>NC_137074.1:20070703-20568203 GCF_951640355.1 Cnephaeus nilssonii
TAATAGCACTCACTAGAGAAGAGCTTTTTATAATTTTGACTTCACTTAGGCAGCGTCCTACAAGCACTGTTGACTCAGTTCATCCTCCTGCCATGATCTTTTTTTGCCACACCCTACCAAAACTGATGCAAAGGCAGAAGGTTTTGGGTTACTCTCAGTAATTACATATTATTGAAGCTGGCCTGATTATTCTTGTTCAGTAACATGACCTAAAATAGCAAAATGTTTTCATTGGAGAAACATGGGCATGTAATATTGCTTTCTCTTTGGAGATATCTACCCGTGTCCTGGGAACTTGGGATCTACCTGAGAGAGTTACTAAGGGCACAACATAGCCCTTTCATAACCTTCTGTATATTTCCTTTAAAAAAGAACTTGATTATTATTCACTAACATTAGAATCAACACACAGCCCTGATAACTAATTTTAAGTGATATATTGCCTTTAAATGGAAGTTTAACCTCTAATAGCTTTTTGCTAGCAAAGAATCTTTTAGGATTCAAAATGCAAATTGGACCTGAAAAAGAAAAATTATTTTTAGACTTATGGCACTTCAATTTAACTGTAACAAAGTTTCAGGGCTTTCCTTTATCAGCAGAATATGTTTTTGGTTGTGAAATTTTAGAGGAATCCCTATTGGAAAATTGTTGAGTGTCCTCTTTTGGCTGCGAGCCATTCATTTAAACAGGTTATGCGATAAAGCTGAAGAATTTCATTCATTTGGGGAGAGCCAACTAAGGGTTATTATTGTGGGTCCATTAGAGTTGGGATTTCTGTGATTATCTCAAGAAATTTTAAAATCCAGGGCCAAATGAGGTGAAAAAAATTCATGTAGCTATACTCACGTTGTGGAGCAATTAAAATTTTAATTGGGCATTTAAAGAATCAGAAAAATACAGTGGTTTCTGTATCATTTAATTTGGATTTTCTCTCTCTTGTTATTTGGAGTGTGGCAGAACGATATTGTAGGAAAAAAAAATCAGCTTAAAATGAAACCTGGGCACAATCTAAATTCATACTGGTGACCTTGGGCATGTAACCACTCTGTACCTACATTTATTTTAAATAGAGATAGCATGTCCTACTTTTCAGAGCAGTTATAAGGATGAAAAATAATTAAAATCAAAATCATAGTTAAGAGCTCAGACTGGTCACCAGGATGCTTAAGGTCAAACCTCAGCTTTGCGATTTAATAATCGTGTGACGGTGGGTACAGATTCCTTACCCTCAATTTCCACATCTTTAAAATGGCTACACAAACATCGTTACCATATAGAGTTAAATAACTTAGAAAAGTGCCTTGCATGATTGACATATGTAAAACACTGACTTCGTTATTACTACATGTATCTTTGGCTCAACCTAAATGAAAAATTGTCTAGTTAACATTCTATATATAAATCTGATAGTTTATCTATAAATCTGATAGTGAATGGATTCTTAGTTAACTATAGGTCTGTGCCTGTGTGTGTATGTGTATGCCTATCTATGCATTTAAGGTAAATTGGTCACATGTATAGAAGAAATATAATTATAAATTAAGTATTCCTCTAGCTAGAGCACACACACACAAAATAGGTCTCCTTTCTTGAGAGCCGAAGCTCTACAGAGTAAATTCTCTGTGCTTGAAAACTTCCCTCCGACTTACTTGTGTAAACCCACATACAGTTTCTGAACAGTTAGTTATAAAGTGGTGGCTTTTCTTGGAGCTGACCCATTAGACGGGTCTAAGACTTGACCTTGCCTTAGCCGCAACTTAACCAGAGGTTGACAGAGAGTGTTTGAATTAAATGATAAACTCCCAGTCCAGGTTACATTCAGCATCAGGTATTGGCCCACCCTCAGTCTTTTCAATTGAGTTATCACAGAGATAGTCAGGGAGAGGGATTTTATTTAACACTGAGGAGTGGATTGTGGAAGAATCCAGAATGTTTGTAATGCAAACCATTTGGTTTTTATTAGCATTAGTCTGTGTGCTTGCTCATTTTCAGTCATTTTCTCTTTAGGAATGGTCCCCCAGATTCTAGTTTCCACATCTCTGCCTTTTGAATGGAGTCCTTTGTGACCCATTGTGATTACATTGCATTTTCCTTGTGTCCTTTCAGAATGTTCCGACTGTGCCTTAATTTTGGTTGGGGGGTGGGTGGGAGGATAGGAAAGCAGGGGAATGTGGTCAGCAATACTTTCAGAATGCTGTCAAAGGAAGTTCGTAAATTATCAAAAAAATTGCCTAGGAAGAAATATCAGGCTTGGTGTTAATAAAGCAAACATTTAGGACAGAAGATTGGATGAGAAATGTGTGTCCTAAGGTCTTCACAGGAATATTTGCTCCTGGTACCTCAACCTTTATCTGACCTCTCCTAGGCACTTCCAGAACAGTCCTGAGCTAGACTGATTATAGTGATTTTAAGATAGTGGAATGAAAATGCTGTGCGGTTGGGGTCAAAAAGCCAAGAGCTTCGGTGGAGTTGGGGAGAACAAGCTGAAAACGGTTTTGCTCACATGCCATTCCCTAAACTTTGCTCCATGCGGAGCGAGACTAGCCAGGGAAGAAATTCCGCTGTGGAGCCAGATAAGATGCCTAGCCTATTTAACATGTTTATACTCAAAATATGTTGTGGCTGGGAGTTTTTAAAATACAGTGGAAATTATTTGCATCCCATTTCCACTTAATTTTGTTGCCTGTTGTATACATTTTCCTAGACATTTCAAACATGGACAGAAGTATAAAAAATCCTAATCATGTGTGAATTCCTTATTTGCCAATTTGCCTCCGGGCTAAACTTTATTTGTGATTTCAGATTCAGTATTTGTGATTTCAAGTTCAGTATCCAGACATGCTCAGATTGGTGAAAGATTTGAGTCACTATACAGGTGCATACCCAGCCCAGGTACAACACGGAGATTGTAAGCATGGGTCCTTCACTTAGTCTGTTTAGGGTGACATTTTTTCACATATTTTAAGCATTTTGCTGGTTATTTTGCTGCATAAAATGGCCCTCAAGCATGGCGGTAAAGGTATATCTGACTCTCCTAAGCACAGGAAGGCTGTGATATGCCTTTCAGAGAAAAGACAAGTGTTAGCTAATCTTTGTTCAGGTATGAATTATAGTGGCTGTTGATTGTGAGCTCAATGTTAGAATCAATGATATATACTAATAAGGTATCTTTAAATTCAACAGAAACACACATAAAACATGATTTTGTATTGATTGGTTGATGAAAATGTATGATCAGAAACTCACAGGAACCTAACCTTGTGCTTCCCCAGTGATTCAGTATGCTCTAATTCAGGGTTAGTGGTGACATTAGGACAGAATTCCAGTGAATAATGAGAATTAACTATTTGTTTTGTAATTCCCATGAATTACATTGCATTCTCACCGGAAAGCATCGGTGACCTACTAAGTAGGGACCAACATTAAATAAAGTTAAGCCCACAAAAAAAATGCCACAGTACAAAGCTTTGTGCTATTCAGATTATTTATTTGTTGTTATGTGAATCATAGTTATATCAGGTTTTTTTTATATTACTGGCAATTTCCCCAGAAGCTCTGTACACATGCAGAAATTTCTTTAAAACACACACATATACACACACACATTCACAGGACCAGAAAACTAGTTTGAGGGGATATACAAATATTTGCTGTATACATGTTTCTACACACAGACCCAGGGAAAAGCCCTGAGACTGAAAATCTACCTGTGTAATCAGAGGGCAGGAAAAGACAGAAAAAAAGAGGCTGACAACTCCAGCATCAAGAGTGTAGTAAGGGAACTTACATATGAAGTGCATCTTGGGCAATGGAAAGACTGTGTGGCAAGTGCGAAAGAATTATATAGAATAGGACAGGACAGGATGGATAGGGTACTGGTGTGTGATCTGCTCCAGATAAGGGGAAACGGCCTTACATGCTTGCCTCATGCAGGACAATGGCCTGATCCAGGAACCAGCATGCTATGGAGACGTATGGGAAAGGTCGATCAGACAGTCTCTGAGATGATTTATGGGAAGCAGCCTCTCTTCTGGCCAGATCTAGCTGTGGGGTCTCTCCTCCACAGTATAGTGCTTCAAATCCCATATTCAGTTAGCATCCTATTGATGTGATCAGAAGGCAGATAGGAAAGGGGACAATTTTGCAGCACGAATCATTGATTGGCAGACCAAGGCTTTTCTCCTCAGGAGGTAGACATGCAGCAGGGTTCCAGAGTGGCTAGAATTCCACCATGTCCAATCGTGTTCTAGCAACTGGTGGAGCGATCTAGTTTCAAATCTGTTGCCTGCAAGGCTTAGATGCTTCTTGAGATAGAGAGCTCATCTTAAATGCACAGAAAGTCAAGCTCAACAAAAATGTTTCTTGGACAAAGCCTTGACCATCAGAGACGAGAAGTGATCCTGAATATAGTGTAGTGTTTGCTATTGTGATCTACTCCCAAATCGCACCTGCTGGTCCTTGTGGTTCTTGGGAGAGGGAAGCATGGAGCAAAATCTGGAAGAGCCCTTCACCTCAAAGCAGGAGTCCACCTCTGGACTTCTCTAAGACAATGGAAGTTGGAAGAGAGGCATTTTCAAACAGCTCCAGCACCAGAGGGAACTGGGTCATGAATGGGGTCTGGGGTGGGAGGTCGTGGAGGACAAAGTCAGCACAGTAGAGGGGAGGCCTGGGGAAAGGGGGCTTGTACAAGAGACACATGTGTGACTCCCTTTAATACTGTGCTGGGGACTCAGAGACTGAAGTGCACTTAGAACTATAGGTTGTCATGATGTGATCCCACTCACTCACAGGCTGGAAAGATATCTACACTAATAAAAGAGAAACATGCAAATTGACCATACCTCTGATACCCCCACAAGCCATGCTCACCAGCCAATCAGGAGCAAGTGTGCAAGTTAACCCAACCAAGATGGCGGTGGCCACGGAGTTGGAGCAAGCAGAAGGCTTGGGTTGCCCCTGGCAATGGAGGAAGCCAAGCTTCCCTGCCCTGGCCTCTGCTCAGGGCTACAAAGTTTCAATTATAGAAGATAAATAAATCCCAATAAATATAGCAGCGGCCACAGAGCTGGAGCAAGCAGGAGGCTTAGGTTGCTCCCGTGATGGAGGAAGCCAAGCTTCCCACCCACCCTGGCCAGCCCTGGCCTCCGCTCAAGGCTGCAAAGGTTCAATTATAGAAGATAAATAAATCCCAGATACTTCAAGCCAGCCCTGGCCTCCTCTTGAGTTGCTGGGGGGCATGGCCAGCCTGCTAACCACCACAGGCCCCTCACCCAGACCACCCCACACCCCAAGGGAACCCCCACCCTGATCCGGGACACCCTTAAGGGCAAACCAGCCAGCCCCCCACCCGTGCACCAGGCCTCTATCCTATCTAATAAAAAAGTAATATGCAAATTGACCATCACTCCAACACACAAGATGGCTGCCCCCATGTGGACACAAGATAGCTGCCACAAGATGGCCAGCAAGGGAGGGCAGTTGGGAGGGACCAGGCCTGCAAGGGAGGGCGGTTGTGAGCGATCAGGCCAGCAGGGGAGGGCAGTTAGGGGTGACCAGGCCACAGAGGAGGGAAGTTGGGGGCGACCAGGCCTGCAGGAAAGGGCAGCTGAGGGGGGGGGGACCCAGGCCTGCAGGGGAGGGCAGTTTGGGGGGACCCAGGCCTTCAGGGAAGGGCAGCTGTGGGGGGGGGGGACCAGACCAACAGTGCAGAGCAGTTAGGTATCAAACAGGCTGGCAGGGGAGTGGTTAGGGGGTGATCAGGCTGGCAGGCAGAAGCAATTAGTGGCAATCAGGAAGGCAGGCAGGCGAGCAGTTGGGAGCCAGCAGTCCTGGATTGTGAGAGGGCAGTCGAACATCCGTCGAGGGGTCCCAGATTGGAGAGGGTGCAGGCTGGGCTGAGGGATACTCCCCCACCCCCGTGCACGAATTTCATGCACCAGGCCTTTAGTGAAGAAATAATAGGCCTCATTCATCTAAATGGGCCCATCTTTACTTTCTGATATTGGGTTCTCTTGCCCTTATTTTCTATGTTTCTCTATTGTCTGATCTGATGGTTCTCCCTTGACTGCTCATTAGAACCACTCAGGAGGCCTTAAAAAAATGCCTGGACCAGCTGGCTGGTGTGGCTCAGTGGCACTGAAGGGTTTGGGTTTGATTCCCGGTCAAAGGCATGTACCTGGGTTGCAGCTTCACTCCCCCCCCAACCCCCCACTCCTCACCCTTGTTGGGGCACGTGCAGGAGGCGACCAGTGTATATGTCCTCTCATATCGATGTCTCTCTCTCTTTCCCCACCCCCTTCCACTCTCTGAAAAAATGGAATAAATATCCTCATATGAGGATTAAAAAACCAAAAACCTGGATCATGCAAAGATTCTGATTTAGTTGATCAGGGTAGATCCTGGGCATCTGTATATTTAAAAGCTTGTAAGATGATTCACATGGTTAACCAGAGTTGAAAAGTACTGCTCTAAAAACATGACTGAGATTGTGTACTCTCCCTACCCCAGTGTATTCTATCCAAGGAGAGGTGAGGCAGGAACCCTGCTAAATATGCAGAAATTTCTTTAAAACATGTCCACATCATGTCCACGTCAAGAAGATGCACTCCTGGAGGTCCCTTTGAGAGTGGGTGGCTTCCACACCACTTTCTGCTTGCCCAATGGGAAGAATTCACTTAATTTTCCCCTTTCCTTCTTCCTGGCCACTACAGCCCCTGCCAAGTCTTGATGCTTTCTCCTGCCTTTGACCCAGCACTAGTTGCTGGTGATAAGGTTGATATTGGGGAAGAAGGGGAGCTGTGGTTTATAAGAGGAGCAGGGAGAAGAGGAAGTAAAGAAGAGGGCAGGGCCAGGGGTAATTGGGAAGGAATGGAAAAGAAGAAAATATAAGTTACTGCTTCTCATATGTTCCCATCTGCTGTATCCAAAGTATGGTGGGAAGAAGATGAGCTCAGAGCCACAGATACTTAAGTGCAAGTCCTGGGACTCCATCATTTATTAGTTCTTGATTTGAGGAAAACTACCTAATCTTGTACAGTCACCCACCCTTATCCATGAGGGATACGTTCCAAGACTCCCATGGATACCTGAAATTGCAGGTAAGTATCAGACCTTATAGATACTATGTTTTTCAGCATACCTTTTTACTTAAAGGAAGCACTTTACAGCTACTCTTCAGCATATTCTGAATTCCCAGCATCACTATTCTTGTGCTTGGGGGCCATTATTCAGTAAAATAAGGGCTACTTGAACGTAAGCACTGAGATACCTGGACAGTCAATCTGATAACCAAGACAGCTACTAAGAGACTAACAAGTGGGGAGCATATAGAGCATAGATATGCCGGATAAAGGGATGATTCACATCTGAGCAAGATGGACCATGGCAGTGTGAGATTTCATCATGCTATTCAGAACAGTGTGCAACTTAAAACTTAAGAATTTTTTTTTATTTCTGGACTTTTCTATTTAATACTTTTGGACCATGGTTGACTGTATGTAACTGACACCATGGAAAGCCAAACCACAGATAAGGGAGGACTATTGTAGAACTAAAAAGTGGTGATGCTCAGGAATTCAAAGCAGGCCTGCCTGATATAAGCACCCCAAACATTTCCCTAATCCATACCCACACGATAGACCCTTGGTAATGAATACAGTAATTAATACCTTCCCAGATGGTAGTTGAGCTTGTTTTAAAATTCCTATAGTCAAATAAGTTGGGAGAATGTTACAAGAAGATTAGTTTGGAAAATAATGGTGTGTCATTTATTATCAGGCTAGAAAATTCAGAATTGTCATTCACAAGAAATAAGCTCATTATTAATAGAAGATTACTTTTTCTTGTCTTTATGTGACTATTTTCTTCAATTAAAAATAGACTTTTTTTCTTACTGCGAAAGCAGTACATGTTCATCTAATACAAATTGGAAAATAAAGATAAGCAAATAACACAAAATTAAACACACTCATATTCCCTCCACCCGGATATAACTGCTGTAAATGCCCTCTAGACTTTCTGTGCTTTTATACAGATTTTTAAAAATCCTAGTATACTCTCTCCTTCACCTTAAAAACATCTGGTCAACAGCACTCCCCATCAGTACATTTGCCTTTACTACATCCATTTTTATATCTACTTATTAAGGTGAATAATTTTGTTTTTAAACCACATTTGTTTACTCAGAAGTCACAGACCCAGAGATAAGGAAACATCTGAAGAGCCCAGGTGTGACTCGGTAGAGTGGTTGAGTAATTCAAAACAAAGTGCAAAGTATAAAAACAATTACAACCAGTTTGACAGTCGTGTGTCTGTTTCCTACAGCCCTTCTACCCACAAGTTCACCGCTGACTTCAAAGAAAAGTCAGCGCAGAGGAGGTCCGGAGGATAAGGTGCAAAACCAGAATCGGACCCACGATAAGAGATTAAAGGAAGGTTGATCAAAGACCCAGCATAGAATTGCTAGCCCTTGACTTGCCTTGGCCCATGGCCCCAAAATACTCATCAGAACAGAGAGCTCTCTTTGAAGTGATTGGAAGCGCCCATACCCAGATGAGCTCTCTGGTCAAAGGGAAATTTAAAAGGGGCACAGGAAGGAGTTGGCAAAGTTGCCTCTTCCTATCTCTTGTCTGCATATCCCTCCCAGATTGTTTGGATGCTGCTTCTTTGGTTTGTTGTCCAGATGTAAATAGTTGTTGAACTGTCCTGGGTGTGAAGTGAGGAATTTAGCCTAAGAGGAGAAGGGTTGTCTTTGTTCCTTGTGGGAGGTTTGGGAAGTAACAGAAGCATGCACATGGCAGTGGGTTTGCACTCATGAGCATAACAGCTCTGCAACCACCATTCCTCCTTTTTGTTCCGGGTGTTTAAAAGGGCATGTGGTATTTTCAAAGAGGCAATAAGATATGCTCATTCTATTCATTCATTGCTTGTTCACTGCTCTCCCTACTGGGGGTTTACTGCTCTTTGTGGTGTTAGGACATAAAACATCCATTGCCCCAGAGAGGGGAAGAAAATAGAAGGGCTCCTCAAATGGCAGTAGCCTTTACAACATTCAGGTTAAATTTTTTAAAGTGTTTTGAAAGACAAGAGTTACATAAAATTGCTAAAAATGTATGCTTAGAACATCATAGAAGGCTGAGACCCATGCCAAGACAAGGACAGGGCCCCAAGCATCTGAGTCTCCTGAAGGTAGGTAGGGAGTAGGATGGGAGCAGAAGCAGCTGGTTTGTAGATGTAAGTGTTTAGGTAAGAATTAAGCCAGGAAAGGGAAAAACCTGGGGATGTTGATAGATCACCACTAAGCCGGATGCAGATGAGTTAAAGGGCAGCCAAAGAGTGGAATGTAATGGGCATCTTTGAAGAACATAACACAAAATGACTGCTTTTATTTGGGGACTGCCCATCTAACCACAGAACTGGAATGAAGGTGGAAAGCTGACCTAAACTGGGCTAGATTCTTGATGCTGTTAAAAAGATTCTTGCTGGTCAGGCTGGGTTTATCTTGAATGGAGAAGGTATAAACATAGTTGTTTTGGAGCAATCCATCATGTGCCCAGAGAAGCAGTTGTATGAAGTGGAGAAAAAGTGCTATCTGGGTTGCTGATGACTTCCTGTCTCTAGAAAATCCTGGGTGGCCTCTGATCCTCTCTAAATTGATTGTTATTTGCAATAAAAAGATTTGACCAAAAAAAAAAAAAAAAAAAAAAAAAGAACATCATAGTTAGCACTTCTTTCAGGCTCCAGTTTTGTTTTGTTTTTCTCTTTACATGATAATCTTCTATATTTTTAGGATCTATGTTTTCGTTTCCCCTGCCATCGTTTCTTCATTTCCTTTCAAGTTCAAGGGGATTACTTTTTCTCTCCACTTTTTTTTTAAGACTAATTTTCTAATATTTACCTGGGGTTTCAAGTTAATGTTTTTACTGATGAGTCTGGATTGAGCATCATGTTAAGCTCCGTGAGAACTGGGATATGCATTTCCTCCTTTATCAGAACCCACAGTCCAGGGGAGGAGATATGGATTTTCCAACAACAAATAACTAATATGATGCCAGCTTTGTAGGGATTGTCCTTCATGAAGAAGGAGGATTTGAACTGGCCCTTGAAAATGCCTGAAATTTGTAAATGTGGAAAAACAGAGAAAGGATATTTTAGTAGAAGTTGAGACAACATGGTCAAAGGTGTGGAAGTGGGAAAACTGTAAGGTGTTTCACAGCAGAAACTCAGTACATTCATTTATTTGGGGCAGTTGGCTCATATGAGGAAGGAGTGAGAGAGAAGCTTCACTGGATATAATAGGGTGAGAATATGCTGTGGGATCTGGAATTTATTAGGAATGCAAAAGGGTTACATTGAGACTGTGGGAGTGGAAAATGGTATGCTGAATTGTTATGACAGTTAATCTGACTGGCACACAGAATGGGTGGCATGGAGAGATGCCTGGGGCCATAATTTGGGTGAAAGTGCAAGAGTAGAGCCTGAGAGAAGGATGTGGGGTCTGAAAGAGAATGGAAATGGTGGCAATTGGAAGGATGGGATGGACTCTGGAGCTTGTGAAATGAGAATTGGTCTGACCTGCATAGTCGGGGAGAGGATGTGGAGGAGGAAGGAGTTACAGGACTCATAGATGATTCGGGAATATTGCCACACAAACATATTTGCACATGTTTTACTGTGGTAGTGGGTGATGGGAATACAAGGAGGTTAGGTTCATCATTAGAATGGTTATGAAGACAGATAGGTAACTACAATGAGAAACCCAATGTAACTTTATCTAAGCATAAAAGACTGAATGAGGCCATGAGCTCTCAGTTCAGAGAAAGAAAAATTCCCTGAAGTTTGGAATAATGGAAGCTTCAGGAAAGAGATGGGACATAGATGAACCTTGGATAGTGGATAGAATGTGAAGAGAATGGAAGGAGTTAAAAGGGTTAGGTGAGCCCTAGCTGGTTTGGCTCAGTGGATAAAGTGTCGGCCTGCGGACTGAATGGTCCCAGGTTCAAGTCCAGCCAAGGGCACATGCACGGGTTGCAGGCTCCAAAGCCGCCCCCCCCGCCAGTAGGGGGCATGCGGGAGGCGGCCAATCAATGATTCTATCTCATTGTTTCTATCTCTCTATCCCTCTCCCTTCCTCTCTGAAATCAATAAATAATAATAATAAAAGACTTTAAAAAAAAAGGGTAAGGTGGGTGTGGTCAGGGGAGAAGCAAAGGCACAGGGTAGGGAAACACAGGTATTTGTGATACACGGAGCAAGCCCATCTGATTGGAGCAGGAGTTTGTATAAAAGTACAGAGAGGGGAAAGGGGGGGAAGGTGGAGATTTGATTGGTCCAGTAAAGATTTAGAGGCCAAATTAAGGAGTTGTAATTTAACCAAGCTACTGTGAACCCACTGACATTTGAGCAAGGGAGTGGCCTGTGCTAAAGGGTATTTTTTGGAAAGTTTAATCTGTGAAACTGTGGAATGTATAAATGTAGGGAGATAGTACTAGGAAGGTGAATAGTTGGGTGACCTTTAGTCAAAAGAGAATGAAGATAAACTAGGTTGACATTGATCATGGAAAGAGCATAGAAAATAGACAAAGTTATTACCAATAAGTCCAAGGTCAAGGGAGAAATAGACTTTTACCCAAGGTTCAAACCTTGGAGGCTGTGAAAACAATTGTCCTATATATCAAAGTCTAAAAGTCCAGGGAGAACTGGTTTGGAGGCAACCCAGAGAGTTGGAGCCTGAGATGGCAGCCAAGCCAGTGGGTCCATAAGGTGGTGAGGGGCGGGGGGGGGGGGGGGGGGGGACGGTTCGAGGCTCCGCTGGAAAACAGACTTGCCATTCCAAGTTGAAATATTCCTCACAGCACAGCAATTGTGTGACGTTTTTAATGAAATGATTTTAGTCAGACACTGAAGTATTTCCAGAAGCTCATTTGAGACGTTATACTCTCTTGATACAGATGAATTCTCAATTGCTCTCCTGTTTTCCTTGCAAAACAGTTCACCTTGTCTAAGAAAGAAAGAACATGCAGAGAGCAGTGGGAAGGTTTTTCTCACTATTCCAGGGGTAGAGATTGTGGGCATTGGGCCTCCTGTACATGATTCTTTCCTGCAGTGGAAATAATTCATGTTTTATGCCTCTTTCTCTCCATTGCAGCACCTAGCACAGTCAGTGTTTTGTACATTGGAAGCACTCAGTGGTTGATTTGCGTCTTGCAGTTCTCAAAGATAGAGGAGTGGACATAAGAAAAAGTAATGCGCTTACAGCCAATTTTATGACAGACTCTACATAAACAAATGCAAACGTGATGTCAAATTTGAATTGCAAAAATGGTGTAAGCAAGGTTCAAGAAGTAATAAATGTAGCATCAGATCTTGACTACAGTGATCAAACCCGTTAACAATCCCTCATCCCTTGGAGTTTGAGAGACATTCAAAAGTCATAGCCCCTTGAGAGCAGAGTCATCAGCTCAGATTGTCAGGATGAAGAGTGACCTTGTATTAACTCCAAGCCCAGGACAGCCTAGGCTGACCTATATGTGGTTCTTCATCTGAGGTAGGAACTAGCAAGAACCTAAGATGTAGGATGGAAGGCCTCAGACCTTTCAAGAATAAAACCAATCAACTGTAGTAAAGGAGGACTATCCTTAGATAATACTCATCATTCCACTCTGAACTGACAGTTACATGTGAGAAAAAGGAGCATCAGGCCAGTTGACTTGCTCATAAGGTGGAAGCAACATACCTTGCCCCCCCTTTTAAACTAAAGAAACACACCCCTTTGTTTTGTCTCATTTGTCTGGTCCTTCAGCTGCTCGACTCATCCAGAACATGGATCCCACTGCCGAGCCTTGTTCCGACTTTTTCAAATATGCCTGTGGAGGCTGGTTGAAACGCAACGTCATTCCTGAGACCAGCTCCCGTTACAGTAACTTTGACATTTTAAGAGATGAACTAGAAGTCGTTTTGAAAGGTTAGTGAAGTGTGTGTCTGTGCACCCAAGATTTCTCTCTTAATCTATCCATTTTTAAAGATACAACTCTTGGCCTTTGTGGGGAACATGCGCAGGATTAAAGTCGTAATCCCTCCAAGTTTTGTGGAACCACCACGTAGTCATGCTGAGGGTGGTAGATACTGAAATGGACATGTTGGCATCTCTTAGTATTCCTGCTTTCATTTTTAGCCACACAAACAATAACCCTATTATCTCCAGAGATGGCATCTTGATGCCATTATACAGAAGAAGAAATTAAGTGATTTCCACTAAATACCACCTCCCTAGGCTTCCCACCCTGACCCTGTGTTGATGTCACTATAAAACGTCTAACCCAGTTTAAGACCCCCTCCCTGGGAATTTGAGAAAGTCATATCTAGTCCCCCACTATCCTCTATCCTTTGTTCTCCTCTAGAAGTTACTTTGCAGAAAAACAAGTTTTGCTATTTTCTGACATCCCAAATAGTAAAACAGTTCGTTCAATGTATTGGGAACCTGAACACACTAAGAGAATTGTTTTCCAGTCATCAGGAGGACTAGCATATTAAACTCCAAATTCCTCTGTATTATTATTATTATCTTTTTATTTCTATGTGAAACCAAAGTAATTTATCTGTGGCAGAGCAATACACATCACTGTTCACACACACACACACACACACACACACACACACACACAATAATCTAGTTGAAAACACTTTCATATAACTTGGCCAATGAAACTAAGTCCCAGTCCTGAACTAGGAATAATGATTAGGAAAGGGGGCTGGTTTTCCCTGAAGGGTTTGGGCAGGGGAAGGGAGTGAACATACATGTAAAGAAGCAAGTTTGTTACTGAACCTGTGTTGAAAATGTTCATTACAGCTGCCAACGAGCGATTATATTCATGCATTTTATTACATGCCCCATTTCAGATGTCCTTCAGGAACCCAAACCTGATGATATAGTAGCAGTGCAGAAAGCAAAAACATTGTACAGATCGTGCATAAATGAATGTAAGTGCTCCTCACTATAGTTCATCAAGAGTGTGTCAAAACATGCACAGACTTCTTAACACATTTATTCCCATTGCTTTCCTAAGCTGTTATTGATAGCAGAGGTGGCGGGCCTCTCCTCAAAGTGTTACCAGATATATATGAATGGCCGGTCGCCACAGAAGGCTGGGAGCAAGCATATGGTAAGGCCGTGTTCCTTCTTCGTTTGAAAAAAAAAACTTCCAATAAAAATCTACGTTACTATGCTGTGTATCATATCACTGCACTAAAGCTGCTAAAGATGTACTTCACCTTTTATTGCTTTAGGTACTTCTTGGACAGCTGAGAAGGCTATTGCACAACTGAATGCTAAATATGGGAAAAAAGTCATTATTAATTTCTTTGTTGGCACCGATGACAAAAACTCTTCGAACTATATAATTCATGTAAGTTTGTGTGGCTGTCAGCCAAAGTTATCTTTAATATGTAATAAAACTTCCACACCCATTGTTGTTATTAATACTTAGAAATAACACCATTTCTCCTATCTGCTTCCTTTTTTAAAATACTTTCTCCTTTCATAAAATAAATAAGAAATGAAAATCTTTTGACTCCTCCTACTTAGAAAAAGCGCCTGGTTTCTCTGTATGTTCACCAGTGTAGTCTGGTTTACAAAGCATTGCAGGTCTGGAAACCAGAAATTCCTAATTGCTTCCAAAAAGAACATAGAGAAGGGATTTTGAACACAATTGTGGTTCTCGCTAAAGAATGTCTATACTTTTTTTCTCAATTAAGGTAAATACGATGCCATTCTTTCCAGATGGCTTTGTTAGATTTTTAAAAATTGAATTTATTAGGGTGACATTGGTTAATAAAATTATACAGGTTTCAGGTATACAATTTTATATCTCATCTGTACATTGTGTTGTGTGCTCACCACCCCAAGTCAAGTCTCCTCCCATCACCATTTATCGCCCCATACCCTCCTCTACCTGCCCCCACTTCCCATTCCCCTTTCCTTCTGGATTTTTTTAAAATATATTTTTATTGATTTCAGAGAAGAAGGGTGAGGGAGAGAGAGAGAGAGAGAGAAACATCAATGATGAGAGAGAATCATTGATCAGCTGTCTCCTGCACGTCCCCAACTGGGGATTAAGCCCACACCCTGGGCGTATGCCCTTGACTGGAATCGAACCTGAGACCCTTCAGTCCGCAGGCGATGCTCTATCCACTGAGCAAAACCAGCTAGGGCTGGATTTTTTTTTTTTTAATGTAAGCCATTCAATTAGGTTTATCTAAGGTGTCACTTAAAATGAGATTTATACTTAATGAGTGTGTTTGGAACGGACTAAAAAATTTATAAAGCTTTTATTTTGTCTCCTATAAAATAAACTAACTCAAAAGTTGCAAGTCACAGAATCATATTTATGTCACTATTGCATAAACTTCATGGTTATTTGTTAAAGTCATCAAAGATATTTAATCTGACTCTCTTTTCTCCTTGGACTCTCAAATGCCAGCATCCTGCATAATCATCACAAGGACATTTAATAAAATATATATTTTATTGAATTTTATTTTTTTTAGAGATAGAGGAAGGAAGAGAGAGAGAAATATCGATGAGAGAGAAACATCATCAATAAGCTGCCTCCTGCGTGCCCCCCCACAGGGGATCTGGGAATCGAACCATGGCCTCTTGGTTCGTGGCTCAACGCTCAACCACTGAGCCACACCAGCTGGGCATGAGGGCAATTTTTAAGGAGCATCAGAAGGTTGGAGAAGGAGCAGGGCCCTTCTGGATGTGTGTTTTGGTTCTTTCCACCCAGTCCTTTGGGTGATGTTTCTTTTGTGCTGAATTGGCTCTTCCTGCGAAGATTCTCACTTTATCCCACCAATGCTCTGGTTGGGCCCTGTATCCATCTTCTTTTTCTTAATCTTCAATGGCTCAAAATATTTTATTATTAATAATAAACCAAGAAGTATTTATCCATGATTGATAATGTCAAACTCAGTTTAGTTGAGCATCGAAGACATTTCACTCAAAAGCTTCCCCTGTACCCACCTTCTTACCATGCAGTGCATAGGAAGCACTCTCACAGAGCTGCGAGTGTGTCCAGGTAGCGCTCTCACAGGGTATGAAGATGGAGTGGACACCATAGAGCAGACCTGAGTTTGTCTTTTATACACTTAGCTCACAGCAGCGTCTGCTGAAGTCCAAAGCAGAGCAGCTTCGGAGAGAACAAAGGAGGTATCTCCTTCATTCCCCTAGGCCATAGGATCTCAAAAAAAAAAAAAAAATCTCTGGCAAGATTACAGTAGCTAAAATGTTCTAGACTTACCATAGAGCTTTCCACCTTTTATTTTTATTCCATCTCATTTAAGGGCTCGGGTAGAAGAGAATGTCCCCCAAACACACATGTTAGAATCTTATGAAGTAGAATGGCCTATAAATGTGTAATTTAGAAACTCCTCTATCCTAGATTCTGACATGTTTTTGTCCACCTGCACCTTCTGTTCTGTGTTAAAATCCTCACCGGTATATTTTCTGTTCAAGTTTTCTTTGTTTTTTCTCAATTATCTGCAGCACCATCTTCCACATTATCTATCACCCATCAGTCTAATACTTTGACATAGTGTGAAAACCATTTCCTAATTATGTGTTCACTCAGTATGTGATTGTTACCCTTATAAACAGCAAGAACACTGCGATCTTGTTCTATATCCACTGAATGATTTGTATTCATCTTTTGTGTATTATTTTATAGATTGACCAACCTCGGCTTGGCCTCCCCTCCAGAGACTATTATGAATGCACTGGACTATATAAAGAGGTAAAAAAAAAAAAAAAAAAAAAAAAAGCAAACAAAAGCAAAAAACATAAAAGCAACTAACAAAATAAATCTACAGAATCATCAGGTGTAAACTTATAAATAATGAAAAATACTAAGGCCAAGTGTATGTTCTTTATGTTCTTCACTCTGGACAGACACTTAAAATTAGACACAATCATGAGCTCCCTTTGATAGAATGAATATTCTCAGCAGAATGAAGGTATTTTAAGAAACAAAGAAATTTGAAATTCCTTATTTGTGTCTTGATTTTCAGTATTTGTCTATGACCTATTTTGAAAAGTCAGTTTCAAATGCTTTAATTCCCCTATTAATTGGATCATTTGCAAAATGAACAGATCAGTCAGGGTCTAGGGCAATATCAAGGAGAACTAAAGCATGGTCCAGTATGAGCACGTCCTACTCTGTGGCACCCTTCCAGAGCCTTCTGATTTGACTTTCAGTGGACTACCTAGAGCACTGGGATCAGACAGACTTTTACAGCCACCTTCTGACTCTAACATTGGTCAGGTAGCCAAGAGGCATCATATTCCATAGAACTGATGGATGCTCTGGAGTGCTTCTTTTCGTCCCCCAGCCTTACCTCCCTCAGGCTGATGTTTATGTGCTCTTTTTTATTGATGTAAAGGAACAACAGAAGACCACTCGGCAATGTGACATATTATTAGATATTTTGGGAAGATGTTGGTTCTATAAATAATGTCTTCATAATTATTTTGTAGCTCAAAAGTAAGTTAAGTTTACCTTTGATGATCACAGTGTAGTGATGTGGCTGAAAATTATTAGCTAAATATGTTGATGCTAAACATTTATTTTGTGTAATTTAGTTCAAATAACATGGAATAAATTCACTGTAAAGTATCTTTTTGAGTGGCTACACAATATTGAAATGAAGGGAAAGATATAAAAGGCCACACTTAATAGCATAATCATGTGGGTGTGGGATTTGAGTTCATTGCAATCTAGTTACTGTGTGGGTTGCAGCTATTGGCTTTATAAGCTGCCCAGCTGCTTCCTATTGCAGAGTGGAGGGTGATTGAGGAATTTTGGCTCATTTTACTACACTTTCATCATCATCAACTGGGATGTTTTTCATATTTAGAATTGTGTCCTAAAAACATGTCAAAGTTTTTTAATCCTAAAAATATACATTTTTATATTTAACATTTCTGATAGGAAGATACTTGGCAGTCCGTGTATACATTTGATGTGGTAAATACATTCTGTTGTTATTCCAAAATGCAGTTGTTAAGATGATGGTGTATTTGTGCATCTTACATTCAATACTATCTCATAATTGAGAACAGGTTACAAATTGGCAGACATAGGCTTGAGTCTGATATAGAGGCATTTTTGTTTAACCTGCAGTTTTTTGTTTGTTTTTTTAATTTGGATTAGTTTCTAACATTTTAAAATGTTAGAAGATTTCACTTGAGAATCCAGATTTCTTGATAAATTAGTAGAATTGGAAACCCTAGGCCTCATTGCCATGTGGCAGCAGTTAGACCCCGTTAGGTAGGTCACTTGTTCTCTAGGTTTGAGCCGTTCTCACCTATATGATTCATTGATTTATGTTGACTTCCTGGTCCCTGAGATGTTTGAGTTTGTAAATTAGTTGGGTCCTGGCTAAGTTTCAGTAACAAAGAGACCTGAAAATACTGGAGCTCAAATAAGAGAGAAGTTTATTTCTATTTTTTGTTGTAGTTCAAAGGTAGGCAGAAAGTCTAGGTGAGGTAGGAACCTCTGTTCCATGTGAATGGCCAGGAACACAGCTTCCTTTGATCTTTGACCTTGATAGTGTTTTATATGAGTCTAACTGGTCAAGGTTGATTCACCCGTGCCTGGTTCACATTTCAGGCCACAGGGAAAAGAAAAGGAGATTGGTAGACAAATTATTTCTTTTTGTGTGAGTGATGCAGAAGTTGTATTCATTCTATTGATTAGAACATTGTCATGTGGCCACAACTAAATTTTAAGGAGGCTGGGAAATGTAGTCTTAAGCTGGGTAGACATGCATATGTGCCTTATTAAAATTCAGTTTTGGGGAGGAAGGTTCTATTACTAAAAAGAAGCAATCTCTACCACAGTTTGGGAAATACTATATTTGTAGTCAAATAACAGAGTAGGGATCAAATCTAGGAACAATAATATATTATGTTTATAGAGTTTATGAGTGAGACATCTAAAACTCAGAGGGTTATCCCAAAACACTCAGCAAAACAGTAGTAGAACCCCAGGTAGAACTTTTGTCCTTATCTATTGCATCATTCCAACTTCATAAAAGTAGTCCTTCATACTAGTAGAGTTCTTTATTTATTTTTTTACTATTTTTTAAAATTTATTTCAGAGGAAGGGAGAGGGAGAGAGAGAGATAGAAATATCAATAATGAGAGAGAATCATTGATTGGCTGCCTCAATGATGAGAGAGAATAATTTATCGATTGCCTCCTGCACACCCTCTACTGGGGATTGAGCCCCCAACCTGGGCATGTGCCCTTGACTGGAATCAAACCTGGGACCCTTCAGTCCACAGGCGGATGCTCTATCCACTGAGCCAAACCAGCTAGGGAACTAATAGAGTTCTTTAAATGAGAAAATGATTTAAAGAACTCAGTAGCAGGCACAGGCCAGAAGTTACTATCAGCTCAAATTAGATGCCCTCCAATGATCTGGATTAGACTAGCAAACACACAGCATCTTGCTGCCTGGACACCCTTCCATAACTATGGCTATTTGGTCACCACACTCTTTCCTGCTAACTTCAGACTGCAGAATACTTCTCAACTCAGTGCTCCAAGTTCCAAGCAACTTCTTTCCAGTTGAAGGCAGTTGGCATATGAGATAAAACCTAATTATTATCCTGGAAATGGATGATTCCTAGAATATTTCTGTACCCTCCCCCTCTTTTAAAATCCATTCTTTTGGTGGGTTTGGGGGGGGAGGGGGAGTGAATGTGTTTAGGCATGGGGGAAAAATCAAATTTTTCCTTATTTTCCTCATAATATTTGCTACTTTTCCCCAATTATTACCACCTGAAATTCCTTACTTAATTTCCTTAGCATTCCCAGACAGGTTTCAAATAAAAGTTAATTTTAGTTTTTCAGCTACCCTACTATCTCTGAAATAAGTCAACCCTTTTAAGTATTTTCCTCTTTGTTTTATTGTTTCATGAAAAAAAATGGTGAAAGGATAGGATAACAAAATAATATCTAGTGGAGAAGATATGTTGTGGAGATGTTATAAAGCTGGAAGAAATCTTAATATTGTATTAGTGTGTCGCTAGACTTCATTGATTTTCTTGCTTATAAGTTTTTAGAGATGCTATTTTCTTTACCAGGAACATTTCACACACGCATGCTACCTGCCCAGCTCTCTTCCTTTTCCCCTTACTCTTTAAATCTGAGTTTACATTTTGCTTACTCTTGGAACTTTTGACTAGATGAAGACACCTACAGTATATGTTCCTATAGCACATGGGTTTCTGTAGACGTTTTTACTTAATGTCTTCTTTTTTTTTCTAGAAAACTGTAAACTTAGTGGGAGCAGTGTCATATCTCACTTATCTTTGGCTTTAGTCCCAGTACCCAGCTCAGTTTCTGGTCCTTAATAATTATCAAATAAATATTGTAGGTCAGTAGATGAATGGTTGAGGGGGGAGTTGAAAGGGACGAGAAGAAAGAAAAAGAAAAGAGAAGAACCCAGTTTCATTAGGGGTACTTCCTAGTTCCTTACCTTGATTCTTAAGGATGTGTAAACTCTAGGGCATCCGTAGCTCATAGAATACACTTCCTGAGCATCTTGTAAACATCTTACAAATCATGTATCCTTTGCGTCATTTCAAACTCTGCTACAGTCAATTTGCCTGAGATATTTACACATTCAATGAGCCTCATACTTTTGCATTATTTTATTGAAAAGAACCAACAGAAGTTTTGAAGACTGACATGAGGTTGCCAACATTTTCTTTTACCAGGAAAGGTGCTGTCTTTGACTAGAGAAGCCTGGCTTCTTTGCCTTAGCCAATGATTCTCAAGCTATGGTGTGGAGTCTGGGTGTGCAGATATGCCTCAGGAGCTGGAGATAAGGGAGGGTCATACCCCATCTTTAATCCAAAGCACCCTAATCAAAGATCTTTTTTTTTATCAAATAATTACTTAATCCCATTTCCCCAGGTTCTTTTTTATCCTTCCTTCTGGGATAGCCAGCTCATCTGGAGAATCATCTTTCATAGTTCTAAAACTTCATATAAACAATGAACATAGAACCCACAATTGTAAGAAAGCCCATTTCACTTCACAGTAGCATTTGCTCACTTCTGATACCTTAGGAATGGAATTTTTGTTGTTGTGATATGGCATTTAAACCATATCACAGTACAAGTAAAATACCTTGTTTCATGACACCACTAAATGACAGTAGGTAATGCTTTTTTTTTCCAAGAACTATATTGCACCTCCTTCCTTTAAAACAAAGCCTACTTTACTCTTGTTAAAAGGTCTTTCAAACTTATTATGTGCTGTTATTCTGGCAGTTTTAAATGTTATCTTTTGAGAAATGCATGTTGTATCCCTCTGGTTATTGTTCTAAACTTAAATGTCTCAGTTCCTTTTTCTTTTTCTGTACTTTAGCTCTCGCTTAAAAAGGAAACATGCCCTAAGGCAATAGAAACCCAAAGATTTATGTTCTTATAATTTTTACATGACAGAATCGTACATTTTCTTTAAATAATTAAGGTTATTCAGGCACAGACTCTAAGAGTCAAATGGGACATTAGAGGATTTAGTCCAACTAAGTTGGGAACAGAGGCCCAAAAAGTAAAATGACTTGCTTAAAGGTCATAGATTAGAAGAGCTAGGAACATTCATTGTAAGCAGTAAATCTACTCGGATGAACTTAAATATTGTAAAAAAAAAAAAAAAAAAGTTTTTGTTTGTCTCACTTGACTGTAAAGCTCTAGGGATAAATCGGGCATGGTAGTTGCAGGGGTTCAATTATGTCATCTTATCTCTTCATTCCTCATTCTCAAGGTTCTATTTTCTTTTGTGTTGGCTTCTTTTTCTAGAACTCTGTCTCCATGTGGCATCAAAAGATAACCATTGGTAGCTTCAAAATCCAGAAAAAGGGAAATTCCATCTCTCCTTATGTCTATCAAATTCTGAGAAAAGGACCCCGATTGACCCTATCTCAGACATCTGCTCTTCAACCAGCCACTGTGTTCAGGAAACTGAGTTAACTAGTTGATAGTGTCAGCTAATCTCCATGACTCAGGAAGGGAGACCCCTTGATTGACAGTCCTACCAACAGGAAACAGAATAGAGGTTCTGTTATAAGAAGATAGAGGAGAAATAGCTACTGTAGCCCACCTTACCATTTTCCTGTTTCTCAGTTCTCAATCTAGCTTTCCTCCCAGACAATGCTATTCTACACAAGCAGCCGAGAGCAAATCTCATTTAAAAGTATTAATTAAGCCAGCTCATGTGCATGACATACGTTGCCAAACAAGACGAGATAAACACTATTTTATTCCAGAGGCTTAAAATCTAAGATTGTTAACTCAGTGTTGTATAGGCCAAATATTAGGCAGAAGGCTGTACAAATACATACACTAAAAATTGACATGTCTTACCAGTTTGGTTTATCTGAGTGGCTCTTCTCGTGTGAAGCTTTCTTTCCCTGGAAATAACTAGAACTTTCTAAATGTCATGGCAAAGAACTGATCTCAAAATGGGTTCATCAAGAAGCCTCTCATGTGTCCTCTCTTATTAAAGAGGTAGAACCTGATTTATGAGGTATTCTGATTATCTGAAGATGACTTCATGCCACACTACTACCTTAAAGGGTATAAGTAATGAGATTGAAACAATCCCACTGGGGATCGAGCCTGCAACCCAGGCATGTGCCCCCGCACTGGGAATTGAATAGTGTCCTCCTGGTTCATAGGTCGATGCTCAACCACTGAGCCACGCCGGCCAGGCCAGTGTTTTATTTTTAAAAGAAGAGCTGCATAGATATTTAAATACTAGAGGCCCAGTGCATGATTGAATCATGCACGTGAAGGGTCCCCTACACGCTTTCGCTTTCCATCACGGGGGAGCTGGGTGCCTGTCCGCTGGTGCACCAGGCCTTTCAGAAGCCTCCGGCGCGGCAAAGGCTTCTGAAAGGCCTGGTGCCTGAGCGGACAGGCACCCAGCTCCCCCGCTTTTGATGGTCTGCGGTGGGACGTGAGCTCGCTGCCCCAGAGGCCCCTTCTGTGCCGCAGCACAGCCATGGCGCAGACGCTGAGCTTGAGCCGCCGCTGGCGATGCGAGCTCAGCGTCCCTCCGGCCCAATCAGCCCCCCCCCCCCCCCGCCATCCCGAGTCCCGCCCTGCCGCGCCTCCTGGCCAATCACGAGCATAGCGAAGGTATGGTCAATTTGCATATTTGTCTATTATTAGGTAGGATTTAGGGTTTTTTTTTCACCGGATTCACTATATCAAAGATTGAACAAGGTTGTCTTAGGACTCAAAAAGATAGCCGACTCTAGCCCTTGTCCTAATAACTAATTGCTCTCACTGATATAGACACAAAAACTGAATTTTAATTTAAAAAATATTCTGACCAGTGTATTATTTAAATTTTACAATGTGTTAATTACCTTTCCCTCAAATCATGACGATTACAGTCATTTGGCATTTTATATATCTACAAGTATGTCGAGGGAGGAAATTAAAACCTTAAGGTAGAATCATATCTTGTAGAAAGGATTTAACAGCAGCAGTAAGCCTGCATTCTGACAGCTCCTATGTAAATTTGGAAGTTGGAAAAGATAATCAAGATATTAAGACATGCTGCAGTCATTCACATTGGAATAGTTGCCAAGTAATGAAGTTCATTAAAGGAAGTAGTACATTCTATGTAGCTGTATTACATATTTAAGCATCGCAGAAGCCAGTGCTTCCATCTGTGCTTACCTTAGGCCGAGTTCCATAGTCTTTTTTAAAAATATATTTTAATTGATTTTAGAGAGGAAGGGAGAGGGAGAGAGAGATAGAAACATCAATGGTGAGAGAGAATCATTGATTGGCTGCTTCCTGCACACCCCACACTGGGGATCGAGCCCGCAACCCAGACATACACCTTGACGAGGAATTGAACTGTGACCTCTTGGTTAATAGGTCAAGGCTCAACCATTGAGCCACACTGGCCAGGCCCATAGTCTTTAGATACATCTATAAGAATGAAGTTACTGGAGTAGAATCAGTTTGCAGAGTCAGCAAAGTGCAAGAGAGCATTCTTCTTATTATTTTTTTATTTGATTAACAAAAAAATCCCATAGAGTGAAAACCAATGTCAGTAGGTTGATATTGAAAAATTCAAATTACCATTTTGTTCATAGTCAGTAGCAATTTCCTGATGAGTGCAGATGAATTTATATGATTTGAAATACAGTTAATTAAAAAACACAGCATGCTTAGATTTTGGAATAGATGGTCCCATTAGGTGTTAACTCAGACATATTTGTTTATTTCAAAGTGAAACAAGAATTCTGATTACCTTCGAGTGGGAAAAGAATGGAGTTCACAAGAATACACATAAACCATTCTATTATCCTGTGCCTTAGTGATTAGATTTTTAACACAGACTCAGCTGTGAGTCTGTGTTAAAAATCTCATAGTTTGTTTTATTGAGTGTCAAATCCATAGATAGAGATGCTAGCTAGACATCCCAGCATCACGAGGTATCATGGAAAAGAGAGCCCTCTCCCCAGGGAACTGTTTGCTTAGCATTTAATAAAGATCATGGAATGCTAGTATCTAAATCTTACTTAAAAGTGTCCGCTTGACTTTAAAATCCTATATAATAAAGAGGTGATATGAAAATTGACCATCACTCCAACAGGGGAGGGCAGTTGTGGGCAATCAGGCCTGCAGGGGAGGGCAGTTGTGGTTCATCAGGCCTGCAGGGGAGGGCAGTTGGGAGGGACAAGGCCTGCAGGGGAGGGCAGTTGGGGGGACCAGGCCTACAGGGGAGGGCAGTTGAGTTGACCAGGCCAGCAGGAGAGGGCAGTTAGGGGTGACCAGGCCTGCAGGGGAGGGCAGTTGGGGGCAACCAGGCCGGCACGGGAGAGCAGTTAGGAGGTGATCAGGCTGACAGGAAGAAGCGGTTAGGGGCAATCAGGCAGGTAGGCAGGTGAGCGGGTGGGAGCCAGCAGTCTTGGATTGTGAGAGGGATGTCCAACTGCCCGTTTAGGCCCAATCCTACCCGGCACCAGGCCTCTAGGTGATAATAACTGTACATTTTGCTGAGGTTCTTGCTTGATAATAAATTTTCATCTCTCCATGAGTTTTATGTTTAATCCTTTCAATGAGTCACTGTAAATTCAGATGAATGTAACATAGCCCTATTACTGATAATAAATGAGAAGGGATATAAAACTTTCTTGAAACTGTGAAAGTGTTAAGCACTGGATAGCCTTCATTTGTATATACCCTGTAAACAGGTAGTAGAGAAATAGCAGTGCCCTTCGATCTAAATTGTGTGGCTTCTGCAATCATGGTTGTTTGTCATCCAGTTGGTGCTGGGAACTTGAATTTTGAGAGAATTTTCATGAGGTGGGATCATCATTTATTTTACTTGCTGATAGTTCAATAATGGCTAAATGGCAATGGCTTGAGATTTATGAAAATGGCATTCAGTTTCCTGGAGTTGATGCCACTCTGAACTTGAAGAAGGCATTGATATATTCTATAAACGTTTGATAATTTAACTAGCTTACCTTCACAAAGTTAAAATGTATGTGATGGATAAAATGCAAAGAACTTGGATTCTTAGAAGAAAGTTGATATCCAAATCTATGGAAGCTTAGAAATTTCATAGTAATGGGAGCCAACTATGGAATTAACTAAAACCCACAGGTTTATGTTGGAGGAGCTCATGAGAACATAGTCTCATTTAAAAAAAGAAATACTTGTTGGCCAGAAGAAACAGATATAAAGGTATAAAGATAACCTGTTAATGTTAATATGAATTTGTGGCCATGTCTTCATGAATAGCTATATATATATGGCACATTGATTTTCTAGGAAAGCGTATCTATTTTATTGTGCTTTATCTGTTACCGGAAATTAATATTGAATGGGAAATAAAATTTTACATTAAAGTACTGTGATGTATATTTAGAAGGTTTGCCAGCAATTTACTGTTATTTGTTTCTTGCAGACTTGTACAGCATATGTGGATTTTATGATTTCTGTGGCCAAATTGATACGTCAGGAAAGAGGACTGCCCATAGATGAAAACCAGCTTTCTCTGGAAATGAATAAAGTTATGGAATTGGAAAAAGAAATTGCCAATGTAAAACACATTATCTCTGATACACTGAATAACATTAACTACTTTTTCTTTCTTTTTCTCTCTATTATATTTTAAGGGTGAAAGGTACAACTCTTTAACCAAGTGATAAAAATGCATAGCTTAGTAAAGGATCATTAATTTTAAGAGGACCTTTGAAACTGCAGAATTTTATAGTAAACTGGGTTTCCGACATCCAGGAGACATACTAAGTTTGACAAATATTAAATTAGGTACATTTAATTGCCTATTATATGTGAATTATATCAAAATTCTAACTACAGCCAAACTGTTGTTGAGATGTCCTTGAGACTCAAGACACACTTGATTGCTAACTGTCGAGTAAAGCTGTTTTAGTCTTGATAGGCACAATTTTACTTTAAAAAAAATTATAGTGATTAAAGAGATTATCTCTATCCCTTGGCTAAGAAATATTAACCCTGAACATGGCTGCATGACTGTGTGATGTCACCGAGTTCAGCCTGCCAGGCTGCTCAGCTCAGGAGGGGAGATCTCGCAGGAAGAGTTTACCAGCAGAGTCCAAGGGTATTTTCATGAATTTCCTCTAGTGGCAGGTGAACTCTTGGAGTCGGAGTTTACATTTTCTTGTCTGACTGGGTCTGTAGTCTCAAGTGAGTGAATTCTGTTGAAGCAACATCAGGGTAATTGATTGAACCCAAGTTTGGTTTCAGCCTAGTCTCCACAGAGCTCTTGCTGACATTGCAAACAACAGCCTGCTCTCCTACATCCCATCGACTTAACACTGCCATCAGAATCTTGAAGACTGGAGATCTTTGAGGACAATTTTAGCTTTCCTAGGGCCACGTGAAACCAAAAATCTCCAGTCAGAGCCAGACTTTGCTTGGAGCTACAGCAGGATGAATGGAAGATGGTTGGGTTACACGTGGCTCTGTGTTGAACACAGAATTATTAGAGAACAGTTTATTGCCCTAGGTTTTTACCACTTGAACCTTCCCAGACCATGTTCTCCTTGGATCAGCCTCAGCTCTTTAATAGTTGGATCTCAGAATTATTTGTGTCTATATTTTCTCTCTTCTCTTAGACTCTGAGGTCTAGGTGGTACCTTAGTCACCTTTGAATCATCTGTGTATCTCTAACGGTGTCCAGCTTATTGTTGCATGTGGGAGATGTTCAATAAATAATTTTGAAAATAAAGGCATAAATAAGTGACCTAAAGGGGAAATGGGAGCCATTGTCTTCAAGAAACAATTCTCAGTTTAATTCATTTCAGCCACTAGCTGGGGGGAAGAGGGGTATGTCATTGCATTTTCTTCCTTCCTTCCTTCCTTCCTTCCTTCCTTCCTTCCTTCCTTCCTTCCTTCCTTCCTTCCTTCCTTCCTTCCTTCCTTCCTTCCTTCCTTTCCTCCTCCTCCTCCTCCTCCTCCTCCTCCTCCTCCTCCTCCTCCTCCTCCTCCTCCTCCTCCTCCTCCTCCTCCTCTTCTTCTTCTTCTTCTTCTTCTTCTTCTTCTTCTTCTTCTTCTTCTTCTTTTTGTGATTCAGTGGAAAAAAGTAAAGCTGGATATGGTTGAGTATAGAGTAAACTGCTTAGGCAGGATAGGAGCTTAGTCACAAAAGTACAGAGTGCTAGCACTCCTCAGATACCTTGCAACCTAAACATGAGTTTTCTCTGTTTTATTTGCTTTAAATTCTTGCAGAAACCACTATGAGGTGGGTTTTTCCCCTGTCTGAATTATAACTTGGACACTGAATAATAGTGGTGGGGGGTGGGAGGCAGAATTTGCACGATAAATTGGAGATGACTATATTCAAAAAAATTATTATAATGTGAAACAGACACAACTGAGCTGGCCATTAACCACAGAAGGAAGCAAGCCACATATTGCTTATGTGGCTTGGCCATTCTCAAAAATATAAAAATATTTTTGAGAATGTTTATAGTCAATACTACAGCCAAATCTTGATAATTGTTATTGAATATATTTAAAATCTCTTAAATTTCACTTTCCTTTTTGATATGACAAAATAAATTACAAAATAAGTATAGAGTAGAACTTAAAGTATATTTACCTATCCCATATTCTTTTTTTCCTTAAATATAATGTTTTTCTAAAAAATTCTTAGTTCTAAAATAATGATCACAATTTAAATCCATAGGCTTCAGCGAAACCTGAAGATCGAAATGATCCAATGCTTCTTTATAATAAGATGAAATTATCCCAGATCCAAAATAACTTTTCATTAGAGATCAATGGGAAGGTAAGTAGCAAGTTTTATGTATTCTCTTATTGTGCCATTTCTAAAACTTCTAACATTGAAATACAGCTTCTTAAACTTCAATGATTTCTTGTTTATTGAAGTAAATTGAATATTAAATGAATTTAGATGACACTGACCATCTGACTTCATGACAGGACCAGGAAAAAAAAATAATGATTTGAAACTATTATATTTAGTTAGAGGTGATTTTAAAAGTAAAAGTCCTTTTCAAGGCAGCTTTGCAATAATGGTGGGAATGATCATAGAAAGGGGTTTGGAAAATATTAAATTGAAAATCCTTCAAAAAGAACATTATATAGCCATCAGAGTTGGACAGTCAGATAATAAAAGTATCAAGGCATCTACAAGGTGTTCAGAGCAATAACGGAGAAATAGAACACAAGAAATAAGAAAACTCTGTCTCATAGATTCCATTTATAAGCAGCAGTTTGACATCTTTTTGCTTAGTAGTAATTCATTAGCTGGTATGTAATTATCTCTTTGGGAGGCTATTCATGTGTATTTGTGTATTCGTTGTGGCACACAATCGGAAAATAAAACAACATCCATGGGAAAATCTGCAAATGACTGCATTCAGTGATGGATTTGCTTTGGCAATAATTATAATAAAAAGGGACTTTTAAAAAGCATAACCTTTCCAGTTAGGAATTTCTCACAGAACTTTTTAAATTGAATTTATTGGGGCAACACTGGTTAACAAAATATACAGGTTTCAGATGCACAATTCTATAACACATTATCTGTACACTGTATTGTGTGTTCATCGTCCCAAGTCAAGTCTGTCCATCACCATCGATCTCCCCTATACCCTCCTCTACCTCCCCCACGCCCTCTCCCCAGGACAACCACCACATTGTTGTCCATGTCCATGAGTTTTTTTCTCTCCCCCCCCCCCTTTTTTGCTCAATCCCTCTACCTCCCCCCCGCAACCCCATCCCCCAGTTACCTCCCCTCCAATAGCTATCAGCCTGCTCTCTATCGATGAATCTGTCTCTATCTTGCTTGTTAGACCACTTTGTTAATTAGACCTCACATATGAGTGAAATCATATGATATTGTCTTTCTCTGGCTTATTTCACTTACCATAATGCTCTCCAGGTCCACCCATGCTGTAATGTGCCTAATAAGTATGTTTTGAAAGAATGATCCAAACCACCAAAGGAAATCAAGAAAGGAACATCGCACGTCATACTTAGAAAGTGATCAGCATAGTATATACTTATCTGTATAACCCTAGAGCCTAAAATATTGGTAATTTTAAACATTCTAAAGCACTGAAATGTGGCATTTCAGCAAAACGTGCATGATCTCCACTTCGGCTGTTTTTCCTTATATCCACTGGTGGTTGAATAACCACAATTCCCATTTTAAAAAGACAAGCTTCCATCTTTTGGCAACTCCAAACCTAGCTTCTGAAGAGTAAAACTGCATGCCTATAGACCTTATGTTGACAGTGTTCTGCTTGGCTTCGTTGGACCCTCTGTGGTGCATCTATAACTTCATGGAACCTCTGCTATAACTAATGTGTTTTCATTTACTCCAGGATCTTCACTGAGATATATTACTGTGTTTTAATGGATTATTTATTTATTTTTAAAATATATATATTTTTATTGATTTCAGAGAGGAAAGGAGAGGGAGAGGGAGAGAGGTAAAAACATCAATAATGAGAGAATCATTGATCAGCTGCCTCTTGCATCTCCCCCCCTCTAGCCCCCCCACACCCACTGGGGATCGAGCCCAAAACCCCGGGCATGTTCCCTGACCAGGAATCAAACCGTGACCTGGTTGATGCTCAACCACTGAGTCACGCCAGCTGGGTGGATTGTTTATTAAAACCCACTTTTAAAAGATAAACATTTTATACCCATTTAAATGTTTGCATAAATTTTAAAGCTAACATTTTCTTCTATTTTATATTGATTAGACCAAGAAGATGACACTGAGCCTAATTTCTAACTGTATTTTCTCTACACTTACAGGCTTTGCTTTTGTTCTTAAATGGTTGGTTTAATTCTGCTATCAAAATAACCATGTTGCCGAACTAATTTTTATTCAAAACCAATTGAAACAATTGAGGGAAAATCCCATACAAGTATCAGACTGGATAATTGTGATAATTATATTGTGCTGCAGCTGACGCCCTAACTATGTCTGACCCCTGAACATAATTGAGTGTTGGAATCAAGAAGAGAAATTCATAATTACTGAATGTTTTGTGCCTGCTTTTTTCTAGCCATTCAGCTGGTCCAATTTCACAAATGAAATTATGTCTACTGTGGATATTAAAATTACAAATGAGGAAGATGTGGTTGTTTATGCTCCAGAATATTTAACCAAACTTAAGCTCATTCTTACCAAATACTCTGCCAGGTAAGTATGTCAGAGTTCCCATGTCCTCAGAGTTTACATTTAATATCACTCTTTAGAAGCTTTGCAGCCTCATCTTTTTTGTTGCTGGGTGGTGGGTTTTTTTATACAGAGATCTTCAAAATTTAATGTCCTGGCGGTTCATAATGGATCTTGTAAGCAGCCTCAGCAGAACCTACAAGGAGTCCAGAAATGCTTTCCGCAAGGTGAAGATACAATCTCTCTTTTCTTAAGACTTAAAACATAAAGAGACACATGGTTATGAAGGTGCCATGTATACTGCTAGAATGTGGTGAACTTGGCCAAGAGACAAAATGCCAAATGTTGCTTATTTTGCCCATGTTTAGGCTATGATGTCTGGAAAAGCCATCATAGAAAAGCCAGTTTTTATGGTCTTTGCCATCCTATGTTTGTCTACTGTGGCATCGTGATTGAAATGCCATGGGAGGATATGCATTTGGTTATGTGAGCCGTTCATGAAACAAACATACTGGCTTGGTGTTTGTGTGGCGTTAAAAATTAATCGCAGGGATATCGCAATTAACTTGATTTTTCAGGTGTTCGTAGCACACTAGATTTACACACAGATGGAGTACGTTGAGGTGGACAATCCACTAACACCTACCTGGAGACAACCTTAAGGCCTTTTATTGGGCCGTGCCTACATTTAAACAATCATCATTTGAGTTGTGTTGTGAGGGGGCGAGGGCAGGAAGGATGAGAAAGGAGAAATTCTAGCAAATGGTTGGTGTCCAGTATTGGTTGGTATCATGGAAAGGAAATAACTTTCTGACTGAAATTGTGTTTTTACCCTTTAAAGGAAAATACAGACACATTTTTAAAATTAAAGAATGTAAAATTGGTATTTTTGCTAAATTTCCCTTACCTAAGTTAGTCCCCTTATTGGTACTTAAATTTATACACATAGATTTCTTCTAAGTGCTGGAAGTTCAGCTAAAACATTCAACAAACAGGAATGTGCCTTTTTGTATAGCAGATTTCTCTCATTATGACGTTTATTGAACATTACTTCACATTTATGTTTATGCAGAGGCAATGGCGTTATTTTTTGTGTGGGAGGGTTTTTGGGGGGTTGCTTTTTTCCTAAAGCTGTCTAGAAGGATGTTAACTTGTAGTAGCCTGAAGTCCTACTGGGACAGGTACTGAAAATATACCTTATTTTCAGATCGTATGTAAGCAAACAATCCAATTGAATTGCATTTTATCATCGGCAAAGACAATGTGCCTTGTGAGGAGAAGCAGTGACTATTGCAAGAACTTAGGAGACGTAAAGAATAGCGAGTCCTGTGAGATTTGTGTTCTGACCATGCTCCCCTGTCTTACTCCTGATCAAACGCCATTTCCTTTTTTTCTCCCATAGGCCCTTTATGGCACAACATCAGAAATAGCAGCTTGGAGACGTTGTGCAAACTTTGTCAATGCGAACATGGACAGCGCAGTGGGAAGGCTTTATGTGCAAGCAGCATTTGCTGGAGACAGTAAACACGTGGTAATGTTTTCAGCACAGCACACTGTCACTCACTTGTTTGCATTGATGGGCAATTAGTAGGTCCATAATTGGGCTAAAATTTTATTAATTGTCAGGTAACCTCTGAATCATAATTTGCCATTACTTCCCAGTAAATCTCATCCTCCCTCTCTCAAGGGTCTGGTTATGTTTCTGATCCTAATATTATTTAATCCAAAGGCAACTGTCCTTTTTCCAGAAGCAGTAGGTTCTGGAAATAGTCACATGTTCTAGTGATACAGTCATTTCTAAACTCTTCTGTTAGCAAAATTGACCAAGCATTAGTGTTTTCTTAAAAACCTAGAAAGTAAACCCAGGTTTAGTTGAAGTGTAAGAAAGGTACTCTATTTTTCATCGTTACTGACATGAAAGCAATGCAGCTTGAAGATACGGTGAAATAATCTATTGAAATGCTGCTTCATGCTTTACTAAATTACAAGTGGTAATGACAGCTAATATTTTATGTTACTTCTTCTTTTATGATAATGGAAACCAGTACATTCTTAACATGATTTTTGATCAATGTATAGATATAATACCTATTTAATCATAAGTATTGATAAAAACAATGTTGCTTTAAAAATATAATTTTTTACATACTAGTATATCCATTTGTTTAGGTCAGAGTCTGCCTATAAATTATATTTATTAATATATTATTAAATCACATACTAGTAAAGATAGATTATAGCTTTTTAAATTAAAATTTTTTTTAAATTTATCTTTATTGTTGGAAGTATTACAGATATCCCCTCCCTCAACCCCCATTTACCCTTTCCATCCTGTTCCTGCCCCTCACCTACCCCAGGCTTTCACCCACTATTGTCTCTTTCAATTTGTGTTATAAAAAATTAACTAATGGCCTAAATTTGTCTTCTGTTCTTTTGGTTTGAGGTTGAGGATTTGATTACACAGATCCGGGAAGTTTTTATTCAGACTTTAGATGAGCTGACTTGGATGGATGCTGAAACAAAAAAGAGAGCTGAAGAAAAGGTAAAAAGCAAGGCAGGGCTAACTATCAAAGAAAAAAAATTTTAATAAAGAAATACCAATTTTTAAGATAATTCAGGAAAAAAAAGATAATCAAGAATTGCATAAGAATTTGAATAAAAACCTCATCAAAGACAGTGAGAAAAAAATTACATAAAATAAAAGCAAGTTCCTTCAGAATTATAATGTTTTCAGGAACATTTTTTATGGATAAATATTTTTTCTATGATTTCCGTTTTTTATTATTTCTTTGTAATCAACTCCTACTCTCCATGTTCAGTTCAAAACTTTGGAAGATCTCCACATTTTTTAAAGGAAGACTTCAGAAAATAAGAAGAAAATCTTACGTTAACAAGTAAAGAATGAAATGATGTTAGTGGTTCATAATTTTTCTTCTTTTAAAAAGTATACCTAAAAGGCCTCTAACAATGTCAAAAATATGCCCTCAATTTGTAATGCAAATTTCTAGCTAATTTTTTTTTAAAAACATGCCTCCTCTAGTTTTTTATAAAACATAGGGAGAAAAAAATACTGTATTTATGTTCAAGCAAATGTAAGATGGTGCAATTTTTGAGTTTTATAAGGTGACCTGTAGTCCCTTTTATTGGGACTTTTAATATTTTGCATAAGAAGAAAGGTGATATTGCTAAGGAAATTTTAGGTTTAAATTTACCATGATCATTATCTTGCTAACTATATAAAACTAAAAGGAACAACATGTCCAGTGACAACTGTATGTGCTTTATGAGCAGTATTCACATGCAACTTGATTATTTGTCTGAAGTTAAGGTGGCAAGAAGAACAGACCATATTTTGAACTGATAACAGAGGGAGTTCAAAACCTAATATAATAAGAGAGTCAAGCTGCAGTGTAGTTCTGTTTTAGATTAAATCACATGAAAGGACTATCTTTTTCAGCTTCACAGAGGCCTGAGTAGGTTAGGTCTAGATTTTAAGCCTCCTTATATTTTCATTATTCTGACAAAGTCCTCAGAAATTTGAGCTGGATTTGCTTCATTCATATTCTAGCTCTCTGTGACATGGTCCTGTGTTTGGCAATTGAATTGTTCTAGATCATCATTTCCCAAGGTGGTGTCACAAAACAGGTGCCAAGTTGTTCCACAAAAGAGTCCCTTGGTCAAAAGACTTTAGGAAGCACTGCCTAATCCCATCTTAGTCTAGGTTACATGCTCTGAGGGTGTGATTTTATGGCATCATACATCACACTGAGAGTAAATTATCATTTCATTGCTTATCATTGATCTTTACGGTAAGCTCTCTGAGGGGCAGAAATTTTGCCTGGCATTGAAGCCTCAGCCCCCTGGGCTCATTGTAAACCCTTGAACATATATTGAATGAATAAAGAAACAAATTAACTCCTCCTCTTGGACACTTATAACAACCTAATTTTTACTGTAAGAAGTCCTGCAATAAAGAAGCCTGCTTAATGTTTTTGTCATAATATTTGTCCAAAATATTTGACAATAAATTATTTTTATTCAAGAACTTTTATTTCAGTAGAGTCTGTGTCCCTTAGAACACTCTTTTGGGAAATGTGTTCTAGAAAATAAAGTGCTAATAAGAGGGGCTGATTAATAATGTGTGGAAACCTACAAGAAAGTGGGCGTGGCCTGACTGACATAGTGACACATATCCTGTCCCAGCCACTGGGGAAATCCTGGGCTTATGAAACAGATTTGTAACAAAACCACATCCCTTTGATGGCAGACCAAATAACTCAGATACAGGCTTAATTCCCCATGACAAATTTAAATTAAATTATTTAAGAGCAAATGTGATATGATAACATCAAAAGTCAAATATCTTTGAGAAAATAAAAAATAGAAATAGCATAGTAAACAAGGGGTAATCATGAAATAATAAAAATAAGTAAATAACTTTAAAATACTAAACATAAAAATTAGAAATGGCAGTAAGCAAGAGGTAAAAACGTGAGCTGGTATAACAAGGAAAACTCTTGTTTGCTACTTGTTTAATTAATGTCATTCGTTTAACTTTGAGAAGATAGGTACACAGGCTTGGAGACTGAGGTAGAACATAAAAACTCCAAGAACCAATATTCAGGAAGAATATTAGCACGAACACATAAGCCCATATCTGTTTTCTCAGCCAAATCGGTAATGTGGAAAGATAATTATAAGCTGCTAGAATGGAAGCTCTAAATGTTACTTGTCCTGTAAATTGAAGAAAAAGTCTTACAGGAAAAAAGTTCCTGAAAGCTGACTTGTCAGCTTTCATTTTGGTTTTCTTGGGAAAGCTGCAGTCTGTGAGGACAGGGCATTAGAAGCTAAATTTCAGACCAACTTTTTGTTTCTTTTGAGCCCCAGGATGAAGCCACTTCAAATATGTTTTTTAAGTGTTGTCTGATACTCTATTTGTAAATGGTATGGATCAAGTTACTCAGTTGATGTTCATGGGCAAATGACAATGTTTGCATTTGAAAGTTATGTAATCATCCTCACATTCAATATTACAATTTTCATAGGCCTTGGCAATTAAAGAAAGAATTGGCTATCCTGATGACATTCTCTCAGATGATAACAAACTGAATAAAGAATATGAGGAGGTAAGTCTCTATTATGACTTTGGGTTAATGAAACCTGTGGCTGGTGGCAATGTTATTTTTAGTTATCGGTTGCCAAAAATTATGTGAAGTAGCCTAAAACCATAGGTTTTATTATTTTTTTAAATATACTTTTATTGATTTCAGAGAGGAAGGGAGAGGGAGAGAGAGCTAGAAACATCAATGATGAGAGAGAATCATTGATCGACTGCCTCCTGTCGGGGATCAAGCCTGCAACTCAGGCATGTGCCCTGACCCGGGAATTGAAAAATGACCTCCAGGTTCATAGGTTGATGTTCAACTGAGCCACGCCGGCTGGGCCCATAGGTTTTTCATAAAAGTCTTTAGCACTGAAGACAGATCTGTGTTTGTTTGTTTCAGTTTTAGCCTTTTGTTTCATTGGCCTGTCCTGCATCTGTTATTTTGGCTTCCATATATTCCATTTTAAGAAGTAAGAAAAATCCAGTGTCCTTTAGAGTATCAAGGGTAGCCCTAGCTGCTTTGGCTCAGTGGATAGAGCATCGGCCTGTGGACTGAAGGATCATGGGTTCAGTTCCGGTCAAGGGCACGTATCTTGGTTGCAGGTTCCTCCCAGGCCTGGGTACTGGTCAGGCTTCATGCAGGAGGCAACCAATCAATGTGTTTCTCTTACATTGATATTTCTCTGTCTTTCCCTCTCTCTTCCATTCTCTCAGAAAATCAATGGAGAAATATCCTCCAGTGAGGATTAACAAAAAAAAAGAAAAAAAAGAATCTCAAACTTAGAGTATCAAGGGTAGACTTCAAAGTGCTGGAAGAGCAGGCAGCACTCAGGCTCCTTATCTCGTCTTAAAGGCCTGAAAAGTGAAATCTTCAGATTCCCACCCACTTTTTAATTATGCCTCCACTGGATAAGCTAGAACATGCATTCTCTATTTAAAAAGCAAACAAACAAACAAAAAAATACCTGGGAACCAGAGACTGTTGTATTCTCTTTTGGTAATGTAACAGTGGTAAGAGAAGAGAATTGATTAAAGTCACTGCAGTACTTATTTCAGACTTAGCTGAGATTCTTGTTACTAATCTGTGGTCACCACAACTACTTCAAACCCTGGTGATGACAAGGTAATCCTTGCGAAAATCGGAGATGACAGTGACTCCTAATCCATTGATTACTAGTCTGATGTGGAACTTGTAAGCCACAGTGTTCTCTCGTCCTTACCCATTTGCAGAAAAGGTTGACTGTTTCTTTTAAATTAGCTGGCTGTAGCATGGTAGTCCTGGAGACCCTTGTAGCAGGAGCCTAGTGTCTAAGACCATAGACTCAAAGCTGACTGTGTGGGTTCAAGTCCTAGCTCCACAAGTGCACTTGTCTGTATCTCAGTTTCCTTAACTTTTAAAAATATATATATTTATTGATTTCAGAAAGGGAGAGGGAGAGATAGAAACATCAATGATGAGAGAGAATCATTGATTGGCTGCCTCCTGTACACCCCCTACTGGGGATCAAGCCTGCAACCCAAGCATGTGCCCTGACTGGGAATCTAACCGTGACCTCCTGGTTCATGGGTCAACACTCAACCACTGAGCTATGCCAGCTGGACTGGGCTTCTCAACTTTTAAGTGGTGATAATAGCCCATCTTCACAAGATTATTAAAATATTGTTAGGATGTTGCCTGGCCCATAGTAGGTACTAATAAGAATAAGCTGTTATCACATCTGGTATATAAGGATTAATATCAATATGGTAAGGCTTGCCACTTAGTTTTATGTGTTTAAGTATACTGAAGTGGTGATTCAGCCACAGCCACAGTGACCTGTAATATAGAACTAGACTGGTTGGAACTAAATCCTTCTTTGGTAAGTTTTAATGCTCTCTGTTAACTTTATTAATAGGTAGAATTTAAGAAAATATCCTCTATATTTTTAGCAAAAGTTTTGAAGATTCTGGTTTTAATATTTTCACCAAAATCTTTTATATGATGTAGTACAACTACAAGGAAGATGAATACTTTGAGAACATAATGCAAAATGTGAAGTACGGCCAACATAAACAACTAAAGAAGCTTCGAGAGAAGGTGGACAAGGATGAGTATGTATATTCCAGTTTTTAATATATTTATTCAGAAGAGGGTTTTTTCCCCCTCCTCTTTGTTGTATGAAGAGGAAGAGTCTGACTTGGGATAGTGTTAAAAAGTACAATCGTCCTCCTATGAAGTACTTTTAAAAACATCTAAGAAGATTATACTAAAAATGGGGCAGGATTTAACCAAATTAAAATGTTTTTATTAAGGTACATCCTCAGATAACCTAATTTCTTTGGTTTCTATTCATTTTATTGCCTGTCCCTCTGCTTTGCTTGTGGACAGGGTTCTCAAGAACACCTTAATTTAAGCAAACCATGGCTCCTTCAAGCCTTCTCTGAGGACTTACTTACTGTACTCAGAATTTCCTTCTACCCACAGCCCCACCTGTTTTCTGTCCATCCCCTTCCTCAATTGCTCCATGTAACACTTCTCTCACCCTAGAGGTAGCCAAATATGAGATACCAGAAATCCCTCTCAATCATAGCCTTCAAATGCTCTTAATCTCTGTTTATTAGTGGGATTGGTCCTTCATATTAACTATTGGTTTAGCATTTACTTATCAATTAAATGGATGTGTCCAACATATTTATCAACCTATGTGGTTGTGCACTTAAATCCCTAGAATTGCTTCTGTTTGACATCTCACTAGGTTCTTAGCTGCTAGAGAATAGGGGCCATTTCTTTTGACCATTCAGCACAGTACAGAATACATAGATTTTCAGTTAAAGCTGAATGAATGAATGAATGATGAACAAGTGAAAAATAAACATACTTACTTGATTTGTGTGGTAACATACCAGTGAGATTCTTGGTTCCTGTATGCATTTATTCTTTCATATATTCATATTATTAAACTAAACTAATATTTTAGAACACTGGCTAAATCTAGGTGTCATTGGGTACTGGGAGAATCAAAGGTAAACTTGGTTTATGTTACATTGCATTATAACAGTAGAAAGTAGTGTTGAGGAGGGGGAGAAATCCCCTCTTTGCCCCTCTTGAGTTCTTAAGGCTGAACTAACAATAAAAATGACATAAGACCAGATGCACAGAGGAAAAAGTAATTTAATATATGCGTGTGGGAGGTTATAAATGATACTCTGAGAAATTATGAACCAGCCAGCTCTTTATGCCTTTTAGACAAAGAAACAATACATTTGACAGGACAAAGAAACTTAGGTTTGTGTAATCATTAGTGAAGAATCTAAACAAAGTTTGGGCTTCAATAGTAAATTAGTAAAGAAATAACAAGTTTTGCTTATACAAAATTAATAAATTAATAAAGAAATAACAAGCTTTGTAGCCCTGAATTCCTTAGCTCTAGGGATAAGGGTGTCTCAGTCTACTGTAGCAAGGAGGAGACCTTTCATAGGGGAGATTTATTTTCTGCATTCAAGGAGAGAAGGGTGGGTCCATGTGCCCTTCTTGGCATTGACTGCTTGTCAAGTAACTTTAATTCAAAATTATCAATATGCTAATGTGTGATATTTTGGGGTGGCCTGCCCTGACCCCAACAGTAGGAAAGACATGATGTAATAAATAAACTCTACCACCAGGAGGGCTAGACAAAAGTCCTAAATGGAAATGCTAATACATTTCAATTCTTATACAACATTTTGAACTCTTCAGGTATCCTGAGAGACTGATTTCTTTTGCTAACCCCTGGGTTTGTACTGGAGCAAAGGTTGTGTTATCTGGGGCTAAAATCAGGGCTGCAAATGTCAGAGAATGTTTGGCATCCAGCTGGCAAAGAGGAAGGAAAATGGTTTCGTATCGTACAGTTGGTGTTGTAATAGATTATCAAGTTGTTTCTCTAGAAACCCACACAAAGTCATCAAAAAGAATACTCTGTGGGTTAAAATCTGAGAAGCTTCTGACAAGTCTGAATATTTTCATTTCTTTAAAATATATAAACTTACATTCAATAAATGTTAGCACTGTGTAAATTATTGTCAAATACTCTTTCTGAAAATAGCTACTATAACTTGCATCCATGTGACACAAGAAAATTTATTTATCATTTTAAAAAATAGTTGTTGAAATATTGCTGATGTTTTCTCTTGAAGTTGATGTAGACCCAGTTCCAGAATCACTTTGTAATATAGTTTGCTCTTTTCATTCCCTTCCATCATATGGATTGATTTTGTTTGAGTTCCCTTCTCTTTATGATAAGCAGTCAAAAGTCAAACTTGTATATAATATTTTAATGAATGTTTGGTGAATAGCATGCATCACTCAGTAGTACTTTGTGGATGTTCTCCATAAACTTCTGATAGTCAATCACAAGTGCATATGACTTCTTAGGTCTTCTCTGCCAGGCCTGGCTAGCTATTCTTCCTTCCCTATCTAATGCCTGAATACTGAGTACAAGGGTTCAAAATTCTTGACTGCACATGAGAGGCATCTGGGGAGTATTCGAAATAGTACCGATTACCCAACCATGCCTCCCTAGATTTTTGATGTACTTGCCTGTGGGTGGGGACCCAGGTACAGTAGGTTCTTGAATAATGTCGTTTTGTTCAACGTTATTTCATTATAACATTGATGAAATGCTTAAATAGGAACTTTTAACTCTTCTTTACATCAATTAACCTACAGTCAAGTTGGTTTCATTATACATCATTTCACGTCAATTCCAAGAAGCTATGGGTGACATTAAGTGAGTACTTACTGTACTGGTTACTTTTAAGTACAGCATGTTACTGTACAAAACAACATGGGATTAAATCAAGCACAAGAGGAAATGATGCAATCAAGAGGCACACTAAACATGAAAGGTGTGAGGGCTGCTGCCTGGGTGACACAGCATACTGTTACACAAACTTATTTTTCCTGAGTAGAAAGAGTGCACTCTAAAATAACGATGAAAGTGTAGGACAGTAACGTATTCGCTCATTATCATTTTCAAGTATTATATACTAGACATGGTCGTATGCTATATTTTTATAAACTGGCAGCGCAGTAGGTTTGTTTGTACCAGCATCACCGCAAACATGTGAGTCATGCGCTGTGGTATGACATTACCAGGCTACAATGTCTCTAGGCAATAGGAATTTTTCAGCTCTACAAGAATCTTATGGGACCACCATCGTATAGAAGGTGGCATTGACCAAAATGTTCTGCAGAGCATGACTCTGTCTAACATGATTTAGCGCCAGTAGCATGAGTATTTTCTTGCAGACCATAGAGCAAACACAACCTTGTAATGAGAAAAGGACATAGCAGAACAAAACAAAATGAATGTCTACTCTTGTTTTTAGATCTGATGCTATTTTGTTAGTTTCTCAGGCCAAAACATTTTATAATGTAATTGGGACAGGTAGTGCCAGTGTTTGTAAGTCATGACGATTGAGCTGTGGAGTTACTTTTTACAAACTACAAAGTCTTATTTCATTGCTGAACCTTTCCTGCTGTGTAAATAAATAAAAACACTGACATCGGCAGCCTAAACGTTTTATTGAGCAGCTACAATGTGTGCGAAGCAGTGCACTCATCGCTGTAGGGGATAAACAACTAAATCTGAGGACAGTGGGGTTACAAGGAAACAAAGTGCTAGGGCAGTACTTTTTTAAAAACCACGATGAAATCATTACTTATTAGTAAAACATTCCCTGGAAACATGTCAGCATTTAACTTCGTATTGAGGTGGATAGAGGATCCACTACAAGCAAAACGAAACAGAAATGCTCAGTTCCTTTCTGCCTTCCCCTTCGTTGCTTGACGCCTGCTGTTTTTTTCTGATTGGATGGTGTGAAGCCCCTGAAATAAGTGGTACTCCTGTGGTGGACAGCCCAGCATCCGGGGCTCCATGGGCTCTTTCTGAAAGGCCCAAACCAACAAAAATGGCAGGGAGTTTGGCGCCCTGTGAAGTGACACTGTAGTTTAGCCACTGCTTGAGTCAGTAACACTCTTTTGTGTCCCAGTTCTGCCTGTTACTACCTGTGGCCTTTCAAAAGCCATGCAGTTTCCTCATTTATAAGAGGAGCAGGTTGGTTTAGACTGCAGGAGATCTCTAAGGCTCTCTCAAGCATTACAGTTCCATGGCCCTGACTGTGAAGCTTTGATAGGAGAGGATGTTTTCTTCCTTGGCGTCTCCGTGTCAAGTGAGCCAAGAAGAGAAGAGCATATTTTTAAAAAATACACGTATATTTTTATTGATTTCAGAAAGGAACGGAGAGTGAGAGAGAAAGAGATGGAAACATCAATGATGGGAGAGAATCATTGATCAGCTGCCTTCTGCACGTCCACAACCCCAGGCATGTGCCCTGACCAGGAATCGAACCGTGACCTCCTGGTTCATATGTCGCCTCTCAACCACTGCGCCATACTCTTGAAAGCTAGGGAGTACCTCACCTCTTTCTAAAATATCCCTTCTGATTTCCCCTTCACTGATGTTTCTAGAATCATTTTCCTTCTAAGTAAGTCCAGTGCCAGTGAACTTGATTATTAAAAGAAAAACAGTTGTGCAGGACTTACATGGGTCAATGTGATGGCACAGAGGTGGGGCATTAATAGGACCTATCCAGGTAGATGTGCAGATTGGAGACTTGGGGCACAAATGAATTTCCATGAGTATAGATTTATGGGGAAGATTTGTGAAAAGAATTATTGGGCTCATCAAGTACTACTCAGTGATGCCCTAGCGCCGGTTTGGTTCAGTGGATAGAGTGTTGGCCTGTGGACCAAAGGGTCCCGGGTTCGATTATGGTCAAGGGCACGTACCTCAGTTGCACGCTCCTCCCCAGCCTGGACCCTGATCAGGGCTTGTGCAGGAGGCAACCAGTCGATGTATTTTTCTCACATCGATGTTTCTCTCTGTCTTTCCCTCTCTCTTACACCCTCTTTAAAAAATCAATGGAAAAATTCTTTGAGTGAGGATTAAAAACAAACACACGTACTACTCAGTGAGAAAGATGAGATAACAGGTAGTTAGACTAAACTTGGATAAATCACTCTAACTCCCCATGATAGTATCTGCCATGGTATGCTCATGTCCTGCACATGCTATAATCAATAAAAAATTTAAGTTGTCATCTTTTATACTCCCATTAAACCAACCGACTTTGCAATTTTCCAGTGCGTTTGGGGATTATAAACAAAACACATTTTATCAGTAAAAATATTTCTGTCTTTTTAATTAGCACCAAAAGAGGGTTTTGTTTTGTTTTATTTTATTTTGTTTTCAGATGGGGAAGGAGAAGTAGGGAGGGAAGATAAATAGTTGAAAGGTTGAAGTGTTAAACTGGGAGAACTTTGCAAGAGAATTCTGGAACTTTCATGTCAGTGAGCCCTCTTGAGAGGGTGGTATCCAGATGGCACAAGGCTTCCTTCCAGCTGCCATCATTCCCTGCAGCTCACAGAGCAGCAGCGCCTCACCACAGCCTGTGCCTGCCCCTCCCTTCTCCAGGATGAGAAGGGTCAGCTCTCCTGGGGCCTGGAGGACCCATCAATATGCTTAGGCCCAAATCTGTATTGAGCACCTATCATGCTTCCACCCTGTTCTAACCCCTAGAAATACAATTAAGAACAAAACAGGAAATAAACCAAGAGGACTACATCAAACTAAAAAGTTTCTGCACAGCAAAGAAAATGGTCATCAGGATAAAAAGGTAATTGATGGAATGGGAGAAATTATTTGCAAATCATATATGTGATTACTTGCCGGGGCTGACCAGCAGCCCCTGAATTCCAGTTAACACCCTGGGGTCTGCATGTACACAGACTTGTTTGGAAACAAGTCTCTCCGCCTTCGACACTCCCCTAAGTTGGAATTTCGATAAACAGGGCAGGCGGCCTTCCACACCCTTCCCTTTGATCAGAATGTCCTCCTTACAAACTTTCCAACCAAGTCTCGTGTGCTCCCAACAATAAGTGGTTAATCTCCCAAATATATAAGAAGTTTCTACAACTCTGTAACAAAAACAAACAAACAAACAAACAAAAATCCTAATGACCCAATTTAAAAATGGACTAAGGACTTGAACCGGCATTTCTCTAAAGAAGACATACAAATGGCCACCAGGTACATGAAAAGATGCTCAGCGTCAGTAGTCATCCAGGAAATGCAATCAGAACCATAATGAAATATTACATCACTTTAGCAAGATGATATTGTCAAGAGACAGAAATTGAGAGAGAGAGAGAGTGAGAGAGAGAGAGAGAGAGTTGGCCAGGATGTAGAGAAATTGGAACCCTTATACCATTTATGGGAATGCAAAACAGAACAGCCACCTTGGAAAAGAGTATGAAAATTCCTCAAAAAATTAGAGGTAGAACTACTGTATAATTCAGAAATCTCACTTCTGGGCACATACCCAAAAGAGTTGAAATCAAGATCTCAAAGAGATATTACTACATTCCGACTTTCATTGCAGCACCATTCACAATAGCTAAGATGTGGAAGTAACCTGTTTCCATTGACATTTAATGGATAGATAAAATGTGGTATATACATACTAATCAGCCTTTAAAAGGAAGAAAATTGTGTCATGCAATGACATGGATGAGCCTGAGGACATTATGCTAAGTGAAATAAGCCAGATAGAAAAAACATACTGTATGATTCCACTTATATGAAGTATCTAAGATAGTCAAGTTCATAAAATCAAAGAATGGTACCAAGGGGCTGGGCGTGGGATGTTATTAATTAACAGGTATAAATTTTCAGTTAAGCAAGGTGAAAAAGTTCTAGAAATATTTTGTACACATTGTACCTACAGTCAACAATAATATGTTGTACAGTTAAGTAGGCTAAAACAGTGGTCGGCAAACTGCGGCTCGCAAGCCACATGCAGCTCGCGAGCTGCAGTTTGCCGCTCTATTGACTAATGAGTTTGCCAACCACTGTGCTAAGAGGCTAGATCTCGTGTTGGTGTTCTTAACACAATTAAAAAAAAGAACAAAGCCTGAAACATCCCTGCCTTCATGGGGTTACCAGGCTAATGAGATAGATAGACAATAAACTTAAAATGTTGTTGTATCATTGCTAAGTCTTATATGAGATGTAATAGTTTTCAATTTTTTTTATAAAAGATCCCAAGATTATTCTAAATCAGGAGAAAAAGTCACCAAAAGAAAATTCTGACAGAAATGATCCATCAACCCATAACTTCCAAATCTGGAATTTCTCTATATTTGGCATATCACATACATAGGGGTGCACACATATGTGCATGTACATACATATAAACTTATTGATTGAAGACTAAAACGATTGTGCTTGTTGAGAAACTTAGAACCACACAACCAACTGATGACTTCTAGGAAGAAAATCAAGAGTAGTGATTTCTATTGCCTTTTGTTGAAAGAGAAGTGGATTCTCCCACTTTAATGTCTGAATAAGAGCTCTGGCTCTCACCACTCAGACAGTAAGATGATTCATGCAGAATACTTCAGTTATGTTAACAACTCTTATGCAACAACAATAAGCAGTTCAATGAGGCTCTTTGGTCCTACCGTGTTTTTGCCTTTGGGTAAAAAATTGCACCTTATAGAACAGTGGGAAGAATTTGTGTTAATGGAGTCAGGGAGCTGTGGTGGTGAGGATGGCGGGGGCTGAGGGGTAGAGGGAGTAGGCAGGCCTGAGTTAAGATTTCTGCTTTGATACTTACTAGCTATATGAACTTCGACAACCTACATAATACCGCTAAGCCTCAATGATTCCTTTAAAAACTAGGATAATATCTACTTTTGCCTTGTAGGGTCATTGTATTCTGTGTTGTGTAATGTGCCCTCCACATAACATTGATGCTCATTAAATAGAAGCTGTTTTTGTTATTGTCTGGTCAAGGTGGGGCTTCAGGGTGATGTAGAAGCCAGCATCCTAAAACTTACTAAGGTAAGAGGGAGCCCTGTGAAGTGAAGGGGGTCAGAACAACCCTCACCCCCACCCCCCGCAAATGTGTTGATTATTTTGAGCTGAAGACAAGGCCCGAAAGTCTCTCGGATAAAGCTTTTCATCTCCCCCTAAACTGCCTAAAAAAACTTTGATGAAGGTTAATACTAGAGACAACTACAAAGCCTGTGAATTAGGTGTGGGGAGCTCGGCAAACATTTGTTTACCAAACATTTGCTCTTCCCATCTTCCTGTGAATTGATTTCCTTCCCTTTGAAGCCCTAGACCCCTAAACCCTTCTGCGCATCTGGGGTTGCCCTATAAGCCACAATTGCCCGACTGTCTTTGGGCTTCTTATGTCTATGTGAGGCTCTTGTACATACATAATTAAATTTGTGGGGTTTTTTCCTATTAATCTGCCTTATATTAATTATTAGATTAGCCAAAAGGGCCTAGAAAGGTAGAGGAAAAATTTTTCCTCCCATACAGAAACAATTTAAAACTAAGCACTTTCATTTTAGAGGTTGGCAAGAAAATGGCATTCATCATTTTAATGAAATTTTGTGTATTATTTAGATCAACAACTTAGAGAAGGGGATGGGATTGGAAGATGATAGAGTCCTCTTTCTCCTTGGTTTACATGTTTCTTTTAGTTTGTAAGTATCAGGACAAAGAATTTGATAACCAAACTGTGCCTTCGTTTCTACACCTGAAAATTGGACATGTATTTTGGGTGGTTTGAAGATAAAGGAAGGTACATGGAAACCTCCGAAGTCTTGATGAGATAATATTAATAAATGTGAAGAATTACAGTGGTCCTCGCGATTACAAATGAGAATTCTCCTTTCCAGGAGTACGTGAGGAAGACAGAGAAAACCACTGCATTTCATTGATGATTTCAAAGGAGTTACTCATGAGATGCTGAGAAATTGAACACTTCAGGGAAAGGGACATTCATTAACTGTTTGGTTGTTTTAAGTTTTAAAGTCACACATGAGTGGGTGAAGAAGAAGTTTTATTCCAGGTGCTTTCACAATCCAGTGGGTTTATTATATCTGAAAAGCTATAGGATCAGGGCTGTCAACTTGTGCTTTTCTTCCCTGCTGTAAAAATGATGTTTGTGTACTTACGTTTTATCACCACTTAGATTCTTCGGGGTAATGAGAGCTGGAAAAGAAACACCTGGTCCCCCTCTTGAGTCTTTCAGTTATATTTCCCACCCCCACCGTTAGCTCAGCTTTGAGGGCCACGCTGCATATAGTGGCTCTTCTTTGTTCCATCATTGAAAGCCCCAAAGAACAAGTTTACCTGACAAAACTATGGCTCAGAAATTAAAAGTAAAACTTTCTTACTTCTTGTTTTCCCATGCTGTGCTTTGTCCCATACCACACATATCTTTGCTCCTACACACCCAGACCCGGGAGGCAGGAAGAGAAACCAAAGAACAGGGTGATATTTCACTCGTGTCTCAGGCTTGATACCTGGCCAAGAGGCTGCTGGTGTCTGACCTGCAACTCTGGAGGCACCTGCTCTATCCATTATTGTAGGGCAAGAATCACCACCATTTGGTTTTCCCTTCTGCTGCACATTTCCTCTTTTCTGTACTGTTCTTCAGGGGCGAATTTGTCTGTCTTCCATGAATGGAAGTGTCTCCCAAAACGTCAAGGCTACATCCAAATCAAAAGAACGTCGTTTTGTTACATCACCACTTAATTTGAAAAAAAAAAAAAATTGTTTTTAGCGCTGTGTTTTTCTACTTTTATAAAAATTTTATTTTATTTTAAATGTTTTTATTGATTTTTAGAGAGAGAGGAAGGGAGAAAGAAACATCGATGAGAGAGAATCATCATGGATTGGCTGCCTCCTGCACGCCCCACACCAGGGATCGAGTCTGCAACCCAGGCATGTGTTCTGACCAGGAATCAAACCACCAAGCCACACCAGCCGGGCTAAATTTTATTTTTCAATTACAGTTTGCATTCAGTATTATTTTGTATCGTGTGTATAGCATGGTGGTTAGGCAATCATACACTTTATAGATTCCCCCGATATTTCCAGTACCCACCTGGCACCATACGTAGTTATTACAACACTATTGACTTTATTCCCTAAGCTGTACTTGACATCCCCGTGACTATTTTGTAACTACCAACTTGTGCTTCTGAATCCTTTCACTGTAAATTTAACTTCTTGACCACAAATCTTAGACATTGAGTCTGTAGCTGTTCTCTTCATTTATTTAAGATGTAGTGATCGAATCAGAGTACTTCCAGTTCCAGGGACAGTACGTCCTGGGCAAATGAATCTGGGTAAATTAGCCCAGGGCTGATCGGAGGGCACATTGAGAAAGATCTCATGGAAGGAAAGGCAAACGCTAAACACTAGTGCTCTCTGAACCTAACCACCATAATTCTAATTTTATTTGAGCATTCTGTGCTCATAAAAAGCAACCTATTTTCTTGAATGTATAATTCACAGTGGACATTTTAATATGCAAAACCCTCCCTGCTGGAAAGTTACAAACATGAATCAAAATGCAATCTTAAGCCTTTCACAGTAATGTAACAGGAGAGCAGGAAAGCACCAAACAAAAGGTACGACATTTATTTTTACAAAAGCAATAAACATGACATGGGTAATATAAACTTCATTCATCTATGTCCTACTTTTGAGATCTGTCACTGTCTAAAATATTAGTTTCATATGTCTAGTTCCTTTCCTCTGTAATGTAATTATTTTTTTAAAATGTTTGGGTTGGCACCTTTTGTATTTCAGTATTAGCATTGTGCCTGAACCCAGAACCAAATAATTTGCGTATTATTTCCGATTACCCATAAAAGCCCATGCTGAGTACACTATCACCACATCAGAAGTGCGTCATTGAGTAACTGAACCTTAAAACAGCCGAGACCTGGAAACATGGTAACTTTTATGACAAAATAAGGATAAGCTGTTTTTGCATAAAACCTACTGACATATTTGCTATCAAAGTGTTGAGGACACGTCAGAGATACTATTCTAAAGTTACCACAAGAATGAGCACATTTTTCATACAACTTAGAATCATATTTGAACCTGAGTCATGATAACTGTGTGACATATATATATATGGTAGACCTAATCCATGACTTTTCCTGATCATGATTTTTATTCATATAAATATTTCATAATATTTTTTGGTCACACAAACAAAATCTGCTTGTGTTATACAGTTTCTGATCTCTTGGTTTTAATCTGCCCTCCCTGTGTTTACATATACATGTTTTTTGTGGTGAGTCACCACAGATCATGTGGGAAGCAAGAAGAGTTTAATTAAAATAAATAAGATTAGGTGACTGTAATCATCAACCTTTAAGAAATTAAAGTATTGATGACTCAGCTGCAATTAAATTAGGGAGGACTGATATGTCAGTCACAGACAGCATCCTGTTTGAAAATGTTTTTTTTTTCTCTGTTTAAAACAACACCATCAAACTAAAGAAGGAACACATTGATCAACCATCCCCCCTCCCACACTCTCCATCTTCAAACTTACTTTCTTCCTACGGAAAAATTCACAGAAACGTTATCTGGATTTTTAAAAAATCCCAAATCCTTCATATAAATATCTTAGTCATGTTATTGGAGATAAAACCCATACTTAATTATAATTTATCAGACACTTGTTATATCTGGCCCTCCCGCAGTTATTTTTTAAGAGAGCAAAATGGGACTCCCATCTGATCTCCCACCATAGTTACAGAAATTGTAGCTAAAATGCTGACTTGGGCAGCTGACTTTGTACTGCTCACCTCACAAAGCAGGGTCTGGAAACAGTTCTGATTTAACCTCATTGTACTAATTACTGTAAGCTCCTTGCATGAGTAGGATAATAATTGCTATACTAATTGTTGTCCGGAAAGTGGAATAACTGCAATGAAGTTGTTTTAAGTGTTTGCATGTGTGCTGACATTTAAGAGGTTAATCTGAAGTTAATCAGTGTCCATTTTTCAATTAGTGCATAAGGATGTATACTAGTCTATTATTAGGCTAATATATTAAACTAATTAGTTTATTAAGATGGGAATAATACTCCAGGAGCACAAAAGTACTTGAATATAATTATGATTATTGATATGCAATCTTTGTAACATATGTATTGAAAGACAAGGGAACATTGGTATCTATCCTTTAGCTTAACACTATCCTTGAATTACTGTCTGAGAGCTATTTTTTCCATTTTCTAATTCAGTCTCTTTTTAAAAATTTTTTAATGTTACCATTAGTACAGGAGTCCCCCTTCCTCCCTCCCTTTGCCCACCTCCACACTCCCCAACTCCCCCTTCCTAGGCCTTTACTGAATTACTGTCTGTTTCCATGGGGTATGCATATATATTCATTAGCTATTTCCTTCAACTTCTTTATCCAGTCACCCTACCCCCTTCATCAACTAAACTAGAGTCTTCTGAATTGAGATGTATTTTATAAGAGCTGTAGATTCAGAGCCTAAGTCATGCTATACACAGATAGACAAATCTATTTAAGAGCCACCTGGATTTCATTTTACAGTCATCATACAAAAATAAACGTTTGCTCAGTTAACTGGAATGTCTCTTTTTAAAAAATAATTTTAAACAGGAATGAATCGGAGGCACATTACCTCTTCATGTACTGTCAACTGCTCCAAAATTGTTGGCCATCGATACCTGGTATCAAGAACATAAAGTTAAATGCACTTTAACATAACCTTAATCCATTGCAATTTCTGCAGAGATACATTTCATGCAAATGTAATAACAGATTGCAGACCTGGATATATTCTGATTTTTCAAGTAGAAATACTTTCAAATGAGCTTTCTCACCTAGTGAGCTGATTTTTAATTTGTTGATCATATTTCTTCTGGGAATGGTAACAATCCTTTTATTGTGTTGAGCAGATTGAATCAGACAATGCAGTGTCATTTATAACGTCTCGTCATGTTTTCCATAGGTGGATAAGCGGACCAGCTGTAGTCAATGCATTTTATTCTTCAGGCAGAAATCAGATAGGTAAGATCTATTCCTAAATAATGCTTTATTATCTCTTTATTGTTTTCAACCTGTAATGAATTGCATGACCAATTTGTAATACTACCCATAAAAGCATAGCTGAGGCTGAGTTACTGATTTATTGAATATACTCTGAAAGTAATTTTATTTATGTATCTCTTTTCATGATAGTTGCAAATTTTAAATCAGGACAAATCATATGAAGTAGTTTTTTAAAGCAATACTCTCATTTTTAGTAAATGGTTTATTTCTAAGTACTTTTATTTTTTAAAGCACCTTATGTCTCTATAAAATTAGATTGACTTAAAGACTTCCTAAGTATCAGCATCTTAAAGTGGTTCAAGGGTCCAAAAACAACATTTTAAGAGATTTCATTTTCCTGGCAATTCTGTATTCTGGCTTTGGTGGAAATGGTCCTGTTCCATATCATCATTTTTTTTCTAGAAGACTCCATGGGGCTCAAGAAAAGAAAAAGAGTTGAAAAGTCAATTATATTAGGCTGAACCATATGAAATTATACTTACCCACTTTTGACTAAAGAGAAAAAAATTTCACACTAATAGTAATGTGGCAAAAAATGTGCATAGAAATTAATACATGAGTAAAATGACATATTGAATAATTAAATGGCTTAATATAACAAAGATATATTTTTTTTCCTCTTCCTGGGAAGACCTTGACATCTCTAAGCTTTCTCATTAGTATCCCATAAATGGGTTCATTTTTCCATAAGTGTTTCTAGTGTGTAGAAAGGCACCCAACTAATTCAACAGTAGCAGGGGTCTTCTAAACAGTACAGCCAGCTTCTCCAGGTGTACTCTGTCCAGGGTTTTAAGTGTGGTCAAGAACCAAGAGGGAGACAACTCCAGCATTATCCTAAACTATCTCAGAGTCTGCCCTAAGCATCATTTTTCTTGAATTCTGTTACTGATTAGATTAGAAATGATGAAAGATCCTGTAAGATTTTTACCATTGGTTAAAAAATAAACTTTCAAAGAAATTGGACACCTTATTTTATTATAAAGTTTGATTATACCTTTCCTCATTGCTTTTAAACCTAGAAAGAGTTAAATTAAGAAGTTACCGACATTTTCTTTTGTATTTTTATGGTTTTTATTTTTTGAGTTAATCTTTAACCCAGCTGGAATTTATTTTGGTATGTGACATGCAAATGATTTATAATCAGAAAAGTTTGTCTTTATATAACATGTAGATAATAAGTAAGGCATGTGCACCAGGTTAAAATCAATTAGCTCAAAGTCTTTTCTAGGCTCATACACATCCCAGCTAGTGGAATGATTACCTAAACTCAGACCAGAGCCTGTTTAATGATCAACTCGGAACCTGTCTATCCTTTGTAATGTTGTCCTAGAAACCATTGAAACCTTTTCTTAGAAGTGCTTTTATTGCGAAGGAGTCTTTACTTTGAAGACCGCTTTTTTAAAAATTTATATTTTTATTGATTTCAGGGAGGAAAGGAGAGAGAGAGAAAGATAGAAACTTCAATGATGAGATAGAATCATTGATCGGCAGCCTCCTGCACACCTCACTCTGGGGATGGAGCCCACAGCCCGGGCATGTGCCCTGAATGGGAATGAACCGTGACCTCCTGGTTCATAGGCCGATGATGCTCAGCCACTGAGCCACGCCGGCCCGGCATGAAGACCTCTCTTTGATGCTCAGTAATTCTGTCAGTGTAACATCTAGTTCATTCTAGACTTGGCCTTAAATGGGATAAATAACCTTTAATGGAATCCCAAGGCAAAGTAAGGCAGCCTGGATTTTGGTTCTGCGTTAGGGCAGACTAAGGGATATAGCTTCATTGTAATCCAACTCTGGAAGGGCCCTGGATCCTCTCAGATCTAGTGCTGAGTCATGCCAATGAGAAGAGCCAGTCAGACCCTCCATAAGACCTCGCTGGTCTGCAGCTCTCCCTCTAGAGCAGGTCCGCATAGGTCACGCCCAGACAGATCCTTGTTTGGCTCTGAGTTACCCCATATTTCTGGAGCTGGCTCAAAATTGGTCCACATCAGAGATTCTCTTATCAGAGAAGACTTGGGAATGTTCCCATTTTGTATTTAATGCCCTCAAACCAAACAAGCACCCAGCTAAAAGGAAAAGAGGGTAAAAGTGGCCTAACATTTCACAAAGTAGACCATTAACCTCTGAATAATCAAAAATTGGCTGCAATACCCAATCTTAATATATAAGAAAGACATTTTTTTAAGATTCTTAAGATAAATTCGTCTGAAGGAAATACCAAATTTAAAAAAATTGTTAACTTCTTTTCAAACGCTTGTCTGCTAATAATAGCAGTTCAGAGAAAGGGAAAGTGTCATTTGAGAGGAGAAATCTTTGATATGAAACGTTTTCTCTTTTGACAATTCATTGAAATCTTCAAAGTGGGGATTGTCTTAACTAAAAATAATTGAAGGTCCTGATCTCCTTCTTACTTCTTGATAAAAGCGAGTGTGTGTGTGTGTGTGTGTGTGTGTGTGTGTGTGTGTGTGTGTGTATGTGTGTACATACACAAATATATAATGTTTGCAGCATTGTCTTCATGGATTTGGTATCAGGTGCATTATAGAATTAGAATTGATATAAAATAACATGTGTGTCATAGATGACCCTTCCACCTTCACACAAATACCCCAATTAAATTGCATACAATATCTCATGGGATTGGTTTTGTTATGTTATGGTAAAAAAAAAAATAACATGTTTTATTATCATACAGGGAGTTATTCATAGTAATAATTTCTCCTTTTTAATTCAGTTGCCACCTTTTGTCATAACTCATACATGTAGGCTACATTCCAGTTTTTATGCATCCCACCAATTCACATCAACTAAAAAACAGTCATCTTCCATAGCAGCAAAGTACACTGCAAGTATTTAATTCACTCACTGGTTTCTATTCCTTGCATGTTTGCTCCATGGAGCTCTGGAAACCTTTCCTGCTGTCAAATATTTCCCTGTAAATTCTAGGCACTATTCAGTCATCTTATTAAACCTTAAAATCTTATCCAAGGAAATGATCACGGCAGAAGGGAATACTTCTGCATTCTCCTTTTTCATTAACAATCAATTTTTTTTTAAACTTTAGGAAATCTGTAGATTATTTATATTTAGTTTATCCAGCCTGGGTGGTCTACGACCATCTTGAGATAAGAAAGTTTTCTAAAGTTGTTTCATTCATTCTTAGGAGTCTTATTTTCAGACTTGAAAATTAAGAGTAAATATTTCCAAATATTTAATATGAAAAGAATTTAATTTTTATACCAAAAATTGATTTTACCTAATTGCAATCTTGAGCTTTATATCAAAGATTCTAAAATTGAATTGTTTGCACACTTAAAAACATGAACCAGGGAAGTGAGGAGGAAGGAGCAGGGAGAAGCCTAGTCTTTTGTTTCATGGACTAATGACTTATTTAATTAACTAGCTTGTTGACATCCATAAAATATGCACAACTAAGCAGTTGGTTATTATGAAGAGTTGTGAAGTCTCCTACTAAGAGTGATAAGGCTAATGGCAAAAAGCCTCATCATAGAGGTTTAGCTGACAGAGAAAAAGGAGAAATCATCATTTGCAAAGCTGAACTTGAAGACTAGTATTTAGTATGAGCCATAAAAATCTTATCACTCGCCTGAAGAATGGCATATTAGTGTATAATTAAAACAGTAGGATCTTTACAGATAACGTTTAGTCTTGCTAGCACGTTTCATAAGAGCATTTATATAATGGGTGGATTTTAATCAGAGTACATAGTGTGGGAGATAATGTTCACTTTAAGTTAATAAAGTACTGCACGTAATTTTTATACTTTAAGCTAAAAGTTATTTCTTGGTACTGTTGATAGCTCAGGCAGCCACATATGAGCTATAACTTTCATCAAAATTCACCAAGGACAAAAGTATTTTTGTTGTTGTTACTTGGTCATTTTGATGCTATAGCAACTTTGCAGATTTTTTTAGATGTCTGGGGAGCACATAGATTGCCCAGTGTATTTTTAAAGTCTCTGTAAATATCTAATATTTAGCCCTGAAACACACGCAAACCTATGTTGTATTCACCCCAATATTTGCTACTCGGTGTTGACTAGATATTAAATTTTTTAAGGTCAGGGCACTTCTTATGTGCTCCTGGTATCCCACATTGTGATGGCCCGGGGCTTTGCAAGCAAATAGATATTATACTAATGATATTTTTTGTTCCAGAACATAATGTTTCAGTTATTCAGTGGATACTAGAGTTTTCAAACATGAAAAATAAAGTTACTAAATTATGAGCATTGTGAACCAAAGGGAGTTGCATGAGGGAGGCGGGCAAGTAGGAGAGAGCCGTGGAGCCAGATCAGGCAAAAGCGTTGGCGTTTCCTTAGAGAGCTGTAAGCCGTCCAAGGTTTTTTTAGCAAGGAAGTGGTAATGAGTCAAGTTGCACTTCAATCTGCTGCAGGATAGATTAGATTTAGGATACATTATAGGTGGGTGAGACAGGAAGTGGTAAGAGCAATTAGGAAATTAATTCTAAGGCAAGGAATGAGAGTGTGAAAGAGGATGGTGTGGGTAAGGCTGATAGGAGAAAAACAGAAGAGCCGCTTCTAGAAGGGAGGTGGATGATCCTCTCTTTTCTTTTCTTTTCTTTTCTTTTCTCTTCTCTTCTTTTCTTTTTTCTTTTCTTTGCTTTGCTTTGCTTTGCTTTGCTTTGCTTTGCTTTGCTTTGCTTTTCTCTTCTCTTCTTTTCTTTTTTCTTTTCTTTTCTTGATTTCAGAGAGGAAGAGAAAGAAAGAGATAGAAACATCAACAATGAGAGAGAATCATCGATTGGCTGCCTCCTGCATGCCCCCTACTGGGGATTGAGCCTGCAACCTGGATATATGCCCTAACTGGGAATCGAACCAGTGACCTCTTGGTTCCTGAGTTAATGATCACCTGCTGAGCCACACCCAGCTGGGCTGCATGATCCGTTCTTTTTTTTTTTTTTTTAATGATTCTTTCTTTTACTAAGTAGACTGTGTAAGATTTTATTAAAGAAAGGAGGCATCTGAGATAAGTAGAAAATGTTCACTTTGGGTGAATTAGACCCTTCAAATGCCATGAATAGAAATAGTAAAGTCAAAAGAGTAATGACTTACAGGGGAAAATGAGGAGTTTGATGTTTGACACATGAAATTTAAACAATAAGACATCTAAGTGTAGAAAGTTAACAAGTTAATGTAGATGTCAGAGTAGACCTATAAAAATAGTTATTTACTAAAGTCTTTAGGACACCGTAGTAAATTTATTTATTCATTTATTTATCACTAGAGGCCTGCTGCATGAATTTGTGCATGGGTGGGGTCCCTCGGCCTGGCCAGCGAGATCAGGGCCAATCAGGGCCATCTCATCCAATCCCACCCAGTCCTGATCGGGGGCCATCAGGGCCGGCCAGGGGGAGGGACCACAGGAGGTTGGCTGGCCACAGGAGGTTGGCTCCGGCGTTGAGTGTCTGCCCCCTGGTGGTCATTGCACATCAGAGCGATCGGTTGACCGGTTATAATGGTTGCTTAAGTTTTTATATGTATAGATGGTTATTAATTTGTTCAACACCTTTTCTAAGCACCTAGAATTTTCCAGGCACTATTCTTGTTTTAAGTGCTGGAGATAGTGAACTGAAAAAACTCAATTCAAAAACAAACACAGATCTCTGCTCTCCAAGGGCTAATAGTTGAGTTGTTGGGAGGTAGGAGGTGGGCCCGTAAAGAAAAAGAACAACAATTATAAATAAGGAAATATACAGTCATAGATTTCTTGATGAAAGTAAAATACAAGTAGCGGTTGGAGATACCTTCCATTGAGTGGCTCTATTTATTTAGCAAGCTATTAAAGATGGATAAAATGTTAGAGATAACATTAAAAGTAATACTTGTGATATTAAGTAACTATTTCCCCCAAATATTTACAGTGGGGAAAAGACCTTCTGATTGAAGATGATAATTTCCCTTGCTCTAAACTCCTTTTGGCAGAAAACAATCTTACTAGAGACTGTCAAGTAGATTATAGTTCTAAATCACAGATTAATGGTGTCACTCTGGGATGAACTCTTTGTTATCAACAATAATGAAAGACTTGCATGTGTTTCTATCACAAAAGATTTTTGTATGTAATTAAATGAAACGGGACATACCAGAAAACAGTTTAGCAGGCAAGAAGCCAACTCCAGGCCTGTCATCCCCAAATAAAACCACAAGTAATCCTTAACCATCTTCTTTCCTTGTAGTCTTCCCGGCTGGCATCCTGCAGCCCCCCTTTTTCAGCGCCCAGCAGTCTAAGTCGTTGAACTACGGGGGTATCGGCATGGTCATAGGACATGAAATTACCCATGGCTTCGATGACAGTGGTAAAGTGAACTTGACATTTCTTTGGCGGAGATATAGCCCTAGAAACCTGATTAAGAGCTATTATAATTTAGCAATACAAAAATAACATTCATCCATGTATCACTGGCTTAATAATCACCATACTTTTAGCGTTCCTTTTAAACTGTTGCTTAAGAAGATAAGAAATTTCTAGTAGTGAGGTAAGCCCTGATGGAATAAAGCAAATATTCACATTGAGAAAACCCTGATGATAATATTTAGTCTTATTTTATGAGTTTTTATGTCTTAGTTCTCCAGACTTTTAGAGGGCAAGGTCCACGTCTTAAAATAAGATATAAAGAATTAAACGTTAAGGTGCCCTAAAGCCATAAGAGTCTTAAGCCACTTGTGGTGTGTGACTTCTTTCTCTTTTTCATCTTAACCTACTACCTAGTTTAGGCCTTGCAAACAGTGGGCACTTAAATATTTACACAACACAAAATGGTGTTTTGATTGGCAAAATAGATTTAGAGTTTCAGTGAAACTGAGAAGAAAAGTAGTAAAGTCAGGAGATATGTAAAGAGGTGATAATTGAAGCTATGACAAATATTGGTTTGCAAGGAGAAAGAAAATAGAAAGAGAACAATAAAGAGAAAATAATTACACCTTAACTAGACCTTCAGAGATGCAGGGAAAGAATAGGAGATGTGAAGGGCACAACTTTGAAAAGGACTTACTAAGTGTCTGTTAACTCAATGAACTATACAGTAGTCTTCACAGGTAGAAACTAATACTATTTCCATTTATTAATGGGGGAAAAATAGAGACACATAAAAGGCTCACTTAAAGTCACAAAGCTAGAAATTGGTGGAACGAGGATGTGAGTTCAGATAATTTGTCTTCATAACCATTTTCTTACTCACTACATCATGGATAACTATTAAAAAGATGACAAAACTCAGTGGTAAATCAAATGACATCGATAAATATATCTCAAAAAAAGGAAAAGATCGATGTATTTAGGGTTAGCAGGAAAGCTCCAGGAGGAAAGGTGACTTTTTCTTTGTGCTTGAAGTAGAGGGCAACTGAGTGCACCATATGTCACGAGAGTTTGAGGTATGAAATGAATGCCAGAAAGAAAATATTGACCTTTCAAAATCTCAAAATACCAAATGAAACAGACATGGTTTCTGTAGAAACCATCTAACAGATATAAGGCATTATTTCAGGAATGCTTATCTGGTGGCCTCAGCTGAGATCTTAAGAGCCAGGTCGGTGAACCATCTGAATTAATAGTAAGGCACATCAGCAAACAAAATCCTGGCAGTCCAGATGTCATCAACTCTGAATGAGAAAGAATAACAGTTCCTCTCATTATGTGTTCAATTTAATGTCCTCTCACACAGTGGTATTTCAGTTCTGGCACTTTGAATTAAAAATATCTTATTGTAATTTTTGATGTAATGAGTTCTCATTGTACTTGAATCAATATATTCTAGGCAGAAATTTTAACAAGGATGGAGACCTTGTTGACTGGTGGACACAACAGTCTGCAAATAATTTCAAAGACCAATCCGAATGCATGGTGTACCAGTACGGAAACTTCTCCTGGGACCTAGCAGGTGGACAGCATGTATGTCATCAGCATTCTCTTGAAAAGTTTCAGATATATCCAATCTTAAGTGAATTACTGATGCTTTTTAACAATCAGAATATAGTTAAGGGTCTTTTTTTTTTTTTTTAACAGATCAATGGAATTAATACTCTGGGAGAAAACATTGCTGATAACGGAGGTATTGGCCAAGCATACAGAGTGAGTAATAATATTTTTCCCATTTTAGTGGTTGGAGTGTATATTTATCATATTCATTCATTCATTCACTCATCAAAGCCTTTTGCAAAAGACACATAATGTAAGCAACAAAAGATTAAAATGGAAAATATAAGGAGAAAGGGGATGGTAAATATGCTAACCAGCAGGGGCAATGCAGTTAGTTGCGATTGAGCTGAACACACGAAGCTGAGAAGAAACATGAAGCATTATATCAACAGAAATAAGGAGATAGGCAAGTCCACAGCGGAGGCAACCTTTCTCTAAAAAATAATCTCTGAAATAAATTTATGACAAAAGAGGCCCCATAAAAAGAATTATTTCAGAATCATTGATCAATGTACCAAACAGGACCTTCAGTTTCACAACAGGTGAAGAAATGTTGAGGAACTATAATCAGCATAAGCCACAGTTCATTTACAATGATACAGTGAAGGACTAAGTGATACGGTTTCAGCATGTGGCCTTTTAGTCATCCAAACTATCATGACCAGTTGGTTGACAAATGAACTGTGGGTTAAAGAAGAGGAGGAGAGGCTCAGTAGTTGGATCAGGAAAGAAGAGGAAGCACCAGAACTATGTGGGAGAGAGGACAGTGGGGCCTGTGACTTGGCAGTGAACACGGACGGATTATCAGAGTGTGAGACTTGGGAGATTACACTGACAGCAAAGCTTCCTAAAAATGAATCCCCATCAAGTCCTGAGAGATGGTAAATGGCTGCTGCTTTGAATGCTTGGTAGTTTTTCTTTTACTGGATGCCAGACATTGGGCATTTTACATTCTTGAGAGCTGAATATTTTTGCTTTCCTATATTTTTTAGCTTTATTCTAAGACACAGTTAAATTCCTCAGAAATGGTCTGGTGGTCCTGTTGGATCTTGCTTCTATAACTTAAGTCTTAAGTGGGACTAAGGAAGTGCTCAGTCTAAAGATGATTATTCTCCACTGCTGAGGCAAGACCCTACTGTGTGAATCTTGAGGTCTTTCATTTTTGTTAGGTGTGCATACCAGACGTTTTTATCACTAATCCTTGGCCATGGTTCCTCACTAGCATTGGGTAGTTTGCTCACATGCATACCCACATACTCAGGTGAATATTCGAGAGGGCCATCTCATTTGAGAGGGCCATCTCATCGCTTGAGATCCTCTATCCATGCAGTTTTCTCTTCTTCAGTGCCCTGTCCTTGGTATGCCTGAATATTTTGTCCTCAACTCTAGGAGTCCCTTGGACTCTGATGGGTTTTCCTTTCTCTATGTTGTAGCCTGGAAACACTGAAGGCAATAAGCTGGAGCAATCATAAGGCTCATCTATTTGTTCACCATCTCAGAGAGATTACTCCCCCCTTTCCCAGTGTCCAGTGTAATGCAAGCCATTGTTTCATATGTTTTGTCCATCGTTTGGTTGTTTCAGTGGGAGTGTTGTTTAACCAGTCCCTGTCGCTCCATCTTGCCTGGAAGAGGAAGGCATCAGTCCTCTTAATACTCCTATAGTTATTCTTATATACTGCCAGATTAAGAACCACTGATTTAAAAATCCAGTCAAAGTCTGGGTTGATCGTACTTCCATGGAGATGCTCATCTAGAATAAGTACAGAATTATAATGCAGCAAAAAAAAATTTTGTGCAAATATTTTATTATGTTCAAAATTATAATATCTAATGCTCTGTCCCCTACTAGATTGTGAACTCCCTAAGAAAGAGCAGTCTCAAGTATCCCCCATTTACCCAGCATTTTTACTTAGTAGAGATTCAATAAAACTATGATAATGGCAAGTAGAAAGAAATGAAATATATCTCCTGCTTATCTAATTGGTGACTTTCTTTAGTAATAAATTGGAAATGACTCATCTCAAAAATTTAGTTGTCAATTCCTTTCTTAAAGTATATTTAAGCAGAAGAACACTACATTTTCCAATAGTTTCCATAAATCCTCTTGACTTGAGATCACTTTTTGACATTCAAATAACCTAAATTTCTTTTTCCTAATGTAACCAAAGTTCACTTTGTTTGGTTCTGTCTTCAAGGAGCCAAAATAATTGCTCATTCTTATTTTTAGAGTCATAGAATATTAGGCCTCTAATGGATCTTAAGAGAATCCCTCGACTTTTGGCAAGAATCACCCAAACAAAGTCTGCTATGAGTATATTTTGCTAAGAGTAGTAACTAAGCTAAATATAGCAATTACAGACTCTCTTGGAAATCCATTCTTCCAACTAGCTGGACTTATTCATCTACCAGTAGAATAACATTTACATAAGCTTTTCATTGCTTATTTAAGTCATCCATTGATAACTGACATTTGTTGATCATTTGACGTGTGCTGGACTCTTCTCATTTGTTAATCATTATCTTGTTCTTTTCAAAGCATTTGTAAATGAATTCGAGTTTTCTTTCTAACCATGAAATAGTTGTAGGTTGCCATATCTAAGTATATTATGATGATTATGATACAAAAAGTTAAATACTTGTTACATGGTCTTTTGCATAGATTTACATATAAATTTGTAAAGGATAAACATCATATTTCTGTTTCACTAACTGCCTAGGCCTATCAAAAGTATGTTAAAAAGAATGGTGAAGAAAAATTACTTCCTGGACTTGACCTAAATCACAAACAACTCTTCTTTTTGAACTTTGCTCAGGTATGCTACCTTTCTTGATTGATAGATATGAAAATCATTTTGAGTTATAATTTTATAGTAAGTTAGATAATGCATGCTGATTTTTCTTGATTTAATCAATTGTGGCAGGTCGTTTGACTTGACTAAATTTTGTTGTGTATAACAGACTGTCAGATTATATTAATGATAATTATGCTCCTGGTTGCCTATCATTGAACAGTATTTAAAGAGTAAATGGTTGAGGAATGCAGAATTCCAATTTAATTTTTGCAGTAGGAAGTTTGCTTTTTTCTCAGCCTGCCCAAACAAGTAAGCAGTTCTTGATTAAACCTAAGCACAAAATTTCCTTTTTCTATTCCTATCCTAGGTGTGGTGTGGGACCTACAGGCCAGAGTATGCAGTCAACTCCATTAAAACAGATGTCCACAGTCCAGGCAATTTCAGGTACATGGGTTTGAACAGCAGCCAAGGTGCTCTAATATTGGCTCCATTAGTTCTGAGTTTGGAAATCGGCCTTTTCTAACTCTGAATCTATAAAATTTGGAAATCCAGTGTTGTTGTTTTCTTCTCTTTTGAGGGTTACAGATAGGATCAACAGAGCAGATCAGGTAAATGTCATGTTTACACAAGCATAACCTTCACTGCTCTTATCCTCAGAATATACATGACCTAGGTTCAGTGCTTGATGGATTCCAATAAAGATGTCACCTCAGAACAGTGGCTCTATTTAAAGGTAGCGCAAGACATTTCTAAAAGGCTGTGAAAGGTTCAGGCCTAGGACCCATGAGTAGCTATGCCAAAGAAAGATTTCCATTCAGCATAAAGGAAAACTTGCCAGTAATTAGAGCTTGTATGTCATGAAATAAAGTTATCTCCAAAGCTCCAGGAGAGAGTACCTTGAAGCAGAGGTCTGAGAACAACTTGTCAAGGATGATGGATTAAAATGCTCTGCATGGTGGAAGAATGAGTTAGAAGATATCTAAAGCCCTTCTCAAATCAGAAAATCTATGAGAACATTGGATTGAAAGAGAATCACTCTAACCAGCATTTGAATGTTAAAGCCTAGATCTCTATCTAGCTGTTTTAGGACTAAATTCCTAATGCTATCCCTTCCCCAGGGACTTCAACCCTTGTGATCAGCAACAACTTTTCTCAGGCAAGACTATCTGAAAAATAAATTTAAAGTTTTGTAGGGTGATTGGAAAACAGTCTGAAAACAAAAGAGAACTAATGGGCTGAATTTTAAAAGCGCTTCCTAAATAAACATGAACATAGTGCCCATATCATTCACTTCTAGGGAAAGACCACATTCAAATATGAAACAATAAAATACCACATTTAAAAACTCGTGTTGTTCTAGTATGATCATTAGCAGCAGCAGCATTTATATTTGCCTTAACATTTCTTTCAAAATTCATTCACTCAACAACTGTTTATTGTATGTTCATTTTGTGTATAATCCAAGCTAAATTTAGTCTTGCTAAAATATCCAAATTAACTGCTTTTTAGGTAACCAGCAACAAAAGTCACTGGATCAATTGACATTATGTTTTATCCAAGTAACTTTTAGTTTCAATTTTTAAAAGTTGTCTTTTTTCTTCTGAAGTCTTTGGAAGTTAAGATGTCAGAATCTTATCATTGCTCTCTGAGGATAACAGACTGAGGAGAGCAGTTATAAGCTCACGCAAACTACTAACCACCATAACAATCAAATTTCGAAGTTCTGCCACACATATCCCCATGACCTAAAGCATCTATATATATAAAAGCTTAAGCGACTGTTCGACCAGTAGCTATGACGTGCACTGACCACCAGGGGCAGATGCTCCAACCTGTAGGTTAGCTTGCCGTTGGGATCTGGCCAATCAGGACTGGGTGAGGCGAGCCAGTCACACCCTGGAGCCCTCCCATGGTCTCTCCCCAGTGCACTGGTGGGGTCTCTCGGCCTGGCCTGGCCTGTGCCCTCTCGCAATTCAGGACCCCTCAGGGGATGTCAGAGAGTCAGTTTCGGCCTGATCCCCGCAGGCCAGGCTGAGGGACCCCACTGTTGCATGAATCTGTGCACTGGGCCTCTAGTATATCCATAAAAACCTAAGTAAATTTAAGTAACATTATTGTAATACCTGGTACATCTGGAGTCCTTGGAGAAAGGGGACTGCAAATTAATAATTTGATAGCTCAATTTTGTGTCTTGAGTATTAACATTTTTATCTTAACCACTGGGTTAAAAACTTCTCTGTTTAAAATATATTTTCTACCTTCCTGCCTTATTAACACAATATCCTGAACAAAACTGTGTGTATTTTTTCTTGATGACACAGACTATTGTTATGACTAATAGTTATGGTTTCACTGTTTATTAGTTTAGTGAAGTCCTCCAAAGCTAGCGTGTGGGGAGCTATTTATTCCTACACTAAAGCCACTAATGGTGTTGCTTTTCGACTTTTCATTTTGGCTCTTTACTAGTGTTTTTCTGTTTGTTCCTTCCCTAATTCTCTTTCCTGTTACTCCATTGCCTGCTTTTGGCCGTCCCATACCTCCATTCTGATTAGCTCCGAAAACATCCTTTAGCTTGTATGCGAAAAAGTGAACGTAACCTTTGAAGTAAGAAACACTTGAATTCCAACCATGTCTCTGCCATTTACAAACTGTTACTTAACCTCTGGGTCTCAATTTCTTAATATATAAAATGAGGATTAAATTATGAGAGTTGCTAGGAGGATTAATGTTAATGTTTCTGAAGTGCCTACTTCATATTTGTGTTTGAAAACTGGTATTAGGATTGGTTTTAAGTAAGAAAGGTATGAGCAGAATAAGAATTCCTGTGAATAAAGCATATGGACTTTGCAACATTCCACGTTTCCTGACAGTCAAGTACTTTCTGTTGTTCATTTCTTATGTCTGGATAGCTCAACATGTTAATCACTGATTGCTGGTTAAGTGACATGTAGGTAAATATGTAACTTTTCTACCACCAGTTATAAACTGAAAATAGTTTTAATATAATTAGCTGTAGAATTTTGTATTTGTAAAAATATGTATTTAGTATAAATACATAAAATTATTTGCGACTTTCATTTTCTTTTTTCTGACCCAAAAGATGTCTCTGTGACTATTTTTCATTCATAATAAGAGAAGTATGTGTTGTTGTTTTTTAAAGGGTAAATGGAATGCCAACCTTTTGTCAAGGAAGTTATTTTCTCTGGAGGTAAAGGGATTTCCTTGGCAAAAGGTTGAGGTTACATTTAGTTTTGGAAACAGGCTGCTTCCTGGCTGTACAAAGTAAAACATATTTTTAAAGAACCTTGAAAACTAAGAGACATGGAGTTGCTATTGAAAGATTGTGTGCAGTGGTTTATGTAGAAATGTTTGAAATATAGGAGGTTTTGTATTCTTATGCTTATACAGTCACAGTATGAAAAACAAAAGGTGAATTATACTTGATATAGAGCTGAATCTGTAAAATCATTTGTTAGGTCTAAGATAAACTTGTTCTATTCTTTCTAACTAAAGTCTTATGTACTTTTAAATGAGCTTCTAAACTATTTGTATTTAAAACAAAAACATTTCCCCTTGATATTCTAGAATTTGCAATTTAATTACTTCTTTCAGTCACTTCAGGGAAGAGTTGTTATGATAATATTTACTACATAAGCTGTAAATGTGTTTCTAAAGTTATTTAGATGGAATATTCCTACATAATATAGAAGATATGGTAATATTTTCAAAGCAAGTCAAAATAGACCAAATGATACCTGTGCTGTATTCTACCTAAATAGTAATGTTACTAATTTAGATGCTTAGATTGCTTGATATTATTTTTCTAGTCAGAAAAAAAAAAACTTCAGAGAACAAAACCAACTAATAAAGCAAGAAATATTTTCCACAACTTTCTTACTAATTCTTTTGAAAGAATATCCTTTCTAGTGTTTTACGCTTTGATTTGTTGAATGAATGACTGGATGACCGGACACTTAGCATATTAGGCTTTTATTATATAGGCTTTTCAAGTACCATGGCTATTTTGTTCCTTATGATTCCATGACTTAGCATGCTTAAGCTAAACTCTCTTTGAAATACTGAGGTTTTCTCCATCTTAAATAATAGCATTGGTTTCTGATATTTTGTAAATATTGGTGTGGATTTCATTGAGCCTTGTTGAATTCCTATTAGTAATGATTAAATATTCAGCCCTTACCTCAGAATCTCTTTACTTCTTTATCAATTTATAGTGGAACACATGCTGATCAATGTGACCCTACTTTAAAAGAATTATGAACATTAGTTAATGGCAAAGATTGGATCATTTATTCATGAATAAAGCTAGTTAATCATATAGCCAAGTCATTCATTTAAAAGAAGTAATAAAAAAATTGTCAGTGGACCCATTAATTGCAAAAATCTCGTTCAGTAATTTAAAAATCCAGTTAATTGCAGGCAGGAGTAGTCAGGTAAGTTGTAAGATACAAAGTCCATTCTTGGTCAAGTGATGTTCAACTCTATATATCTTAGATGTTATTTTTGTTTTTATGCTTTCCAGTTTTATTAGGACATAGTGATATACATCACTATATAATTTAAGGCATACAGCATGATTGCTTGATTTACATCTATTATAAATGATTACCACAATAGGATCAGCTAACATCTATAATTGCTTGTAGCTTTTGACCACCTTCTTCCAATTCCCCCTCTCCCCATCCTCCCATCTGTAGATGTTTTCAATATAAGTGATTATTTGCCAAGAGAATAAACAGCAGCAGAATAATAAAATAGTTTATGTAATAAAGTAAACATTTCAAGTAAATCACTTGAGAAATAATAAGAGCCTTTATTACATTCTGTTATTATAAACAAAAAGTACATAGTTTTCTTATAGCATGAAATTATGTACGTAGTCTATGTAGTATTAATTCGATGTGATCACACGCTCAGAGATGGGATTTGTTTTTTATTAATAATGTATCCACTTTTTGAAATAAAGTACTTATGTCATCCACTCAAAGATTTGATGTTATAAACAATCAAGTAGTAACTAGAATCCCAGGAAAGTAAATGAAACTGAGGTATGTTGTTGACCTAATTATTCAGAATCAAATGATCTAAGTGAAGCCTTTGGCTAGAAAGAGAGGAGGTGGAATGGAGGCTGAGAGCTGAGTGTGCGTTGGCTTGATTGTTGTTGCTAGTGATGTTCTGTGAACACCTTCCTGTTTTGCAGTGTGGTTCTTTCCTTTTAATTTCCTTAATGCTTTTAAGGGAAATGTAGAAGAAGTCATAGGTTTGGACTCAAGTACTTGTCCCATATGATTATATCTAAGACACAATCCTTTGAAAATAATACTTATTTTTTATTTTATTTTTTATATTGATCTTCACCCAAAGAATGAAGATTTTTTTTCCATTGATTTTTTTAGAGAGAGTGGAAGGGAGGGGGGAAGAGAGAGAGAGAGAGAGAGAGAAATATCGATGTGAGAGAGACACATTGCTTGGTTGCCTCCTGCTTGAACCCCGACCAGGGCTGGATATTGAACCTGCAACCGAAGTACGTGCTCTTGACTGGGGAATCCATGACCCTTCAGTCCATGGGCCAACACTTTAACCACTTAGCCAAAGCGGCCAGGGCTGAAAACATATTTCATAAAATAAAGACAAAAAAGAGCTGCTCTTCCAGTCAGTGACTCTCAGGTGCTTCTCTGTCAGTTCACCCAGAAGCTTGTGGGGCAGTCAGCCACCATGATGACTGTTCCCCAGCCAGGGATAGGGCTTCCTAAAGTGGGAAGGGGATGGGATTAAAATCCAGGGAGGGGACTATCTGGACCTCGGGCCGAATACGGCTCACAAAATCATTTGGTCTGGCCCTGCCAAGGCATTAGGGGTGAGTTAATTACATATTTGACCAAATATAGCAGGCTAATTTTTAAGTTGATAATTTTGTGTGGCCCGCAAATGATGTTACCAATATCCAAATGGCCCTTGACAGAAAACAGGTTCCCCACCCCATGCAGTAAATGAATCAAAGCTCTCTCCATGAGCCTAGAACGTAGACTAAGGACCTGATGTCTAAATCCTTTCATTCCTTCATATACAATCATTTTTGACGATGTATCAAGTGAATTTGTTCTGAACTTTCAGATGTAAGGAATGACACACTTTTATTATTGTTACTTTTATATCAAATTAATTCAAGCTCTGAGCTCCCACTGTACGCCAGGAGGTGAGACATTTAATTTCAGTAGTTTTCAGTGTACTCCTTTCTGGGGCTATACAGGAATCTAAAGGCATCACGTGAGCCGAGAAAGTAGGGAAGAGCTTCCACCCTTCTGTGCTCTTACAGTCCGAGGGGCTCCATCTGAAGTCAGGTGGCTCTGTCTCCTTCCAATGGTCATGGGCAAGGGTCACAGGAGCCACCACTATTGATGTTCAAGTCACCCGACAGCCACACACCATCCTATCAGGGCCCTGCTCAGAGTGGAGGCATATCCTGTCATTCATACCACCCACCGTTACTGGCCCCTCCTCAGGCTCGTGGCAGTGGGCCAGCCTTCTCTCTCTCAAGTGGACTAATAGATGTCAGTTCCCCAGCTCTAGCTTCCATCCCTTCTCGACCCCCACCCCCATACCAGGAGGATTCCTCCCTGAAGTTTACATCCTCCCCGAAGGCTAGGGGAGTCGTGTTGGGGGACTGAGAGACACATTAGGAAGTCAGACTTTGAGAAATGTGATATAGGTCTTTCTTTCCTAGAATGGGGATAGGGAAATGCTTTCTTTCCATCCCAGTTGGTCTATAATAGCGAGCAGACAACAAAAATACTAAGCAGTGTTTTTCTTCATAATGCCCTATTACTCCCACATGTAACTGCCATGATCAGGTGACAGGCTCATTCATCCAGTGTGTATTGAGTCCTGCCATATGCATGCAGTGTGCCAGGCTTTGGGGTGCAGCAGGAGCAAGGGAGACATAATCTTTTGCCCTCACAGTGATTACAGTGGAGTGGGTATGTCAGGAAGTAAAGAACAAATAACTGTAAATTGTGATAAGCTCTGTGATAGGGCTAGCACAGGGAGGGGGATCCAGAAGGGACAGTATTTGAAGAAAGCCTTGGAGGGGGTGTGGTTTTCAGAGGCAGGAAGGCCGAGAAGGAGTTAACCGTATAGTCACTGGGGAGGAACTTTCCAGGAGGTGGGCTCTGCAGGAGCAGCGAGTCCTGCAGAGGAAAGGAGCTTGGCCATTGTAAGGAATGGAAAGTAGGTCCGAGTCATCCCCATGAGGAACAGGAAGGGAAATGTACCACGAGGAGGCAGGGATGGTAGGCTGGAACCATAAGGATGTTGGAGACCATGGTGAGGAGGTTGAATTTCCTTCAACCCCTGGAAGGTTTTAAGTAAGGGAATTCTGGAATTTGATCTATATTTTAAAGATCACTCTGTGTGCCAAGTGGAGAGTGGGTTAGAGGGGGCAGACGTGCTCATAGTTATACATGTTAATTAATACATCTGTGTGTGGAGATCTCAGTAGATTAGAAGGTCCTCTCAGGTCATTTGCTGCTAGCCTTACCACAACTCCTGTCTGCTCTCCTCTTTCCAACCCAAGGTGGGTGTGGCCATGGTCTCCGTGGGCAGAGAAGGGAAGGAGCGGTTTCTGGGTTGATGGGAAAACATCACCCCTGCATCACTGTACTGACCTGTCTCTCCCCTCAGATGCTGCTTGGTGCCGATGATAAGGGTGGACCCTGTTGTTTTGTCCATCAGGATCAGAGATAAGAAGAGCTTGGCATTTTGCCAGCCCTTTCCAGTTATTCAGGCTGCATCCAGTTTCTGATATTTATGGAGTTCTTTTGGAATAATAGATAATAATTGTTGCCTTCCCTATTAAATCAACTAATATCTGTTTAAAGTCTATTATATTTAAGTTACCATGTGAGCCCTTTCAAGGTCCTATCATGAAAAGTCATGATTTTATTCTTTGACCAAACTCTCCTTATATTAACTACAATTCCAAATATGAATTATGCATTTATGGTACAAATGTGTATAGAATGTTTATAAATTAATTCCCTGTGAGAACCTTAAGATCCAAGTACTATTATTATATGCATTTTACAGAAAAGGAAACGGAGGCGCAGAGAGGCTAAATAAATAACTCAGAACCAGGATTCAAACCATACCGTCTGTCTTCAACATCTGTTCCCTTAACTCCTATACTTTGTTACCTCTCCATTTAAAAATTCTGTTAATGAGAAGAACGGACTCATTCTACCAGTTTTTTTTTAAACTAAATTCTAAATTCACTCACTTGGCCTAATAGAGAAATGCTATAGCCCTCCCACGTGGTATGGACATGAGTGTCAAATGCTGATGGTGACTTTCATTTGTTTCACAGGATCATTGGGACTTTGCAGAACTCCCCTGAGTTTGCAGAAGCCTTCCATTGCCTCAAGAATTCATACATGAATCCAGAAAAGAAATGCCGGGTGTGGTGATCTTCAAAAGAAGCATTGTAGCTCTCGGCTAGACTCGTCAACACCACAGAAATGGGCACCTCTATCCAAGAGACTGGGCCATAGAGCTCACTGCTATTACACATGAATACCTAACAGAGATGAGAACATCATAATAAAATGAAGTTAGGTTATTCTGGAAAAGGGTGGAGGGACGAGGGCGTCCGTTGTCTATCAAATCAATCACTTCTCACTGTGTAAATAATGCATAATCTCTAAAAATAGTATTACCGTTCACTTCTGTTTCTCCTGTGATCTGCCAGTGTGATGTTGTCTCTTGAAGAGTGTTAACCATTATTAGAGAAGGATTTCTAATCCAAGGAAGAAGAGAAAAAATTGAAGAATACGATTGGCACCTAACACACATCAGTGACCTGGGAGTGAAAAACACATTGTCAAAGTACTTATTTGTATTTATATTTGCAACATTTATGCTCCTTCAAATCTCTTCCAAAGAATTCTTATACATATTGGGGCCTTGGGACTTATGTAGTTTCAAACTAACTTTTCCAGTCATCAGTTATGCATTCTGAGATCATTTTATTTTAAGTACTTAGGGCTAAAATGAAATGTCTAAAACTGTGTTTTGTTGTACCTGTTTTGACTGATAACAATATTCTTGAGGTTTCTTGCAATTTTCTAAGCAATTTCTTGTTCTCTCTATCTCTCTCTCTCTTTCTCTCAAAACTTGGTCTTTTTAAGAAATTTGTAGCAATGTATAAATAATTTTTATATTTAATTGTTGACTACATTTATGACTAAGTAATTGTTATTATATGTAATCATTGACTATTGAAGTTTCAGACCAAGATAAATAGTTATGAACCAAGATCTGTAAAGCGATGTACAGATGAACATTTGAGACTTTTTAAACTTATCAATCATATTGATGAAAAGCTTTAAGTACACACTTTGGCTTAAACATTGCCATTGGACAGTTGTCTAAAGATATATAAGACTTGTGGTTTACAAGCAGGATTTTCCAAATTCAACCTGTCCCTTAGGTGGCTGGAATGAAAGGGCAAACCCGCATCTATGTAGCTCCACATCTCCTTAGCCTTTCAGATTTGTTACCTGATGGAAATATTTTGATAATAAATTGAGATTGTGAATCCACTGCTCACTAGGGTTGTTGCGGCCGCCATTTCGCTCTGCAAAGTGCATGTTTGACTAGAGGGGCTTCCGCACCTCTGTCTCCATCAGACCTGCTTCTAAATTTCCAACTTGCATAGAGTTCTGGGAGGGGGCTGTTTAGTTTCTGATAGGAGCACAATCTTTTTTGAGGCTTTGACGTTCTTTTCCTATCCTGTTCACGACTTTAGTTCATTTCGTTACTTGATTAACATTTTGCAAAACAGGTACACTTCCCAAAATCTTTATTTTTCCTAACAAAACATGAAACAGAGTTTCGTGTTTTTCCTGCTTCTTGAAAAGTGTTATTGAAATATAACTTATATACAAACATTTCACAAAGCATTAGTGTGCAGCTCAATGAACTTTCCCCAACTGAACACAGCACTGTAAGTAACCAAACATTCCCAGCCACCAAGAAACCCCTCCTCCCCACCCGTCACTTCACTCCTACAAGGACAACTGCTGCCCTGACTTCTAATGTCACACATTAGTTTTGCTGTTTTTGTCTCTTACGTAAATAGAATCAACCAGCATGTATTCTTTCGTGCCTGGCTTCTCTCATTCAGCATTACATTTGTGAGATTCACCTATATTTTTACATTTGTTTGTGGATCCTTCATTCTCATTGCTGAATGATATTTTAGTGTGTGACTATACTACAAGTCATCCATGCACCTGAGAAGTTTCCAGTTGGGGCTAGTATGAACATGCTTACATATCACCATCTTAAAAAAAAAAAAAATATATATATATATATATATATATATATATATATATATATACACACACACACACTTTAAAATATATATATATATACATAAATAAACATATATATACTTTTAAAATACATATATATACTTTATATATATATACTTTTAAAAATACATATATATACTTTATATATATAAAAAAGTACATATATATACTTTAAAAAATATATATACTTTAAAATATATATATATATAAATAAAAAATATATATATATACATATATATATATATATATAGTTTTATTGATTTCAGAGAGGAAGGGAGAGAGGGAGAAAGACATCAATGATGAGAAATAATCATCGACCGACTGTCTTCTGCACACACCACACTGGGGATCGAGCCCACAAGCCCGGCATGTGCCCTGACGGGGAACTGAAGCATGACCTGGTTCATAGGTCGATGCTCAACCACTGAGTCATGCAGGCTGGGCTCACCATCTTTTTTCACTTGAGATTTTAATAGACTCATTTCCACAAGTCCTCCCTAAAGTTACTATGAATATTGAACATATAGTTTCAAACTAACCCTGGATATTACCCTTTTCTCCTTTATCACTACCACCATTATTATGGATAATTTAAAATATATGTATGTGGATATTTTCTTAAGCTGAAAACATTTCTAAATGATATTAGTAGAACAATAAGAGCATTCAGCTCTGAAGATAACAACTATCTTTAGGTCATTTAATTTCTATCCTGTTAGAGCAGCTGAAGAACCAGAAATGAAGAATGACTAGTACAAATTACAAGACAGTAGACTCCACTGTTAGCTCTTTAAAACATAAGCCTTATATGGAGGGATTTGAGTGAAATTGTCTGGGGGGAAAAAACAAAACAAAACAACCCTCTCCAGTGCCTCGCTCTCCTTTCTCTAGAAATACCAGATTTTCTGAGGTTAAAGTACAGACCAAAGTCAGAAGACCTATACTTTCCCATCCCTCACACACAAAGGACATCAGTTCTCGTACGGGGCACTGTTGTTGAGTTGTATGGGGACTGATGGTCTCTCTCAGCCTCTCCCCATCATCTGGAGTTGTTCATCAGATAAGGCCCATCTGTAATCTCACACATAAATCCAGTTTCATCATGGCTGACTCCTGGGCAAAGAGAAAGTCTAAGAGCTGAGACACTCAGTTGGGACCTATGTCAGTGACTAGGATAGAAAGCTGTCAGGAGAACCAATGGTAGGGAGTCTGCTGCAGTGCCCGCGTGGATGCCAGGTGCAAGGGGGAAAGTGCTATCCCGGTAGAAGATTTCTTTCTTGTTCTAGCCCTATTCTGCCACTAATGACAAGGTGACTATGGGCATTAGATCTGTTTTCTTGGGCCTTTGCTTTTCCTACCTGAAAAAAAAAAAAGAGGATTCGATTATTCTCTCAGTAGTTCTCAGCAAGAGAAGGACAATGCCTGCGATGCTGCCTTACCTGTAATCTGTCCCCCAGGTTAGAACCACCACTGGGTAAGATAATTTTTAAAACTCCTACGTAAATGCCTGAATCTAAAGAGACCACATTATAGTCCAAAGTAAAGGATCAACGTTTTATGGAGTTAGGGTCTGTGCTGTTCTTACAGTTTTCCCAAAAGCCATAATCATTCCTGTTGTCATAGATGAAGTTCTCCAAGTAGAAGATAATTTAGAAATAAGACTCCACCCTGGAAAATCAGAAAGTTCTACCAGGTTCCAATCTCAAGAATACAAAATTAAAAAAAAAAACATTGCCTAGCCAGCCCCTGTTCTGGCCTCCCCGACCCCACACCCTCCCACACCCCTGTGTCAACCTCCACAGTCAGTATGTCTTGAAAACTTAAGGCCAAATGGAACTTTTTATCAATATTTTCTTGTTTTTACCAACCCATTCTTCCAAAGATACCGTAGTTTTCTGTCCTGATTTCTTTCCAAAAGTTCAATGAAAAGGTTGCCAAATGCTGTAGGGAGTCATGGACCTAATCAGATAACGAAGGCAGAAAACAGAAGTGTCTGTGCACAGTCCCTGGACTGAGGTACTTGACTTTTTCCTCTCCTCAGCTGAAGAGAGGAACCATCCATGGCTGGTGTCAAAGTGGCCCATGTTTATTGTATTCTAATCTATTTTTAACAGTGTCTTAATTTCAACACCTGCAAAGTCCTCTAAAACAGTGAGAAACACTACTGTCATTTTCAACTTCATAGCCAAACTACTGTGCTTCTACTTGTTCTTTGGCAAAACAGACCATCAGGTTGTGCAAGGGAAGCCTGGCAGGGAAATGAGCATTGGCTCTGCAGGACATGATGGGCTCTCGGCTTGTGCAGTGTAGAAAGAGTAGAAGTCCAGCCATTGTGACTGATTTTTACATTTCTGGATGTTCTTTCTACCCAGAAACTGACAATTTTTTTCCAGGTATCATTCATGTTAACATCTGATTCTACCTCTTTAAACGAACTTGGTGTCATCTCTGATCTGATCATCTCAAATTATAATGCACCCTAAAAGTTTCCTCCATATCCAGGAAGATGAAAGTGGGGTCAAGTAACTAGATTAGCATTGCCTTGGTGAAAATCTCTCAACACACACGCTATCCATGCCCTGTCCCCTGAAATACAGCATCAAATATGTAACGATAAAATGTTTATTGCAGTTTTGTCTATAATATGGAAGAAAGGGGGAGAAAAAACTAAATAGCAGCAAACATTTACATTTGTACAAAGGAAATATGGAAAGAATGCACTGTTGGATATTCATTAGAATTTCAACTATGTTAAAATATTGCTGCATAAAAAAAGTTGGAAGAATATATACCAAAAATTATAGGGAATATCTCTGAGTGGTGCGATATAGGTGATTCTTAGTTCCTTTTCTCCCCTGAATTTTAAATATATCTGTAAGCTGAAACATTACATTAAAAGAAATATATATATATATATATATATATATATATATATATATTTCAGAGAGGAAGGAAGAGACAGAGACAGAGAGAGACAGAGAGAGAAACATCAATTATGAGAGAGAATCATTGATCTGCTGCCTCCTGCACACCCCCTACTGGGAGTAAGCCCACAACCTGGGCATGTGCCCTTGGCCGGAATCGAACCCAGGACCCTTCAGTCTGCAGGCCGACACTCTATATACTGAGCCAAACCATCTAGGGCTGAAACATTACATTGAAAAAAGTCATCTAAAAAAATGTTGTTTGGACAAGAGGAGGTAGTAAGGAAGAAAAGATGGAAGGGAGGGGAATGAGGGGGAAATTGACCAAAAAATTGAAACATAATTCCGTTGAATTTAAGATGTGTTCATTTATTTAAGAAGCTGTTCCGTTTGGCATCTTAAGGAATCCAGCCAATGGAGTTTGGTCAGCAGCTCTCCCTCCCCCACCCCCTAACAGGCCAGATCTCAGTTTTATGAAGTGGCTTTGAAACATGCTGCTTAACACAAGCAGGGGAGTTTGGTGGACCTTCTGCTGATCATGCTTGAAGTGGTTCTGTGAGAACAAAGCATTGTACTCTAGAAGTTTGTGTGTGTGTGTGTGTGTGTGTGTGTGTGTGTGTGTGTGTGTGTGTGTGTTTTCTGAACTGCTGAAGGGTTCACTGATCTGGCCACAGTCTCCCACCTGGTCTCCCTCCCTACAAAATCCTAGCATCTGTCAAACCCTGACTAAGGTTAAGGATACAACGTATAATGTGAAACAGGAGCCAGTAAGTTATACCGTGATCAGACCTGAATGTTCCACCTGGTAGGCACCATGATTTACCTGGGTGTCAGGTGCTAAAATTTAGAGGTTGAACAGGGAGGAGGCAGAAGGAGACAGCTAATTCCAGGTGACTCACTGGTTATATGTGCTTATACAATATTTGACTTTGGTTGCAAATGTAAAAATCAAACATTTTCTTGTTTAGCCAGAACTAGGGATTTTGGTGAGCCAACACTACCAAACATGGGCATGTGTGAGCAATTTGGCCTTCCTTCCATGTGTCAACATGACTGTTGCAGATTGGCTTTCTCCAAAAGAAAACCATGAAGGCCTGTCCAGTGTGGCTCAGGGATTGGGTGTCGACCTATGAACCAGAAGGTCACGGTTCCATTCCCGGTCAGGGCACATGCCAGGGTTGTGGGTTCGATCCCCAGTGGGGGGCGAGCAGGAGGCAGCTGATCAATGATCCTCTCATTATTGATGTTTCTATCTCTCTTCTCCCTTCCTCTCTGAAATCAATAAAAATATAATTTTTTTTTAAAATGATGGTCAACCACACCCAGGCTCAAAGATGTTCTGCTTCCTTCCCAGGGGAAGGATAGCTCTAACTGCAGTCTGTTAAATCCTAGAGCAGTGATGGCGAACCTATGACACGCGTGTCAGCACTGACACGTGTAGCCATTTCTGATGACACGCGGCCGCATGCTGAGGATGAAACATTTGCTGCTCCTGAGGATGAAACATTTGCGACTAGAGTCTTGGAGTTAGGTTTTTCCTCAAAGTGACACACTACCCAAGTTATGCTCAGTTTTTTGGCGAAGTTTGACACACCAAGCTCAAAAGTTTGCCCATCACTGTCCTAGAGGAAACCGGATTGGCCTATTTAGGAAACATGCCTACCCATGGGGGTAGGGTATGCGGAGGGGGGAGGTTGTAGAAATGATGAGCCTTGAACCCTACAGAGTCAGAGAAGGAGAGTTTTCCAAAAGAAGAAAAACACCGTTCCTAGAAGGGAGAGGAGAAGAAACAGATGTCTAAACACCCATGATACTAGATATTTCTTGAGCGCTTTTCAAAACATCTCAGTGTGGATTGCATTGTGCATATTAAAATTTTATGTGTCAACTTTAATATTGTGTGAGCAAAATGAAGACATTATGCATTTTGGTTAGATTTAATACTTAAGAAAATTAAAACATATTTTGTCTAAGTGTATCTCGTATTAACAAAAGAAAGTGGAAAGGAAAATAAATCATCCTTATTTTTGTTGAGTGAGGCATATAATCTAGGTGTTTGTATAGACTTTCCATTTAATATAACTAACCTGTGAGCTAATGTTAGTACCCCTGATTTTACAAGTGGTGAATTTTCACTTCACAGATTTGTCCAAATTCACACAGTAAGTGACAAGGCCAGGGACCAAACCAACGAATGTTGAAGACCAAAATCTACATAAACTTACCATCAAAGCTCTCTACCTAAAGTGTATTTTAGATCAACTCATTTGTAGGTAATCATTCCCAAACATATATCTTTAAAGAAAAATGAACAAAAATATTTTCAATTACTTTTATTACTTTATATAAACCTTTGATATTTTTTAAAGAACATTAAGTATTTTAAACAATTATATCAACAAACATCTATGTTCAAGGTACTATATTAGAAGCAAAAATAAAAACAGTTGAAAAGAAAAACAAGGTAAAGTAATATTCTTGGGATTGGCATTATTCTTGCCCAATACATCCATTCACATATTCACTGATGAAACACTGAGCACCTTTTATGTGTGATGTACTATATCACACGTTAAAGAAAGGTTATTAGAAAATGAAAATTGCTGACCATTTAATATAGTGCAGACATTAAAAATACACACAAGTAAGTGTAGTAGAATGTGTGATATGCCAAGAGATATAAGGAAAAAAATTGAGAAGTCAGGGAAATTTTGTTTCCTAGCATGCCAAAGACATTCTGGAGGAAGTAACATTTACATTGCATTTGAGAGTATGGATGGGATTTTGACAATTGGAGAAGGAGGCAAGGACGTATTTTGGCTAAGTGTATCTCGTATTCAAAATTACACAACTACTCTATGTAGCAATACTAGTTCTGGAAAAACAGCAAAGGGAGTATGCACCCTGAGACTGCTGACCGTTACCCACAGTTGGCTCTTGGACATGTCTTGTACCAAGAAAAAGGTATTCCTTATGTATTTAAATATTCTGTGCTATTCTCAAAGTGTACCCATTATCATTCTACTTGGATTGAAGGCCTGTGCATTGCTCACATTTGCTAGAAGTTGAATGATGAGGATAGTATTTGTCTTATTCCTGGGAATTTAGAATTCTACTCTTAGTCCGGTCTTATTGTGAAATCACTGCACAGAGCAAATAACTAGTTCTCTGCATTTTCGTGTCTCAGGATTAAAATCAGAGTTAGGATCAAGGCCTCCTCAAAATCAGAAGATAGGCAGATGGAATGTTTTGCAAACCAAATTCCTTGGAGATTGCAAAAGATACCTTCGTGCAGAGAAACTAGGGCATGGTGTCATGGAAAAATTTGAATGCAGAGAGAGCCAGCTAGACTCAGGGACACTCAAGGTCAAAGCTTGGCTACATGCAACATTTGGCTCCTCTAAGCCTCAATTTCCTCCTCTTTGAAATGGTCGTAATCACATATACCTCTCTGGGAAGGATGCTGTATCAGCTGCCAAAAAATTATATTTTCAACTGCATTGACGTTTAATACTTTGATCATTACCTCTGACTTTTCCTTGACACTAATTAAGCCAGTGAGTCTTCAAAAGCATAAGGAGTTTTGGCTAAAAGACTAGAATTTTTTTTATTTTTATTTACCATATTGTATTTTATTTTGCTGTAGGTAGGTCACTTACTTGATCCCTTTTAAATCATTTTTCTCACTAGATACTCATGAAACAGAAAAGGTACAAAACATGCCACCTATTAAATAGCAGAGGATTTCTTAAAAAATCAAAAGAGCAAAAGGTAGAACACAGAACAAAATTGAGGTTCTGAGAGAGATGATAGTTTTGGGGGAAATAGTTTATGCAAGTATCATTACTTGGCTCACAAAAATATCATTGGCCCAGAGACCTTAGAAAAGCTATTTAACTCCTTTGAAACTTAGCTTGCTCAAAAGCAAAGTATAAAAATGTAGACATACCTTTGTCACCTAGATAGGTAAAAGGTAGAATAATTACCCCCCCCCCCACCCCCTGCCGCCCCCCAGAAAAAAAATATGTCCACATTCTAACTTCCAGAACCTGTAGAAATCAGGGCACATTTCTAAGGGGAATTGAAGGTTGCAAATGGAATTAAGGTTGCTAATCACCTGACCTTCAGAGGGTGATTACCCTGGGTTATCCAGGGTGGCCCAGTGTAGTCATTAGGGTTCTTAACAGTGAAGAGAGAGGCCGAGAGGCAAGAGTGATGTGAAGTGAGCATTTGGCCAGCTGTGGCTCACAGGAGTGCAGACAGCCTCTGGGAGCTGCAGAGGACAAGGAACAGATTCTACCCTAGAGCCTCCAGGAGGAACACAGCCCTACCCATGGCCCCAGGAGACTCCTGTCAGATTTCTGCCTTGCAGAACTCTCAAATAATAAATGTGTTTTGCCTCAGTGGTTGAGCATCGACCTATGAACCAGGAGCTCACAGTTTGATTCCCGGTCAGGGCACATGCCCAGGTTGCAGGTTCGATCCCCAGTGTGGGGCATGCAGGAGGCAGACGATCAATTATTCTTTCATCATTGATGTTTCTATCTCTCTCTTCCTCTCCCTTCCTCTCTGAAATAAATAAAAATATGCTTAAAATATAATAATAAATGTGTTCTAAGCCACTAAGTTCGTGGTAATTTATTATAGCAGTTATAGAATACAAACCATATATGTAACTATTCATTACATAATCCTATATAATAAAAGGCTAATATGCAAATCGCCTGAATGGCAGAATGACCGGTCGCTATGACGCACACTGACCACCAGGGAGCAGATGCTCAACACAGGAGCTGCCCCCTGGTGGTCAGTGTGCTCCCACAGGGGAAGCACTGCTCAGGCAGAAGCCGGGCTCACAGTCGGCAAGCACAGCAGGAGCCTCTCCTGCCTTCGCGGCAGTGCTAAGGATGTCCGACTGCTGGCTTAGGCCCAATCCCCGTGTCAGTCGGACATCCCCCAAGCTATCAGTTGGACATTCCCCAAGGGTTCCTGGACTGTGAGAGGGCACAGGCTGGGCTGAGGAACCCCTCTGAGTGCATGAATTTCAGGCACTGGGCCTCTAGTATTTTATATTTATTTACACTTTTGAAAATTATGCTAAGCTTAGATATTATCGTCTAATGGGAAAATATCTATACTAATAATAGACAAATATGTAAATTGACTGTATCTCCATGACACCCACAGCCAATCAGCAGTGAGTATGCAAATTACCCGACAAAGATGGCAGGCCAGTGGTCAGCACACACACGCGCAGGTGCCAAGTGGCCGGGGGCGGGGTGGAACGCTCACCCGCCCTGCGCATAGCTGGGGCGACGTGGCAGGCATCCCCGGGAACCCGCCCGCTTCGAGCCTGTGGCCAGTGCATACATGCACCAGCACCGAGTGGCCGGGGTCCTGGGGACGTCACTGGAGTGTCCGGTCCTGTCAGCCCGGCCTGGGGGCAGCTGGAGTTCACAGTACTCTTGGTTTGTGCAGCCCCTGGACCAGAAGTGGAAACCAAGAGCGCAGGGAGCACCAGGAATGCTGGGAATCATAGTTCTGGTGGCAGCCCCTGGACCAGAAGCGGAAGCCCAGAGCATGGGAAGCACCAGGAATGCTGAGAATCGTAGTTCTGGTGGCAGACGCATTGCAGGATCTCCTAGACCAGTGATGGTGAACCTATGACATGCGTGTCAGCACTGACACGCGTAGCCCTTTCTGATGACACACGGCCCCTGAGGCGGCCGCATGCCAAGGATGAAACATTTGCTGCTCCTGAGGATGAAACATTTGCGAAATAATGTTTTTTCCTCAAAGTGACACACTACCCAAGTTATGCTCAGTTTTTTGGCGAAGTTTGACACATCAAGCTCAAAAGGTTGCCCATCACTGTCCTAGACACTAGAGCAAAGTGAGCTTGGAGCAAGTTACTGTTGCGGGTGGGGGATGGAGGGAAAGCAAAGGTGAGAGACATAAGTAAAGTCAGAGAGTTGAGGAAAAATTAAAGGGAAGATATCCTGCAGCTTCTAACAAATCTCCACCAATGGAGCAAAGGAAAAAAAAAAGACCTCTATTATTTTGTGAGCACCAAACCAAACTGGGTTGGGGTCTCAGACAATTTGCTCATATGATTGCAGAGACAGACAGAAACTCCCGGATTGGAGAGGGCTTCCCTGAGGGCTCCCAGATTGGAGAGGGTGCAGGTTGGGCTGAGGGACCCACCCCCCATGTGCAAATCTTTGTGCACCGGACCCCTAGTATAACTATAAAATTTGGTCAAAAATATTTACTTCACTTACCTGTTCTTAAATAATGAAGTACGTGGATACTACATCAATTTGGGATAACTAGATATGAGTTGTCATTATTGTAAACAAATATGAGTAGTCATAATTGATTCACTCACACAGAGACTAAAACAGTGGCCTTTATAAAATAAACATAATCCACCTTATGGACGTCAGCTATTTGACACTTAACAAGCCTTGCCCATCGCCCACCTTTCATCTCGGCATGCAAACGAATTAACCACTGAGAGGACCTTCCTGGTATAAGCACTAATATGTCAGGAAAATATTTATGACTTTATCCATTAAAATCGCTAAAATATAAATTGCTTAGGCAGAGCTTTGAGAAAATAGAAACCCAAGACCATGGAGATGCTAATCATAAGCAGTCTTCAGATTTTACAGCAGGTGGCACAATGAATTTTCCTGAAAGATTATTTAAAGGTATTATTTTTACTTTAGACAAGCTAATGAATAATTAATTGCTATGTCTCAGGAACTTCTGTATGCAGCCTCAGGAGTCTGCCATACAAAAATGCCTATTGCCCCAATGGTCAAACATTAAAAATAAAGAGATAGTCATACTGGCAAGTGTGTGCTGTCCTTGAGAGCAACAAGAATATTCCCTGATTTTTTAAATGTACAACACCTTTCCATATTCACATTACCCAGGACTTATTCAATACTTATTGAGTTCTGTAGAGAACAAAATGAATGAACAGCCTCACTCTGGCTTACCTCCAATCCATCATGCAGGAATAAACTCCCTATCCTCTCAACTTTCTCCCAAATATTTCTTCAGGGTCCTATAGAGGCCACACACATGTTCCATGTAAGTGGAACCAAGTCCATTAGTCTTTACCATTGAAGAATTTCCTCCTCTCTAGCTTCAGTATTCACACTTCTACTAATGCCAATTCCTAATGCAGCGACTATTCTCCAATGCCCACAAAAGGGGCTACAGCTGCTAATCCCCACCAAAGGGATAACCAGCCACACCTACCTGTCTCCAGTGATACAGCTCTGAGTGCTGGTGCCAGGCACTGAGGGCATTGTCATCTGACTTGAGGGCTCTGTCTCTTGTTACTGCCAACAATTTTCCAGCATAGAATTTTTCCATTGCATCAACTACCATGTCATTGACATTTTGTGTTCTCACATTTCCTCAATACAAAGAAAAGACTTTTATTTGTATTGAGGGGAGGGAAGAAATCCTACCTAATAAAAGGGAAGTATGCAAATAACCATCACTCCGCTACTCCCACGATTGGGCCGGCGGCAGGCTGGGGTGGGACTTGGGGTGGCCAATTGGGCTGACAGGATGAGCGGGGGGCAGGGACTCGTGAGTCCCCGCCCCCCGTTCTTCCCACAGGCCCCAACGGCCGGCACTGCGGGAGGACCCATGGAGCCGGTGGAAGGCGCCGGTGGCAGAACTCGGGGTGGCCGATTGCGTGGCTGCCAGCACCAGTTTTCCGCCAGCAGCAGTTTTCCTCTGGCCACCCGCCGATCGGAGCACCTCCCGATCGGAGTTCCTCTCGGGGTGGCCGATAGCGCTGGCTGGAGGCACTCCGATAGGCGGGTGGCCAGAGGAAAACTGCTGCTGGCAGAAAACTGGTGCGGGCAGCCAGGTGAAGGAAGGTCTATTGCACGAAACTTCGTGCAACAGGCTTCTAGTATGTTTATGTTTATGTTTATGTTTATGTTTATGTTTATGTTTATGTTTATGTTTATGTTTATACTAGAGGCCCAGTGCATGATTGAATCATGCACGTGTAGGGTCCCCTACATGCTTTCGCTTTCGATCATGGGGGAGCTGGGTGCCTGTCCGCTGGTGCACCAGGCCTTTCAGAAGCCTCCGGTGCGGTGAAAGCTTCTGAAAAGCCTGGTGCCTGAGTGGACAGGTACCCAGCTCCCACACTTTTGCTTTCGATCGCGGGGGAGCTGGGTGCCTGTACACTGGTGCACCAGGCCTTTCAGAAGCCTCCGGCATGGTGAAGGCTTCTGAAAGGCCTGGTGCCTGAGCGGACAGGCACCCAGCTCCCCCGCTTTTGATGGTCCGCGGTGGGACGTGAGCTCACTGCCCCAGAGGCCCCTTCTGTGCCGCAGCACAGCCATGGCGCAGACACTGAGCTCAAGCCGCCGCTGGCAACGCGAGCTCAGCGTCCCGCCCCCCCGCGCCTCCTGGCCAATTGCAGGCATAGCGAAGGTACGGTCAATTTGCATATTTGTCTATTATTAGGTAGGATTTATATTTATATTTATATTTATATTTATATTTATATTTATATTTATATTTATATTTATATTTATATTTATATTTATATTTATATTTATATTTATATTTATATATGTATGTATATATGTGTATGATAGATATAGTTTTCATTTGCTTTGTTATTGCAGACCCCTTGATCTAGGACTCAAATTTGAGCTCATGGCAACACTTTGAATGGTAGAATCACAACTCTCACTTCCCTTAAGACACACCATTTTCTGTGAGGCTCCTCACTTCACTCTAAGGAACAGACTCCTGTTGCACATGCCCAGCCCTAGACAGCGCTGCACGCAGCTCGGAGGCGCCTGTATGGATGTGCTGTGTGTTTACATTTGGAACCCATTCTGATGGGTCAGTAGAAAATAATTTGGCTAGTCTCTTTCCTCCAGGACTTCCTAAATCCTAGGGTAAATATGGTGGAGGCTCACAAGGGCACATTAAGAAGGAATCACAGGAAAGTGCATTTCCCATGCCTTAGTTACTTAACAATGGGAAAGATATTATTGCTAAATGGTAATAAAGGTATCAATTTTCTATTTCAGGGTGTGTCAATGGATCTCATTTGCAAGGGTATTTACTATAGAATCGAACAAACTATGACAAACTATTCCCTTCTGATACAGAAATGTGGCTCAAGGTCCCAATGTAGTTAGTCAAGTAGAAATTGCTATGTTCCAATGTCCATTCTCCTCTTCCTTTTTATAACAGACCTGAGGCCTGGTGCATGACATTCGTGTACTGGGGGTGGGGAGGGAGGTCCCTCAGCCTGGCCTGCACCCTCTTGCAGTCCAGGACCCCTCAGAGGAGGGGACATCCCCCAAGGGGTCCCTAGCACTGCTGTGGAGACAGGAGAGGTTCCCGCCACCGCTGCTGCACTCACCAGCCATGATCCCGGCTTCTGGATGAGCAGCGCTCCTACTGTGGGAGCACACTGACCACCAGGGGGCAGCTCCTGCATTGAGCGTTTGCCCCCTGGTGGTCAGCGTGTGTCATAGCAACCAGTTGTTCCACTGTTCAATCAATTTGCATATTAGCCTTTTATTATATAGGATTCCTAAGCTTTGTCTGAGCACATAGCCACTCAGTTAGAGAGGGGTAGACATGTGATTATGTTTCAGAAAATAGAATGTGAACAGAAGCACAGTGTATAACTTCTGGGTCATATTACTTAGGAAGGAGATTGTTTGCACTCCATGGTGCAGACTGGAACATACAAATGTGCTGATGGAAAAGTAGCATGATAGATAGAACCTGGGTCCCTGGACAAGCTTACTCTGGGCCTATTCTGGACTGTTAAATGAGAAGAAGAAAAAAAGTCTTATCTTGTTTGAGCTTGAGTGTTTTATTGGGAGGAGAGGGATTTCTTTGTTATAGCAGCTTAGTCTCTGTGCTAACAAATACGAGTCATTATAAAGGCATTAGCCTCTGAATAGACAAAACAAAGGTTTAAAATTTGTATGTGACTAACCAGAGAAACTGTATGATACAAATTCAGGAACTGTGTAGTCAATGTGGGCCTGTTGAGAAGCAAAACTGTGGGCTTAAATCTTAGATGTTACACTTTACAAATAGCATGACAATCTGGAAATCAACCCGATATAAGATTTCTTATGACAAAAGAGAATTATGTTAAAATAAAGAAAATTTTTGATCTCCTAGGCCATCATAGTAAAATGAATAAATAAATAAAATTTAAAAGACAGTGATGTCTGGGTCATCAGTCTAGCTGCTATAACAAACACTTCCAAACTGGAGAGTATGATAAAAATTTTGTTCACCTTCACTTGACATCCAATGCATCTGGGCAGGTTTCCCATGGGGCTCTTCTCTAACCCATGACTGCTACCTGGTTCCTTCTAACATTTTACTCACCATCTTGAAATTCTTTGCTCTCACTGGATGGGAGGGATATAGAGAAAGGGCCTGGGGAAGACACAGAGATACATTTTTATGCAGGCCTAGACATAAGAGCCAATATTTTCACTCACATTTCAATAGCTAGTAACACATAGGACTGGTAATTATGGGGAGCTCATGAATATTCATAAGTATTTATAGTCTCTTCCACAGCAGCCATTTTGACTGCTCTGGAAAGCAAAATCCCCAAGCATATTGGTTAGGATCTGTTGTCCCCTTAAAGTCCCGATCCCCTGCAATTCTGTAAAATAGTCTCTGAAGTGTGTATGTCAGATAGGAAGGATTCAGAAATAACCTCCATTCTGTTGGTGGGCAGAGGAAACAGCACCAGGGCTTAGACCGATGGGGTCAGACTGGTCCTGGGTTCAGCAATCTTGGTACTTGAGTTCTGGCTAGGAAAGAATTCAGAGTCAAGACTCAAAACTATGAGAACATTTATTTGTAAAATCACAGAGGTGGAAGAAGTAATTCGTAGAATAAATGGGCTGAGGAAACAAGTTATAGAGCTAAGGGAGGGCCCTTGGAGCTTAGAAGTGGTGAAGGTAAAGGTGACACACCTGGGGAGATGGGGAGGGGATGGGGAAAGGAAAGGCTCCGCTGTGCTCTTGGGAGGGAAGTGCTCTGGATCCTCTGTCCTAAGGGTTTTAAGGGTGGAGTTTTAGGGGAGGTCCCAGGGAAGATCTTAATAGAATCTTCAGCAGCTTTCCAGGTATGTCCTTTCAGGGTCCGGGTCTTCACTGATTGATTGGTCGGCACCAATGCAGCTGGTCCTCGGGTCAGCCATGGCGTGGTGTTGCTTGTCTGATTTTGCTGCTTTTCTGGGCTTGAAGCGAAATGCAACTGAGGCCTAGATGTTATCTCTAGGGAGGAAAGGTCAGGGGGTCCAAACCAAATGACCAGCAGTATGCTAGGGGAGGAATGATCACCTTGGGGCGAAGTCCTGCCCTACAAGTGTCCTTTGCTAGGCACCCAGGACTTTCTTCCCTGCTGACCTTCTGCACCGGGCCCATCGTCCTTGCTCTGCTCATGTCTAACTGCCTGCCACATTTCTACAACCCTGGTCCTAATTTTACGGGAGTTGAGAGATCAAAATTTATTTTCGCATTATTTCATTTGAAATTCTTGCTGAAATTTTAAATTGCATTCTAACTTAGTTCTGAGCCAGAATTTATTTGACCTTTCCAAGATATACCCATAACTGCTGTGGGCAATGTTGAACCACCTTAAAAAAAAAAAGGGCTGGGCCAGGAGACAGAAGACTTGTGCTCATAGTCTGGCTGCATCCCTACCTGTCTGTGGATTTGGGAGAATCACCCTCTCTGCGGTCTGTGAGAAAATAAGCAGGCAAAACACTAAAAGCTGGATGATCCTCCAAAGAATTCTTCTCTAGATTCTCACAAAATGGATTTCACTGTGGCTCAGTGGGATCCACCATGCAGCGCTCCTCCAAAGTGGAACATATATTGAAACACACTATTCTTACGAAATGGTCAGTGCACAAGTCACTGCACGTACTTGCAAAGTCACAGGAGCTGGAATACGATTTGGCAGAAAGGGTAGCCTAACATAACAAGGAGACCCAGAGCTGTTTAAGTCATGTGGGTCGGCAGCCTTGATGGCTGTTATATGCTCTCCCAATGTGATCATGGGGACACCTTTGGTATATTTAAAAGGATCTAGAGATTTGAAACAGAATTTAATTTTATGTGGAAACATTTACAGCAGTCAAGGTATGAGAAAATGTGGGAAGTAGACACCTAAAACATTACATGGGTCATTATATGAGTCTCTAAAGAATTCAGTGGGTTGAGTTCTTCCTGCAAAAAGTTAGACAGCATGCACAATCAACATTTCCCACTGACCTCCATGAGCTCCCCAGAGAGAACTATTGGCTAACGTGTATGTCTGCCCTATTATTCCCCAGAAGGGCAATCTAGCTGGAGACACTCCTGAGATGTTCATGATAAGAACAGCACTCCTTCAAAAGGACATTCTGCTTAGGGATCTCTGACCCTGTAAATCCAGATGCAGCCCAGCCAGGCATACAGCCAGGTCTACCCACTCATACCGCTCACTTCTGAAGATTCCAGCTCTTCCTGCATAAGTCATCTGGGGGTCAGTGCAGATCCTCTGAGCTGATGAAGACTTTGTCAACCCAATAAATTCTTAACAGGCGCACCAATATGCCATGCAACAGTCAAAATAAAACATTTGTGGCAACAAAGACTTCCAAAATGTCCATCACCACCAGTTGGCCTGATGGCTAATAGCCTTATTTATCACTTGGATCTACAGAGGGAAGATAGAGAGGACTTCTTTCTTAACACTGATAAATTTGGATCTTTACGTAATTAATGCCTGCAAGATACCAGCCTTATTAAGAAATATGAAACTAACATAATAATCTCTTTATTTGAATGCCTGTGGCTTATGTGCCATGAAGAAAAAACTTAGAATTACTTGGCCTTCCCAGCCTGAGGATGATGAGATACGTCTATTTTTTTTTTTTTTTTAATTCAAGATTACAAATAAAGCTGTCATGTAAGGCCAGGAGTAAAAATTAGGGAAAACTATTTTAAAACCTTGGTTCATACTGAAATCGACTGGCTTTGGCAAGCATCTAACTAATTACAGACCTATTTTGTAATTTGGAATTAGGCCAAGCCATTAAGGGAGCTTATACAAAACAGCCCAGACTAATAAAGGAGGAACTCAAAAACGCGGATGAACCCAAAATGAGCAGAGCAGCTGCCGAACACCTGGTAGTTAATAAAAATTGAAGTCAAATGGCTGAACTATACAGTAAAAACCATGTCAAGATGACTATTTACAGAAAAAGAAGGAACCCTACAAAGAGAAGAAAAGAATTCAAGTTTCCCGAAGTAATGAATTCTATTTCAAATAATCCAAGATTAAACCACAGAGGATCTCAGCAGCAACCCATAACTTGATTTCGATCGAAGTGGAGAAAAGACAGCAGAAAATTCATGTTCTATCTATAAGTATAGGTAGAGAAATTGACAATTAGAAAATTAAAATGACCTTATTGCTTTTTCTTATTAAAAACTCCAAAAGAAAAGAGAACAGGATTGGAAGTAAGAAAACTTGTCATGAAGGAGGCTGTGACCTTGGGCAAATTATTGAACCTCTTTGTGCTTCGATTTCTCTTCTAAATTGAGGGACTTGGACTAGACCACATCTAAAGTTTGTTTCAGCTCCAACATTCTGTTTCACAGAAATGCTTGCAAAGTCTCAGCATGACTAAATCGGGGGAATGGTATGTTACTGAGAACAATGAGAACAAGAGCCTAAGAGGGCCTTTTTCACTTCTCATCATCATATTAGGCCCACAGAGCCTAGAGTCAATTAGCTCCTAATTTCCTGAATAGGACATTGTTTCTTGTGTCTAGTAGACAATATGGCTGCCCTCATGATACTGTGCAAAGTTGCCTAGAAACGTTTCAGTGTGCTTTGTTTTGAAGTGGATTCTTAACAACACAGCCACAGTAAAAACTTTTACCCTTACCTTGTCACAATAACTCCTGGTTAAGGGGCAGACCAGTTCTAAGATATAAGTGAAGAGAGTCCTTGGAGCTTTGCCTTTCTTGCCCACAATTCTTTTTTTTTTAAATATATTTTTTATTGATTTCAGAGAGGAAGGGAGAGGGAGAGAGAGATGCAAATATAAATGATGAGAGAGAATCATTGATCAACTGCCTCCTGCATGCCCCTACTGGGCATGTGCCCTGGCCAGGAATCAAACCGTGACCTCCTGGTTCATGGGTTGACACTCAACCACTGAGCTATACTGACCAGGTTTGCCCATCATTCTAATGGCATCTTTTCCTCAGTACCTTCCCTCTGGCTTCACCCAACCCTCACATGCAGGACTGTGCCTGTGCAGACACCACTCATGCATAGAAGCACAGGCTTTCATGGTAGGAAAAGGCGAGCTTGTCAAAGGCAGACAGACACCCAGGATCGATCACAATGCCTGGCACACAGTAGGAGCTTACTAAGTACCAGCGAATGGCTCACAAGCATTTTAAGAGTAACAAACTTATCTTATATTCCCTCAAGACGCTGCTGCCTCATTCAATAAAGAGCTCCCATCAGAGTCATTGGATGCTAATGTGTTTACATGACCATTTACCAGGTCAGAGGAAAGCGTTCTAAAAAAATAGACTAAATACCTAACCCTAATGCTTAACCCAGCACTCAGAATGGGAGACAGAGAACAGTTCAGAATTTCTTTAATTATTCCAATACACACGCAGCCTCACCTCTCAATCACTTACCTTAATTACAATATGATGGTATAAAACCTTCACTTATTTGAAGTCACTAGTATGGGCAATTTAAGAGTTAAAGGAAAGAGGGAAGGAGAATGGAAAAGGGAATGGAAGAGAAGGGAAGGAAAGCTCTATTTTTGAGCTCTGCTGAATTACAGGTACCATTGTGGCCACTTTACATACAGTGTCTCATTTAGGCCTCACACTGTTAGATCTTCTGTTTACAAAAAAAAAAGGAAAAGAGGTTCGCAGAAGCTTATTTGCTTATACAGAATTACTTAGCTAGAAAAGTGGCAGAGCTGGGATTGAAATCCAGCTATTTAAACAACAACAAAAAGTTTTTGGGTTTTTGGTGTGTTTTTTTCACTATTTATCTCTTTACAAAAATATATTTTCATCCGTGTTTGGCTCAGGTGTTACATGCTAGTACAATCAAAGGAATCACAGAAAAGCCCTATTCCCTCAGCTTGTGGCGCATCTGTCTCTCTCTCTGCCAGGCCTCGTACTCTGCCCCTTCAGGGCCCAGCTCAACACTTCAAAGAAATTCTATTTTTTATTCAACTTGCCTTACACCAACAATGATATGCCACTAATATGGGTTGAATGGTGTTCCTCCAAAAGATGTTAAAGTCCTAAGCAGTAGTACCTTATTTGAAAATAGGGTCTTTGCAGATAATTGGAGTTAAGATAAGTTCATTAGGGTGGGCCCTAATCCAATCTGACTGGTGTCTGTATAAGAAGAGGAAATCTGGACACTAACAGACACGCACACAGAGAGAATGCCGCATGAAGACAAAGGCAGAGATCAGGGTGATGCATCTACAAGCCAAGGAATGCCAACATTGGCAGCAAAGCACCGAAAGCTAGGAGAGAGGCATAGAATAGCGTCTCCTGCACACCCTCCGAAGGAACTAACCTTGCTGACACCCTGGTTTTGGACATCCAGCCTCCTGAACTGTGAGACAATACGTCTCTGTTGTGCAAGTCACTCTGCTTTGGGACTTTGTTAAGACAGACACTATGCAGCAAACACTAATAATACATAAAGCAACAGGAGAACAGCTGCAAATTATATAACACCAATTATTCAGAAAGATCAAATGGAAATTCAGAAGGCAGAAGTAATCCAATATTTGTTCAATATATATTTATTCTACTCTGATCAGTGTAGTATTCAGAAAATGAGGCCATCAGATGTAAGCAAGTATTTTAATTACATTAATTGCTCACAAAAATAAAAGCTTTTAGTCTGGTAAGTAATTGTAACGCTTCCTAGAACTACATTCTCTGAGATTCATGGCGTTGACAGATGTGTTTTTAATTCACAGAGGAAATTGATATTGCCCAGAAACTGGAAGAAGTTTAACTATTGAAACTCAGGCAGAAATTTCAGCTCAGTACAGGCAGGTTATAAGTTTGAAGACCCAGGGAATAAACAGTGACAGGCAAGGACATGCTTCATGGACACCTTTTCCCAGAACTTTGAGGAGTATCCTGTAACAAACCCAACTCAGGATATATTTGCATATGCATTTCTAGTTGGTTTAAAAGCACAAAGGGAATAAAATTCAAATAGTATGGAAAATAAGTTTGTGCTTTAGTGGGCCCAATTCAATTTGTTGGCAAATTTTGAAATCTACTTGTGAATTAGTTGGAAAAATCATCAAACACAGAGGTTAGATAACTTCCATTGTGTATCAAATGAGGGCAGTTGGCACCCAGAAAAGAAAAAGGGACCATGATAATCATTTATATGGATCAGCACATTCTATATTCTTCTGTGTCTTATTGCTCATCAGCCTCCAGCCACCACTTTTTTTAAAAAATATATTTTATTGATTTATTACAGTGAGGAAGAGAGAGGGATAGAGAGTTAGAAACATCGACCAGCTGCCTCTTGCACACCCCCTACTGGGGATGTGCCCTCAACCAAGGTACATGCCCTTGACCGGAATCGAACCTGGGACCCTTCAGTCCACAAACCGACGCTCTATCCACTGAGCCAAACCGGTTTCAGCCAGCCACCACTTTTCTTCCAGCTCCAGCTCATCAGAATGCATTATTCAAGAAAATACTTTAAAATTTTCTGAGCAACTATACATTTTTCTCATTAAATGAACAAATATGCATTTTTCTTACATAGTAGGCCAGGCACCATCCTAGGGTATAGTGGTAAACTGAACAGCTACAATTTCTGCCCTCTTAAAACTCACCCTTGAGCTCATTTGTAAACCTGTGTTTGAGGCAAAGGGAGTGCTTAGAAATAGAATATACCTACAAGAAGTTTATGGTGTTTTGTGATGGCCAGACCCATTCAAGATCTTTCAAATAACAATACAATGTACAACACAGGAGTGAGAATCCAAGAAGTGATATTAACAATTACTCCTGAGTTACATTTTAAAAAAATCATTGTCACAGACACCCACTGTTTTCTGCCTAACCCCTCCCCTTCTTCCATGAATTGTCCCAGCCCCCATTCCAGCAGGGCAGCCATGATTTAAAGTAACCCTGCCCTCAGGGACCATATACATTGCCTCTATCATCTATAACCTAAAATGGATCAGGATCACTGCTATAAACCCAGATAGCAGCTCAGGTTTTGCTGTCCTTTGGGATCCAAAGAAGATTGACTTAAATCCCCAGTTTTGTCCTGAAACTCACAAACACTTTCAGCCCTACATTCTGCTCTGCCAACTTATTTTTTACTCTGCCTCATGAGATTGCCTTTATTTTTACCATTTTCAAACTAAATGTGCCTCTCAAAAATAAATAACAAAATAAAAGCCTCACTCTAAAACCCCCTAAAATAAAATACTAATGTCTATATCCTGACTCTTGAGTCTACTTTTGTGTTGAGATAAAAAAAAATCCAAATCTGTAAAGAATTTTAAAAAATTGTTTTTATTGATTTCAGATTGGGAGAGAAAGATAGAAACATCAATGATGAGAGAGACTCATTGATCGGCTGCCTCCTGCACGTGCCCCATACTGGGGATCTAGCCTATGAACGGGCATGTGCCCTGACAGGAATTAAACCATGACCTCCTGGTTCATAGGTTGACATTCAACTACTGAGCCACCTAGGCCAGGTTGTAAAGAATTTTTATAAAAGTTTATTTGAGCCAAAATGACAACAGATGCAGGGAGCAAAATCTCAAATGCTCTGGAGAATAAGTTTTGCAGTTTCTTTTATACATTTGGAATTAAGGAGGGAATGCAAGGAAAATAACATGGAGGTGGGAGAAAGCAAGGTGGGTATTGGTCATGTTAACAAGGTCATGTGATCTCTTGAGGTTGGTCCACTTTAGAAGGAGGGGTCTGAAAGAGGCATTTCAAAGGAGTGTTAACCTAGCTGCACAAAAACAATGGACAGGGCTTGCTTGGGACAAAGGTAAGTAAATTTTCTCCTAAAAATGTTATATGACTAGGGCATGACTATCCTGCATGACCTGCCCACTTAGGAAGTTATGATCAGGTCACCCAGCAAGTAGAACCACTTTCTCACCCCCATCTGCCATGTCACTCAGCTGTTTATCCCAGCCCCCCTTGTCTCACAAACCCAGATTCATTGCTCATGCCCAGTGATTAGGCCACTTCTTTGATTGCCAAATCTTTTTGCTCTTCTATTACCTGTTTGAGGGATCATCAAGACCTTATCCTAAACAAAAGCAATTTCTTCCCTAAGAATTCCGTTACCTGTTAATGAGATTTTTAAAAAACATCCCCTATAGACTATTAACCAAGTACTTTGGTAAAACATAAAATGGAGATAGTGATTTTGAAAAGACTTAAGTGAGAAGATGACAATTAATTGGGTTTTAAAGGCTCAGCAAATTTCCTCAGGCTAAAAATGAGAGAAGGAGATCACATTAAAAAGGGGAAAGAAATATAAGAACACAGAGCAGGTTTCGGGAGCCTTAAGTGGTATCCCAGACATTACACAAGTTGAATTCCAGGTAAGTTTGAAAAGTACCTGGAGATGAGGGAGAGAGAGAGCATCTTGGAAAATGACCTATGGAAGTAAGGCTTTGTTATTGATCCCCTGCTGGAAGCTTATTCCAGCATGTCATAAATGCAAGATGTTTCATCAAAAGGTTGAATGGAACCTTGAGGATTGCCTGCTGGAAATGGCTGAGGGCATTTCCCCAAACCTGAAAAGGATGCATAAATGATTGCTTGCTTCCAGACAGCTGAGGGCACTTCAATCTACATGTTATTGCCTCCTGCTGGCCAAACACCTGAGCAGCGGAAGGCAGTTCCCCCAATCTGATAATGGATTCTGTATACTAAATCTTGCCTTTGATGTATATCTACCTTGCCTTAGGACAATTTGTGTTAATAAAAAGCAAGGGGTCCAGAGAGACAGGAGAACTTGGTTCCTTTAGCTAAGTCTTCTCTGGCTCCCCAAAACGCCTTCCAGAACTATGTTTCATCTCTAGACTCTTTAATCATTTACAGCAGCCCCTTCTCCAGATTCCTGAACCCTTCAAGATGCTGGATTAAGACCCCCAGCAACCCCCCACAGTTTTTGCTTTTCATGACATGGCTAATCAGAGTTTCACATTATCAGCTCTACAAATTGGTTTGTACCAATTCAGTGACATGTATTAGGTATTTAGTATGTGATAAGCACACTGCTAAGAATTGGTGATGTAAGATGAATAAATGCTCAAAATGTTAATACACTGGGAAGAATTGGTGAAGAGCTTCCTAGGTAGCATGCCAGGACAGACACATCATCCACATCAGTAGCTGCATCAAGATATTGATCCCTTAAGTCTTTGGGGCAAGTAGGAAGAAACTGGGGTGGCTAGAATCTCCATCTAGTTGTCTCCAGCCATAAGCACCCTTCTCAGTTGACATCAGTGTGCAATACAAATACTGTGTGCCATGGGTACCATGCTGTGGAAATGGTTGGGACACACTACTAGAGGTTAAGTCACTTGCAGAAGCCCAGGTGAGCTGGATGAGCATGCAGCTGAGTGATGGTAAAGAACACATAAATTTGAGAGCTACTAGTATTTATGAGGTAGAATCTCATCAGCCACCAACCACAACAGTGCTTCCAGCTCCAACTCTTTAGAAAGCATTATTTAAGAAACTATTTTAAAAGGTACTGAGCAACTACTGATTTTTTTTTTAATGAATTGAACAAATATTTTGCTTCTGTAGTGGGTCAGGCACTGTGCTGAGATACAGTGGTAAACAGAATAGGTACAGTTGCTGTCCTCATAAAACCTGTCCTTAATCTCAGTTATATACTTGGTACTTTGGAATGTTAATAGGTTGTGTTTTGTTTTTTTTAAATGGGAGGTGAGGTTGAAGGAGAGGACAATGGGAGTTTAGATGGGGGGAACTTCTACAACAAGCCATTCATTAGAGATGAGTAGGAACAAAGTTTGGAGAATTGAAAATGGTTGAACCTGGTCCTTGGGGGAGAGATTTTTATAGTCAAAAACTGCTGAGAAGTTCTGAATTTCAATAATTTGTTTTCTGCTGTACCTCTAAATATTTCTCTTGTTGGACAGCTCAAAATATGGGCCTTGAGAGAGTATTAGCAGAGGGAAGTCCGAAGTGGAGTATCCTGGGAGCTTTATTGGAGCTTTTCTCAACTTCACAGCATTAATCTTATTTTCTTATATCTACTATACAATTTTTTAAGTTTCTTATTTGTGTGTTAATGTCCATTTATAATAGCATCTTGCTCATGCTTTAAGGATGCACAATCTTGTCTTATCTCTTTAAGGATATTAATGGCAGTTTTCTCTTTGATGTTTGTTTCTGCATAGTTTTTGGTTTCTTCAGATTGTCTGTATCTGTGTGTTTTTATGTTAAGGTCCTTGGGTATCTGGTTATCTGCTCATCTTTTAAGGAAAAAACAATAAAAAAAAGCTAGATTAAGTTCTGTGTGGTGGATGGGTTTTTGACTGTGGGCTCATGCTTTTTGGTCTGTAACCCAAGGGCACAAAACTAGCATCCCACAGGCTGAATCTGAGACCAGTGTGTCTGTGTTTTGTTTTGGTTTTCAGTTTGATTTGTGTGCCTCTCACTATGGATGCATCCTTTAACTACCTGTAAATCCCACCACTCCTTTTTGATTTAAGCTACTTTTAAGCTAGAAATTCCTACCTAATACTTTTTCTAGGAGTCAAAATCTTGCTTATCTTTTAACATAAACTCAGATGCCCCTTGCTCTGTGACATCTTCTCTAATATCCTCAGGCCGAGTTAAACTAAGCCTGACCTGGGTTCCACCAGGTTTCACTCCTCTATCAGAGCCCTTGCCCCAGTCCTTCTTATTGCGATATATATGATGTGTACGTGGACAGGGGATCCTCCATGTGACTACACATCCTGTGGAGGCAGGGACTCTATTCCAGGCATGTTAGTCTCTCCTATAATAGCTTTGGTTAAAAAAAAAATCAAGAAAGTTTACTTAAAAATCTTTGTGTTCAATGGGGTAAGGGTTGAAGGTAGACAAGGAGAACAGGGAAGCATAGAACAAACTTGATGCTCCTCCCTGAGTATTTGATTATTCAAATCATGAACTATAATCCCCCCACCTTAACCCCCAAAGTAAGCAACATACCATGCCAGGCTGCAATGTGGCTTCAATCTACTTGCCAGTGACTTCACAGAGCCTAATCTGTTTCCCATGATAGAGCGTTTCTCAAGCTGTAAGAGAAAGAAGAAAAAACAAACCCCCAACGTATCCAAATGAAAGAAGGAAGAATTCTGCATTTGAAAAGGTAATTTATCCTCATTTGTGATCATGTGCCCTTTGAGAATTCAAATCAGATAAAGCATAAATCTTCGCCGATCTGCAAAGGTGCCCAGGCACGATAAATCATAGTTTGTGGCAAATGTTTTGAAGGCAGTTTTCAGACATCTGAGGCCTTAGCATCTCTCTGGTTTTATTTCACCATGGCCTTGATTGTAAAATATCCTCAATGTTCCTAAGCGGCATGCATTATTTTATTTACCTATTTTTATTAAGATATATTTGACATACAACATTGTATAAGTTTAAGGTGTACACATATTGATTTGACACACTTATATTGCAATATGATTGCCCTTATAGCAATAGCTAACGTCACATAATTATTAGTCCTAGGGTTGGGGACTAAGGTCTAGTCTCTTAGCAAGTTTAATGTTTCTAATACAGTGTTGTTGTCTATAATCACTGTCCTGTGAATTAGATCTCCGAGACTTATTTATCTACAAGTGTGTACTCTCAACATCTCTCCCACTCCCCTACCTCCCACCCCCTCAGCCCTTGGTACTCACCATTTTACTCTCTGCTTTTTATAAGTTTGTGTTTTTTTTTAGATTCCACATATAAGAGATATCACACAGTATTTGTCTTTGCCTGAATTATCTTACTCATTTTTTAAAATATATTTTATTGATTTTTTACAGAGAGGAAGGGAGAGGGATAGAGAGCTAGACACATCGATGAGAGAGAAACATCGATCAGCTGCCTCCTGCACACCCCCCACGGGGGATGTGCCCGCAACCAAGATACATGCCCTTGACCGGAATCGAACCTGGGACCTTTCAGTTCGCAGGCCGACGCTCTCTCCACTGAGCCAAACCGGTTTTGGCTATCTTACTCATTTTTAAAGAATCTTTTGCTTTTATTAGGACCATAATGTCCTAAAGGTCCACTCATGCTGTTTTGTGGCAGGATTTCTAAGCAGCAGGGACTTTGGCCTTGCATCGCATCCATCTCCACGGAAAGCTCCAGGAACACAGTCTGCACTCTCCTCCATGCAGCTTTCCATCATAGCTGAACTAGTCTTTTCCCATTTTATTCAGCCACTCACGCTGGCCCAATGAAACAGCATTAGCTAACTCCTCCTCATAACCTTTCACTTCCAGGATGGTTTCAACATTGTGGGTTTGAAATTATTTGAGAGAGCCCTGGAAGATACCAAATATAGACGCATCCATGGGAACAGTAAACAAAGTATGTTTGGATTCACACAAAATTACGACTCTGCAAAGACCTTGAAGAACCAGATGGGTTTCAAGGCCTGTAGCTCCAAGTCCTGCTAAACTGGACAGGAGAGTTAAAGGGCAGATTGTGGTGCAGGCGGCCTGAGTTCCTCCCCTTCAAGCCACTGCTCCATACAGGGTGGGTGGCCTTGGGAGCTATATAAACTCTCTACAAGCCCAACCCCCATTTGTGAGATGGGCAAAATAACTGCACCTACTTCAGAAGACGTTTGTGAAGATCAAATAAAATAATGTGCTTGAAACACACTTCCTAAATATCAGTTGCCTTACTTTTTATTAACAAGACCACCAACGCTGAAACACGGTGTCATACAAATAAACTACCAGAACAGTTGTCCATAGTTTTAGAAACTGGTTAGACCCTCTATACCTGTCATGTCCAAAGCCTGAATAAGCTGGTTGAATAAAACCAGAAGTATTCAGAATTTAATATTTAAACAAATAATTTTAATACAACATTTGGAAACAAGAACCATAAAGAAATGAGAAGCACATGGCTTCCAATTTTTTATTATATAAAGAAAACTTTAGAAGAAGTGCAATAAACTGCCAGTTCAAAAACAATTTTTTAAGAATCTTTTGCTTTTATTAGAAATGTGATGGGCCCTAAAATTCAAATTTTTCCTCCTGCCTAAAGGTGTATATCATGACCCATATGCAGAAACCCCTTACTCACCCAACAGGAGGCCTAGATGGTAATGACAAAGGCTCTGGTAACCCAAACTGAACAAAAGAATAAACCATTGCCTAAGAGAATTCGCTTAATCACTTTTATTTGCCTTTCTAGGTCAAAAAACAAATAAGCAATATTTTTGAGACAAAGCACTTTATAAAATGTAATTTGCTTTGCTACCAACGTGTTTATTTTGTCTGGTTTAACTAAGTCAGTAGTAAGTTGACATATACAAAATAGTTAATGTTGTTTTTTTTATGTATTTGGATAAGCTGGCTGATTTAAAATTAATCTAAATTAGCTTTTCTCTAACCATCATCCTACAGAACACTGTTCCTGGAATGTTAATAAATATGCTAAGAGAAAAGCCTAGGAACACAAATGAGTTTGAGATAGAGGCATTCATTATATATATTTATCAGCATGTCAAATGCACATTAGCATATAAAAGACTGTAAGATGTCCTGTGCTGAAGAAATCTATTTTTTCTTTAACCCATTGTTTCCCAAAGTTATTTGAGCCCGGAACCCATTTCTCCCAGCTCTTCTTTTAGCATCCTATAGAACACAATTTGCAGAATTAAAATTTGAGGATGCATTGATTAAAATTGGGCAGGGTTCATTTTGCAATTCACTAAAAAGGCTGTTAAACTGAAGATTGTCAAGGTTCTGCATATTAATAATAATGATAACAACTATAATAATATGCAGCACATGTTGAGCACTTACTAAATCTTAAGGAAAAATATGTCTCCTCTAATTCTTGCTTTTGATTTCCTTGAAAAGGGTTTTTCCTCAATATTTCCGGGCCTCTTGTCCCACCCTTGACTCTTCTTTTGTGAAATGGAATGGTGTCATTGGCCAAAAGCCATTGGTCAATGTTTCTATGTTAAGTGGAAGCTAACAGATTGAAAGTGAGCATGAACAAAGACACTAATATTCCTCTATTTTCTCTGCATCTGGACCAGGGGCAATTAGTTAAGGGTCTGCTTCTCTGAAGCAAATTCTTTCTGGTAGATTGTTTCAAGGCCAAGAATGAAAAGTAGGGAGTTAGGAAGCCCATTTCATTGTTCATACTAAGTTGTGTCTTGTAACTTGGCCCTTATCATTGATGATGGGGATATTTTAGTCCTTCATGGAATAACTTTATTATATTTCAACTGATTCAGATTGGGCAGTGAATAGGGTTGCTGTTTTGGGCCCCCCTCATAACCTCAACAGCATGTATCATTTGCATGATATTTGACATGCACTACACCATTTAGTCCTCACAACAACCTTTTGAGGTAGATACCAGTAAATCCACTTTTTACTGATGAGGAAATGGAATCAAAGAGGTTACATAACTTACCAGAGATGATTTAGTAAGTGGTCAATTTCAACATTAAAGAATGAAACATCATGCACATGATTTAATGACACTGTTACTATAACTAGTGCATATCCTAGAATGGTGTTTGTTTTTGGACCCCTTTATTATTTATCTCTCAGTCCCACCTCAGTTATATAAAATGAACATTAAAAAAATAACCTGGTCAGTGAATGAGATACTCAGGGAAGGTCTAAAATCAGAGAGGTCTAAATTAGAAAGTTCAAACTGACAGCCACCCCATCAACATGTCTTATTTGGCTCCCAAAGTGTTAAAGGTCTGAGTTAATTATTTTGAAAATATAGATTTCTGTCTTCTCTTGGAAAATGTGGACATCTGGGCAGCAGTGAGCCGGAGATGAAGAGCTACTGTCTCCTTTGGATGGAATATAATGAACAACATAAACTGACAAACAAAAGTAGATCCAGAGACAAAGAAACACCGAACAGACCGTCCAACCTCAGTTCACCTCGGCCTCCACTATGTCATTTCATTTAAGTACTTTGCCTGCATGTGGTTCTGTAAACATTTCAATATGCAGCCATCCCCACTCCATCTGCCCCATGTGGAACATCATGGCCATTGCAAGAATCCTGAGGCTAGATGTCTACATTTGTGGTCCAGCCACTCAATGAGCATTAGGTGTCAATGTGAAACAGTCCAACTGCAGGTGGCAGCTCTACAAAAGAATGTCATTCAGTGTGGGTGCTCATTTCAATCCCTCCAGCAAAAATGTTCAAGCTGCATCTGTAGAGACTGCACGGAGTGAGGAGAGCAGCTGGATTGGTGGGGGTCTGAGTCCACCACACACGCTCAGCTCAGTGTGAATCTGCTTTGGGTAGGAGGTGTCTGTGTAAATGTTATTGAATTAGACTCTCCGGTGGCTCTAAAAATGTTGTAAAACCATTGTCCTCAAGCCCTTTATATTCTTATCTTCAATAATGACAATTCTTTTTATATCAGTGTCTTTCATGTAGCAGTTGCTCAATAAAAGTTTGTTCAATGAGTAAATGAATAGACAGACTATGTGCGCACTAGGGCAGTGATTGTCCTTCTCTTAAGAAATGTATATTTGAATGAGAGAAAAACACTCTGCTAAGGCCTCTCTCCATCTTCTGTGAAGTTCCATTTCTGAATCTCACTCCCACCCATCACCAGGATGAGGGAGGTTGTTCCCATTAAGATTAGGTATTACCTCTTCCAGCAGGATCTATAGAAAGGATTCTCTAATGACAATGATAAAAATCTGTTCCCTCTTTGTAGGTACATCAAACATCAGAAAGCAGGTGGACTATATATTTGGGGGAGGCACATTCTCATCCTGAAATAAGGTCTTATAGACCTGATTTTAAGATGAAAAAAAAAATGGCAGGTTCAAAATTTAAATAAACCATGGCTTATATATTTTTTCTAATTTAAATTCTTTATTGTTTAAAGTATTACATGAGTCTCCTTTTTCCCCCATTGACCTCTCCCCAGCTGCTTCCACCTCCCAGCACATGCTCTCACCCCCCTACTGTCTGTGTCCATTGGTTATGCTCATATGCATGCATATAAGTCCTTTGGTTGATCGCTTACCTACCCCTCTCCCCCCCCCCCCGCCCCCCCGCCCGGTCTTCCCTCTGAGGTTGGACAGTCTGTTCGGTGTTTCTTTGTCTCTGGATCTACTTTTGTTTATCAGTTTATGTTGTTCATTATATTCCACAAATGAGTGAGATCATGTGATATTTATCTTTCTCTGACTGAATTATTTTGCTTAGCATAATGCTCTCCAGTTTCATCCATGCTGTTGCCAATGGTAAGAATTCTTTCTTTTTTACAGAAGTGTACCATAGTTTTCTAATCCACTCATCTGCTGATGGGCACTTAGGCTGTTTCCAAATCTTAGCTATTGTAAATTGTGCTGCTTTGAACATAAGGGTGCACATATCCTTTCTGATGGGTGTTTCTGTTTTCCTGGGACCGTGAATTATATTTAAACATGCACAACTTTAGAATCACAGAACTTGAGATGGAGTTGGAAGGAATCATCAGGCATAGTCTGTCGTGCCAATCATAATGTTGAAATGCTGTACCGTGTTATTATATACATCAATTTGCTGAATGTCTGTACAATGTTTATAGTGTGTTTCTTTTAAAAAAAATATTTTTTTGTTGATTTCAGAGAGGAAGGGAGGAAGAGATAGAAACATCAATGATAAGAGAGAATCATTGATCGGCTGCCTCCTGTACTCCCCCAACCCGAGCATGTGCCCTGACTGGGAATCGAACTATGACTTCCTGGTTCATAGGTCAATGCTCAAACACTGAGCCATGCTGGCCAGGCAGGTATAGTGTGTTTCTTAAAACAGCTGGTCATTAAAAATTTTTCAAGATTGGATTTTAATAGGGGGAGTATTTAAATTATTCTTCAGTGACATATAAGCTTGTTGGAGAGAAGGCATGCTTTGGGGTGCTGGCAGATAAACACCATATTAAAATTGTATTTCCTGATTAGGGAGGTATTTGCTTGCATTTTACAAGACTTGGCTTAGACAAATTATTTGACTGGGCTGAAAGGTCGCATGCAAATCTCTAATAGTCAAATGATCAGAACTTCCTTCCAAACTGCCAAAGGTGCTGAAATAATCTAAGTAACTCAAGGCCGAGAGATTTATCATCAGGGGATTTCAGGGGATTTCTTGAAGTGCCACTCTGACCATTAGGGTAGTTAGCAAGCAGACTTCCTCAAAAGGTCATGAAAGTGCTTACTGATAGCCATTTTTAAAGTTTAAAATATCATAATAATATGAGCAGGGGATTTAAATGGTATTATTTTAAAGGGCATTATACTTGGACAGCTACAGAAAATTTAGCTGGGTAGTTCCTAGAGGGTAGAAGCCTAGGAAATTCAAAGAAATATCATTTCATTGTCTTTTAATACAGGTGAACTCAGCCTCAAGTAAGCCTCCAGCTGGAGATCTGTGAGGGATCAAGTGAGAAATGGACTTGAAGAGGCTGTGGATAGAATGTATTCATCTCCAGGTGGCCTATGGGTCTCAGCTGGGCAGACATTATAAGTAGCCCTGTGCTTATCCTCGGGATACATTCAAGACCCCTAGTGGATGCCTAAAACCATGGATAGTACCTATATATACTATGTTTTTTCCCCCTATACATACATACCTATGATAAAGTTTAATTTATAAATTACATACAGTAAGAAATGAACAAAAATAACTAATAATCAAATAGAACAACCATCACAATATCTATACTAATAAAAGGGTAATATGCTAATTAGACCGGGTGACTGGACATCTTCTGGATGTCCAACTTCCTTCCAGACAAAGCCATGGTGGTGGGGGCTGAGGCAGAGGCAGTTAGGGGTGATCAGACGGGCAGGGGAGGGCAGTTGGGGGCCATCAGGCTGGCTGGGGAAGGCAGTTGGGGGCAATCAGGTCAGCAGGGGAGGGCAGTTGGGGGCCATTAGGCCAGCAGGGGAGCAGTTAGGCGGCGATCAGGCCAGCAGGCAGGCAAGCAATTAGGAGCCAGCAGTCCCAGATTGCAAGAGGGATGTCCAACTGCTGCTGCCTTGCGGGATGGGGCCTAAACTGAAAGTCGGACATCCCTCGAGGGGTCCCGGATTGGAGAGGATGCAGGCCAGGCTGAGGGACTCCCCCCCTCCGTGCACAAATTTCATGTACCAGGCCTCTAGTATTATAATAAAAGTTATGTGAATGTGGACTCTCTCAAAATATCTTATTGTACTTACTCACCATCTCACTTCAAGGAAGCACTTTGTGGCTTCTCTGTGGCATCTCTGAATAGCCTGCATCACTGCTCTTGCGCTTTGGGGCCAGTATCAAGTAACATAAGGATATGTTGGACATGGGCACTGTGATACTTTGACACTCAATCTGATAACCACGCTGGCTACTAAATGACTAACAGGTGGGGAGTGTATACAGTGTGGATACACCCAACAAAGGGATGATTCAAGTCCTGGGAGAGATTTCATTATGCTACACAAACAGCATGCAATTTAAAACTTATAAATTATGTCTGAAATATTTCATTTAATATCTTTGGGCTGCAGTTAACTGTAGGCAACCGAAACCGTGGGAAAACAAAACCGCAGATAAGAGGGACCAATGTAGGCTAGCTAACCCATCTCACCTTTCCAGTGCTCTTGTCCCTTCCCACGGGAGCTGACAAAGCTAAATACTCGCTATCCCTATCTATACCCTTGAATTTAGAAATGGCCACATGACCCAGTAGGCCAGTGAGGCAAGAAAAAGTATGCTGGGGGATTTGGGCAAAGTACTGTTTTTGTCTTATAAAAACAATGGCTAGCACTCACTTCCTCCTCTTCATCATTTTTGAGTATGAATGCTCATGTTTGGGGCTTTGGAAGCAATTTTGTGACATTGACTCTTGAACCAATGTCAGAGACCTACTTCCTCCTGGTTATGGCACCATAAAAATGGGTTTTGTGTTTTTTTGTTGTCTCTTGCAGCCAAAATACATAGTTGAGGACTAGTAATACTTTTTTGTGTGGTTTTTAGCCTCTTTGTAATAACAGTTCACTGAATGGCTTTCTCTCATTCAGGAGGGAAAAAAATCTTTAAACATCTAGAGCTGGGACCAGGGGATTGACTTTTATAAGAAGTTCTCAGGTGATTGTCAAGTAGGTGGGTCTGTGAAAGTCGGTGAACTCCCACCTCAGAATCGCTGACTTCTAGCCTGAAAAAACAAAGGGCAGAAGGCAAGTTCAGAGCCACAGAGCCAGAAAGAATGAGAAGGTATGATTGGCCCCAACCCATTGTCTTCATTGTAAGCGAAGGATTCACATGAGCCTTGTCTCTCCACATGTCTCAGAAATCCACAAACACCACTGGAAGCTCAATTTCAAAGTCATCACCCCAACAATCAAGAATTCTTGTCTTTCCACAAATGGTCTGTCTGGCTTTAGTTTGAATCACTTTCTTTGTGTTAAATTCAACCCCAAGAAAAAAGGAAAAAGAAAGAGAGAGAGAGAGAGAGAGAGAGAGAGAGAGAGAGAGAGAGAGAGAGAGAGAGAGAGAAAGAAAGAAAGAAAGAAAGAAAGAAAGAAAGAAAGAAAGAAAGAAAGAAAGAAAGAAAGAAAGAAAGAAAGAATATCCCTTGAGTTTTAAAAGTGTGCCAGGAACTTCACATGTCTTGATCTTTTAACTTGGCTTTCCCACACACCTTGTGAAGTAGATATTAGTGTCTCATATTCACAGTTAAGAAAAGGGAGGCTGGGAGAGATTATGTAACTAGTCCAAGGACTATCAGTGTTAGAACAAGTATTCGGGAACCCTTTTGTCAAATCTTTCTAGAGAGAATAAAAGGATTAATCAGCATCTTTCTATGACTCTACAGACAAAACCCATGATTATTTAAAGATACAGTAATCAAGCAACTTTTAGTCTTTATATATTTACATTCTCTTAGATACTACATTGGCCCTAAGGAACCTATTTTTTAAAACATCCCTTTAAACTCATCCCTCTCCTTCACCTGCCTGGTGTTCCTTCAGCCCACTCCTCTGCACCTGACAGTATATGCTCTCATCTCCACCCATATTGCCTGCCTTGCCACTATGGGCTTTTAGGCTATTAAGAGTTCCAAAGGCCTGGCAATCAAGTATCTGCTTCGTGAAGCAAAGTCAGGGAAAACATCACATTTCTTTACTTTCCTTAACTGTGCTAAATATGGTTCATTCCATAACCCACTAAGGTCTGTGGGAAATGTAACCTCGGTCATTTTGGGGGATGGATCAGTTAGAAAACACCTTCAGTTGTATGTAACTGAGACTTAATGAGGCTTAAAGAAACAATGGTTATTGCATCAAGTGAAAGACATGTGGAAGTAAGGAGTCCAGATATGGAAGCTTCACAGTCTTTAATTCCCAGGAGCCTTTGCCATCTGCTCTGCCATTTTTAGTGAAGCATTTTCAAGTTGGAGCTCCACCCATGGCATCAGGATTCCAGACAGGCAGGAAGGAGAAATGGCGAAAGGACATGTCCTGTTAAAGAACTTTTCCAAAGGCTCGACCCATCCAATTCCTCCACCCTCTCTGCCAAATGTGGCCATGGAAACCTTCTCCATGGCTCCTGCTGACAGGCACTTGGTGCTCAGTCTCCTGATAACCATGCAGCTCAGGATGCATGGAAGAAAAGTGCATTGTGGAGACAGAACAAGATGCAAATTTCAGCCACCACATTACCCACCGCAACTCTTTATTCCCAGTCCTCAGCCATCTACTAGTTATCTTTTTTTTATTTTTTTAATCCTCACCCGAGGATATTTTTCCATTAATTTTAGAGAGAGTGGAAGAGAGAGGGCAAGACAGAGAGAAATATTGATGTGAGAGAAACACCTCAATTGGCTGCTTCCTGCACGCGCCCTGACCAGGGCCGGGGCCAGGGAGGAGCCTGCAACCGAGGTATGTGCCCTTGACTAGAATCAAACCCGGGACCCTTCAGTCTGAAGGCCAACACTCTATCCACTGAGCCAAACCAGTTAGGGCTACTAGTTATTTTTTGATGATAACAAATAACCCCAAAACTTAATAGCTTAAAATACAACCAGGCATTTACTCATGGGCTTGAATGCAATGATTCCCTTCCTGGGAGTAATTACCTCCAAGAGTGTCCTAGAAATGGGTAACTTGTGGCCTGACCTGAATGGTGTGGTGTTTCTTGCTCAGGATTCTTCAGTTTAGGCAGATCTTAGTAGGAACGTTTCATCTTGGTTCTAAGTGGTATTGACTGGGAACATTCATGCAACTGCTTTCAGCTGGGGGCACTACTGGAGCTAGAAAGTCCGAGATGGTCTTTCCTTTTCCTCCAGGGCTTCTGTGGCCTCTTATCACTTAGTGTTCTAGCCCATGCTTCTCCCATGGTGGCTGGATCCTTAGAGGGAGTATTCAAAGAAGGAGTAAAGAGAGGCTGAGGGTCCTTTAAGGAGCTGGACTTGAAACGAGCCAGGAATCACTTCCTCCATATTCTACTGGTCAATGTGAGCCATGAGGCCAGCCCGGATTCAAGGGGAGGGGAAAGAACCTCCACCACCTTAAGGAATGTGATCAGTATAATCCCCCATTCTATGCTTTCCCTTTGAGGTTAGAACATTCTTCCTTTTTTTTTTTTTTTTTTTTTTTACATCAGGGTCCACATACTAACATACTACATCCTCTCAGAACAAGCCCATGATAATTTCTTGGTGGACCTGACCTTTCAAAACAAAGATTTCCAGGCCTGAAAGAAAAAAGTTGTTACCACCATCTATGTGCCTTCCAGGAGGCAAGGGAACTTACATGAATAGACTTTCTATCAAAGAGAATATCCTTGTCTTTCCTTTTGGAACTGAGAAAAGAGCACCAAAAAAATAAAATAAAATAATCATTATTTCAATAACTTATCCACTATGGTCACATTTGTGTGTATTTAAATATAGTTAGCTTTAATTCTCTGTTGTAGTTTGGAAGAATATAGCGATAAGAAACGAAGTTTAATGATGTATATAAAGACTTATTTTGACAGTTTCAACCTCATTTGCATTCAAGCCCAGCTATCATACTCCTTAGAAGAAGCAAAAAAATAATTAGATGGCTCGCATCTCCTTCCCCTTCTCATTGTTTAAAAAATATAAATGGGGAATCATTACTATTAAAATTCAGCTCAAAGTAGTTAAGACAAAAAAGAGAACTTATTGGTTCCTAAGCCTGGAAAATCCAGGTTAAGTCTGATTTCAAGTGTAGCCGGGTAGAGGAGCTCCAACATTATCATCACTGCCCTTTGTTTTCTGTTCTTGGCTACAATCCTCAGTCACCTGACTTCATTCCCTCCTGCCGCAGATGACCTTCCTCCATGTAACCAGCAGAATAGTTGTCAGCGGTCTCTACGTAATTTTCTCCAAAAGTAGCCACTCCTGGGAAAAGTATATTCTCCTCCCATCCTAATAACAACCTCAGGGAAGGCTTTAATGTTCCTCTTCAGGTCACATGTACTCCTTTGGATGGATTCCTTTCCTAGAGGGATTGTGTTATATACAGAAAAATGACACCCCCCCCCCAAAGATGTTCAAGTCCTAATTTCTGTAACATGTGAATATGTTACTTTCCTAGCAAAAGGGACTTTGCAGAAGTAATTAAATTAAGGAGCTTGAGATGAGGAAATTATCCTGAATTATCCAAGTGGGCCCAGTGTAATCAGAAGGATTCTTATAAGAAGGATGCACGAAGAGCCAGAGTCTGAGAGAAGGCAATAGGATGATAGAAGCACACGTTGAATTGATGTGCTGTGAAGATGGAAGGAGCTACAAGCCAAGGAACACAGGTGGTCTGGAGAAGCCGGGAAAGCCAAGGAAACAGATTCTTCCCTAGAGCCTCCAGATGGAACCATCCCTTCTGATATTGATTTGGACTTTGGCCTCTAGAACTGTAAAGAATAAATTTTTGTTCTTATAAGCCAGTAAGTTTGTAGTCATTTGTTACAGCAGCATAGGAAGCTAGTATAAGTTGGGTTTCCTGATTTGGCTTAGTTTAGTTTACATATCTGATCTGTGGTCAGGGAGGGGGTAAGAGTTTCCAAAGGGTGGTGAGAGTGGGAATGCATGATTGATGGTATAGCCGGGACCACATGCAATCAGGCAGAATTTTACCCAGAGGAACATTCCTTGGCTATAAGAGGAAACGAATAAAAGAAAAGCTTAATATATCCAAAGAACAAACAGACAACAATAGCTAGTACTACCCAAAAGTAAACAAAAGTACTACCCAATCTAGTACTACCCAAAAGTAAACATTCTAAGTCAGGCAGAAAAAAAGAATAAGGGAGGAAAGGGCATGTAGGACTTAGAACTTGGCCTAGATATTAAAAAAATCCACAAGCAGCAATAGCCAATGTTTTCCTGCTCTAACGTCCTGAAAGACAGAGAATTATGAAGAACAAATCGCATGCCTTAGAATCAGTAAGACCTAAGCTCAAATACTCCACGAAGAGCTGACCCTCTAATCGTGGTTTGCAACAGTGAAGTGAGCGAGCTGGTGCTTTATCAATTCTTCCACAAAAAACACCTATTTTCATGGATGAGGAAAACAAATGCACACACTGAGCCCCTGGGAGCCCCACTAAGGATCTTATGCAAGTGAACTTTTTCTTGGGTATTATTTCTATTACTTAAAGTTCAGGTTACTATTTGCTTTAATACAAAACTAATATTTTAAAAGTTCTGTGAGTTAAATTATTTTAACTTTCGTGGGTTGAATTTGGTGAATAGTTCCAAGTAGTGTAGTGCTGCCTGAAGATGCAAGGTCACCAACTCCATAACCTACCAACTGAGTGACCATAGCCTAATACTTCATAGCCTAAGACACATTCCTCACACTCAAGTACCTGAAACAATGGCACCAACTATCTTCCAGAAGTATCAGTTGTACTCTAGTCATTTGTTTTACAAATATTTATTGAAGAGCTGTTATATTGTAGACACATAGGCAAGCAATCCAAAATTTTATATTAAAGTTAACACAAATGTATTATAGAGAAGAATGCAAAATTAGCATGGATTTTTAAGGAAAAGATAAAGAACCCTCAAAGAATATTCATCCTTGCAATGGTCTCATGCTATATCCCCAGAACTTCTCAGCTGGTAGGAGTGCAGAGCTTTATAAACTCCCACGTAAGGCATTAATAAAAATGCTTGTACTGTAATGTTTTCCTGTACCACAGGTCAAAATGGTAGCTCAGAGCCTAATCTGCAGACATGTCTTATTGGAACCACAGAGTGATTTGTTTTTACATCTTGAACTAGTGGCTGATATTTAAAACTCAGGGGTCATTTACTAAGTTGAATTTCTGGCTTCTCCTGAAATAAACTGAAAGAGCTAGCAACTTTGGGCCACCTCCTCATGTGTCAACAATCAGCCGGCTAGACAAGATCCAGTAGCTGGCCACTTCCTGTCCACACCACCAAGCAGAATCATGGGCTGCTTCTCTTATCCATGGAACCTGCCTGGGCCTGGGAAGCATTTGAACATACATTCCGAGTTCCAGTTTGAGTCATTTGGGCCATTTTGTAGTATTTGACACTGACTGATCCAAATTTCTAAAATTGTCTACAATTTTCAGGATACTAGTCTTAATAGTCAGATATAGAAACCGGGCCTTCTCTGCCCAAGTCCCAAATCTGAGAATCAGAGAGCTGGAAGGGACCCACTTTTCTGATCATGATCATAGGATTCTGAGGGTTGCCACAGAACCACAGGGATCAGAAAGAGCCCAAGACTCCAGACTTCCTCTTAGGAAACGAGCAGACTCAAAATGTTTATCTTCCCCAAACACAGTCCCAGGGAAATTGGGCAAAGAGGGGGTTAAAGGAGGTTAAATTTTAGAGCATGCACTCTCCTTATAGGACACTAGTGGCCCGGTGCACGAAATTCATTCACTGGGGGAGGGGGTGCCCCTCAGCCCCTCTCCAAACTGGGATCCCTCTCGCAATCCAGGACCACTGGCTCCTAATTGCTTACCTGCCTGCCTGCCTGATCTCCCCTAACCACTCTGCCTGCCAGCCTGATCAACCCCAACTTCCCCCCCTTCTCCTGCCCCCCTTTCTGGCCTGCTCACCCCCAACTGCCTCCCTTCCGGCCTGATCACCCCCACCTATCCCCCCTGCTGGCCTGCTCGCCCCCAACTTCCCCCGCCCCCCACCAGCCTGATCGCCCCTAACCGCCTCTGCCTCAGCCCCGCTACCATGGCTTTGTCCAGAAGGACATCTGGAAGGTCTCCGGAAGGTCTCCTGATCTAATTAGCATATTACTCTTTTACTAGTATAGATAGACTTCACAGTGTTGAGAAAGGGGGAGAGGGTTCCCAAAACATCTTTGGATTCTGTCAAGAACAGAGGGGTGGCCTCCTCACCAGGACAGGGACAGGCAGGTAACTGAGTCCAAGTTCCCACAGTAATGTGTGTGTGTGTGTGTGTGTGTGTGTGTGTGTGTGTGTGTGTGTGTTTCTGTGTCACAGTACCCACCTCGGGGGCAGTGAAGGTTCACCATGAGTCATGGTTTTGTTTTCTGGCCTCGGTAGCCTGTGGTCTGGCAAGAATCAAGGTCTGGGATTTTGCAACAGCTGTTCATGTCACTGGGAAGGTGTGCACTGGGGTTACTTTTCTCAGCTTATGAGCACAAGTTTGGCTGCCAAAAGGCCATGTTTCTCAGCTAGAAAAATAATCTATCTGAAACCTGTGTGGAGTCTTAAATGCCAGGGTCTAAATTCTTATTGAAGCCATATAGTCTTTTTTAATTGAATTTATTGGGGTGACATTGGTTCACAATACCATCCAGGTTTCAAGTGTATTACTCAAGAAAACATTATCTGCATCCTGTGCCCATCGCCCCAAGCAAAGTCTCTTTCCATGCCCATTTATCCCCCCTTTGCCCACCTCCTCCCCTTGCTATCACCATGCTGTGTCTATGTGGTTTATGTATATCTTTTTTGCTTAATTCCTTAAGTTGTTTGCACAGTCTCTAGTTCCAATTTAAGGTGCCTAACTTCTAAAGGGAACAGCTGCGACAACTTTTCAAATGCTACCATAATTCTGGAGACGCTCGTCAGCATATAGTGTAGAGATAAAGGCTCATTCTATATCTTTAACTTATCATAAAATGGCTTCCTTATTGTTTCAGGAAACAGCTACTTTGTCTTCATTCAGAAGTTTAATACACAAACTTCTCTCTACCAGGCAACCTTTACAGCTTCCTTCATATCACTTGTAGCCCTGGTCTTTCTAGACCTCATTTTTACCCCATCCTGTGGGGAAGTCTCCCTAATCCTTGACCTAGCATTTGCTTCTCCCTGGACCCTTTCCAGCCTCTCCATGGAGAGAGGCACTGTGTCCCTTGGATTGTGGCCATGGGAGAAACGCTGATAATGTGATGACCACAGGCACTACCTGTTCCCTGCAAACAGCACACAGCAATGCCACAGGGACTGCTGGCTCCCCTCTTGCTGTGGGAACCTGTTTTAACATGTTTGGGGTAACAAAACCAGCTAGTTTGGTTAGCAGATGTAACATAAAATCTTACCAAGCACACTTAGCTAACAAGACAAAGATCTGAACCGTAATTGTCTTGGGAGACAGTTAAGGGTCTGAAAAGTCATAGTTGGGCTATCAATACCATTAATTGGGAACTCATTAAAGCTCTCTGATCTCAATGCCCTCAAAATAAGATACTTATTTTGAAGGCAGTCATATTAACAAGGAAAGATTTTAAAGCCAAAGGCATTTATGTGTATTGGAAGGGAAAAGAGTGGAATTTTTTATTTAGGTTATTTTCTTTTTAAAAATCTGCATCATGTGTCCAGATCCAAAGGTAGTATTAACAGAAAATTCTAGATAACATTTATTCCTGCAAACATGTGTGATTGTCACTTTGATATGCAATGATATACTGTTAACAGTGATTCTTTGTCATCAGATCTGGGCCTCTTACCACAAAGTATTGACTCCTACTCTAATAATTCTTCTACTATCATTATTTTTTTTCTCTGTGCTTATGTAGAATTCTTAAGGCTTTTGGTCTTGAGTCCTGTATAAGATGAAAATAATGCTGAGAGGAAGCATGCCTTTTTGTTATTATTAGTGGATATAACAGAAAAAAAAATAAACCTTAAGACGGATTGATTGCCCCTGGTAGCCCTACTTCTAAGGTCTCTTGGAACCTATCCACGTACCCACCTTACTCCATTCCGGTCAACTTGTAAACTAAGAAGAAGGCACAAGGTAACTTCTGTGCACAGATCAAGGTAGAGCTATTGAGAAGAGTAAACAAGGAAACTAGAAGTGGTTGAGCAATACCTAGAGACAAAGAAGAATGGATTGGTTCCAAGAAATGCCACACCACTCAGATCAGGCCACAAGTTATCTGTTTCCAGGACACTCTTAGGGGTCATTACTCCCAGGAAGGGAATCGTGCATTCAATCCTCTGAGAAGCCAAGCATGCCTTCCTGATGAAACAGAATGCCAGCGTGACAGCAGATAAGGATATTGTTCTGGAACAGAAGGGAACACACGTTGGCTATTCTGAGAATACTTAAAAGTCATGATTACCCCACACACTGACCCAGACAAGTTAACCAGTGTGTGGGGAATGCAGAAGAGAAGCATTTTATTGACACAATTTTCCTTTTTATTTAATTGCAACTGGTAATTCTCTTCTAATTATCATGAGTTGACCCAACAAAGAGCAGAAGAAAAAAATATTTGCATTTGATTATATGCATTGTTGTTTTTCCTTAGGCTAGGGCCGTAGTCGGCAAACTGTGGCTCATGAGCCACATGCGGCTCTTTGGCCCCTTGAGTGTGGCTTTTCCACAAAATACCACGGCCTGGGCGAGTCTATTTTGAAGAAGTGGTGTTAGAAGAAGTTTAAGTTTAAAAAATTTGGCTCTCAAAAGAAATTTCAATCGTTGTACTGTTGATATTTGTCTCTGTTGACTAATGAGTTTGCCGACCACTGGGCTAGGGGATGGGTGGGAGTGAGTATTGAAAAGAAGGAAGCAGAAGCCATAAACTAGACCATATCCTTGGCTGAAGGAAGCGGGATGTCTGGAGCAATATCACAGTCATCTGTGAAGCATCCATGCTTCTTGGTCTACCACAAACTGGTACTCTACAAAATCAAAGATATACTTGGTTTTTCCAAAAGAAGAGAGTCAATACCATGTGTTATTTACCCTATTTTTCCTAAAAATGTTTCACTAGACATACAATATTATGAAGCATCTTTTTCAACTCTTTTTCTATTCTTTCTCCTTTTAAAAGTGGAGGTTTCTTTGTGGGAGATTCTTCTGATTTTTATTGCTGAGGCAATTTCTATAAATAAGCTAAAACATTGCTTTGTGAATAATTTTCTTCTGCACTAAAACAGCTTATTCATTTTGGGTGTTATTGGTAAGAAAATATCCACCTGTTGGATCTTGATTTGTTATTTCCATGAACTGTAAAAACTAAAGAGTAAGTCAAAGATACTTATGTTCCAGGAAGTTGTTAGGTAAAAGAGAAAAATGTACAAAAAGAATGCCATCTTGTGACCGCACCATTAGAATGACAACAAAACAAACATTTATTACCCGAGAAAGTAATACTGTGGTGTCCAAACAGGGGGCCTCACATGGTAATATGAGTCTCTGAGATATTGATTGGTCCACAGTGAGAGGACCACAGCCGATGCCCACAAGATGCAGATGCCATCTTGTCCTTGGGACGCAAAGAGAATGACATTGTTCAGTGTGTTCCCTAGAACCAGGTATACGGGAAGGAAAATCATTTGGAGAGACCTACCAAAGGTTCTAATTCCCTTTGGGCAATGCCACTGGGTGTGATGTTGACTGGTCTAAGGAGTGAAACAGATTTAAGACGACTGAGGCAGGCCCAAGGGACCTCAGGTGTTTGAATTCAGAAGAAAGCTGCTTTCTTGTGGTAGCCTAAAACAAATTTCATTTTTGACACAGATGTACCCCAAATCCTGGAAATAATAACTTATAAAATGCCAGTTAAAGTATATGAATGGTTTTTGAGCCAAGTAGTGAAACGTAAATGTTTGTTATTTTAAAATGCTGATTAACAGCCAAAAAGAGGGTTTGGATAAGGTCATGCTTTGTAGATCCAGTACTTATCATGAAGAAAAGCTGATGACATTTTGTGGTTGATGTCTAGAAGGTTAATGATATCCTCCCACAAAAAAAAAAAAGACTTTCTCTAGGTGATACTTAAAATATATATACAGCCCTAGCCAGTTTGGCTCAGTGACTAGAGCATCGGCCAGAAGACTGAAGGGTCCTGGGTTTGATTAAGGATACGTACCTGCTCGGGGCACAGCAGGAGGCAACCAACCGATGAGTCTCTCTATGTCTCTCTCCCTCCCTTCCACTCTCTCTAAAAATCAATGGAAAAATATCCTCAGGTGGGGATTAACAAAAAAATATATATACATACACATATATAGCCATATATGTACATATAGGTATAAATATATACATCCTTTTCTAAGAGATTCAAAATGTACATTATCATATATAAATTCCAAGTAATCATTCAGTAAAGAAATCTGCTCAACTTTACTAAGCATAGCTTTTCCCAAACTTATTCGATTATGAAGCCCTTTTTGCATGCAACAATTATTAACATCCCATAAAACCAAATCATGAAAATGCTGCCTCAGAACCTCACTTGAATCCATAATTACTCTATTTGGTCTACTGGTTCATTTTTTTTCCAACCTAGTTATTTCAAGCTAGAAATATAGTCAACAAATAAAAATAGATTCCTAAATAAAACCCCACACAGTTTCACTCACTCAACCAGCTCACTGAAGTATCAGTGAAATCCCAAGGTTACATCTACACAGATCTGCTGCATAACATAGAACTGATGGTGCCTTTGTGTTGTTGTTTTTTTTACATTTGCAAACTAATACAGCATTGTCCCACCTTTTCAAAGGCAGATAGTCAAAGCATTACCCATACACCAACTTATATTTGAAGAGAATTGTCTTTAGCATTTATTTATAGACATATTTGGCATAAAACAGAGAGTAAGTATTCCACACAACAAAGCAATGCCTGTGGGACTTTAATGTATCATTAAAAGTACCGTTAGCTTGAGCCATGAATCATTACCTCTAAATTAAACAAGAAGAGATTCGGCTTTACGCCTTAGAGAGATGTATTAAAGCCTCGTTCTATCTTAAAACCTACTCGTCAGTTCCTGTGGCATTGTCATCTCATCTTTGTGAAATGGGAGTATTATGCTGGCAGATGGTATAAAATTCTTGTATTTTTAAGTGTTTGTAAAATCTGGCTCAAGAAAAACGCAAACCTGGAGAGGGAGCATTCACTCCTGCAGACTGGCAGCACCCTCTGCTAGGTGGACTGACCTTACCCATTTCATCCCTCATGGCCGAATAATTTCTAGTAGAGTCAGGGATGTGCCAGCCAATATTAAGGAATCATTTGAGTTCCCTTGAGATGAAAATATTTCACACACACACACACACACACACACACACACACACACACACCAAACTCACAAATACCTAGAAGATATTTGACATTCTCTTGGGCTTAATTTTAGGAGCCTTCAATGCCAGCTGAGGCAAGATTCTGCCCAAGCTTCATCTGTTAGCAATCTGTATTCACGTTGATTCCCCACAATCCAATCCTCTTGAGATAGCTGCTAATTAAATAGAAAAGTACGTAGATAAACTCATGTGATTATCATAATCTAATACTGCTAAATTGAACCCATGGGATAATTTAAATGGAAATTACATTTATATCTCCAGTCACTAGACTGATGTTATGACTCATTTTGTAATCAGCAATTCTTTTGACTTTGTTGATCTCCATCCCTGAATGGATATCTTTCGACTGAGGTGGAAAGGATTATCAGTTGTAATCTGGCCCTTAATATGGCTTTTGCATATGTTTCCATACCTAAAATTGGCACTGTGAGAATTGAAGGGTAATAAGACTGCTAATAGGGACTAATATCTCTACAATTCCATATGGAATGTTCTGAGTTTCAAAGAATTTATGGAACTTGAAGCAATTGTCTTTGAAGAGTTGGTTTCTCCCTAGCTATCTGCCTCAGAGAATAGCTAAATCAACCTTGGTTGCTTTATAACTCTGATAAATTGGGGACTGGCTGCCTTTCATTTTAGTTCTTCTAAGACTGCTTGCAATCCAAAAACTCTGAAGAAACAGCAAGACTGGGTGTGCTACTGAGGCCAGGTGAGAGCCAAGTTCTGCAATAAATCATGCTTTTGGTGCTAATGGACTAGGCTAAACCTTTCCAATGCTTCTGTGGAGGTTTACTGACGACTTCAAGCTATATGAATTCAGCCTCTGCAAGAGATGCCACACCAGCCAGGTCTTATGTGCGAGAGCCATCTGCCAGTGGGCATCCGAACAGTAACCCCAGAAGAAGACGCTTCAGGGAACACGGTCTCATGCCCAGTACTTCAGAGAAAGGCCCCATCCTGCGCTACTAGAGAAAGGGTGCTTAGGTGCTCGTTCTGAGGATTGTAACTGACCCACATACCATTTTTTTAAATTAATGGACAGCATTTTATTTATTTATTTTTTTAGTCTTTATTGTTGAAAGTATTACCTATGTCCATCTTTTTCCCCCCCATTCACTCCTTCTAGCCAGCCCTCCCCACCCACCCACCCACCCAGGCCTTCACCACCCTATTGTCTGTGTCCATGGGTTATGCATATATGCATACAAGTTCTTTGGTTGATCTTTTCCCACCCACCCACACACCCACCCATCCACCCGGCCTTCCCTCTGAGATTCAACCATCTGTTAAAGGACAACATTTTAAATACAGATATTTCACATGTAAAAATTGGCAATTTTCAGAATCTCCCGAAAAAATTGGAAGATCTGATCATATTGGTCTTAAATTCTCACGAGCCAAAATGTTGTTCTGGCTGAGTAGCAGCTTCCTGCTTCTAATGGGGCATTTGTTTCCAAATCATCAGTTTGCCCCTGACCCGTTTTACTCTCCCCCTCACCTGGGCTCTGCAGGCATTTGAGTTTATAACCCATGCTTTAGTTGGAAGGGGGAACAGAGGGAGAAAGACATGTTTCAAAAATGAATGATTCATATTTCAGCTCTATAATTGACCAATTTCTTAGATAGACTTCCAGAATTTTATCTACTTTACTACAGGCCCGGTGCATGAATTCATGCACCAGTGGGGCCCCTCAACCTGGTCTGTGGGATCAAGCCGAAACCAGCTCTCCAACATCCCCTGAGGGGTTCCGGATTGCAAGAGGGCACAGGCCAGGCTGAGGGACCCCACTGGTGCACAATCAGGGCCAGGGTGGGACGAGGGAGGTTGGCCAGCCAGGGCGGGACCACAGGAGGGCTCCAGGGCATGTCCAGCCCATCTTGCTCAGTCCCAATCAGCCAGACCTTAGCAGCAAGCTAACCTACTGGTTGGAGCATCTGCCCCCTGGTGGTCAGTGCACGTCATAGCGAGTGGTTGAGTGGCCTTACCGTATCATTAGCATATTAAGCTTTGATTGGTTGAACAGCTGACTGGGTGACCGGAAACTTAACATATTAGGCTTTTATTATATAGGATGTTTGAAAATCCCAGGATATCGACAATTTCACTACAGCCTAAGCACATGAGTTTTAAAACATATAGATGACCTTATTTTAAGGAAAACAAAAAAGACATCCTATATCTAAAGTTTATTTCACTTAATAGTATAGTTTCCAGAGCCCAATACAACAAATATATTGATTAGCTTAAAAATGTCTACTTTTCAAGTTTTGAGGTGAAGGAGACGGGAAAATATAGGCTAACCAGAAAGCCAAATCTTCTCTGGGAAGGGGGAAAAAACCTGGACATATCATTTCCTTTACTAAACCTTCATCAGATGAAAGGAAATCAGTAACACTTGCTTTACTTATAACTCTTTATCCAAAAACCCTAGAGTCCTGTACAGTGGTGATCTTAGATCTAAAAAGTATATCTTATGCTGGTTTCTGTGCTTCTCCATGCTTTGATTTCTTTTCAAGTGGCAGCTGTCTTGGATTTGCTCATGCATATATTTCTTAACCTAATGCTAAATGAAATCAGATGAGGAAATAAAGGCAAATCATCGCAGAAAGATCTCAAAGCCTGCATAAGTCTTTCAACCTTGTTAGAGACCCCATTTTGATTTTCTAACTTTTAACTCAAAGAATTTTACTGAACTATATATTTTTATTTTCATATATATATATATATATATATATATATATATATATGCAATTCCAACAGCAATCAGAATTAAAGTCACTATTTATAAATCCTTTTCTTGAGAGTAGACTTTAAATATATTTTTAAAGTCTTATTGACTACAGTATAAATTAAAGGTTGTAGACAGACATGTTCTGTTTTAGCAGACAATATTCTTTTAATGTGAATTTTAATGGATTTGAGCAGGAAAGAGAGAATTCTTCATTGTTCATGTCATTGTTACTATCTTCTATTTTCTTCATTGGTTTTGTATCTCTCACCTATGCTACCTTGCTATCCCCAAAAGCATGTGAGTTTGTGACCCCTGAATTATCAATGAATGTACCAACATACTGTTCCCCACAAGTAAATTAGAGCCAGACTCAGAAAGAGAACAAAAACTGTTCTGTAATCTTTACTTTAAAAAGAAATTCACGGGTTTTAAGAAACAGACTGTGTCAGGTTGTTTACTGATATATGCCCGAGCTGCAAATATATTTTAGGGGAAAGTTGGAGAGATGGCTCGGAGACAGTGGTTCTCAGACGTGAGCACATGTGCATGAGAATCACCCAGAGGACTTGTTAGAACACAGATTGCTGCCCGCCTGCCCACCCCACCCCACCCCCGGCAGGTTTCTGATTGAATAGCCCTGGAGTCCAAGTATTCACATTTCTAATGGGTGTCCAGTGGATGCTGATGTAACTTGTCTAGGGCCCAAATTTTGAAAACTACTGGAGTAAGAAATACCCAGATACTTGAAATAGTTGTAAAAGAAAGTAAACTGTCAATTTTATTTTTCAGCCCTCCCCCCCCCGACCCCTGACCCCCAACACACACACACAGACTTTATTTTCTTTACCAAATGATTAAAATTCCTGTAGACAGAACTTCATGAAGCAATAATGATAATGAATTACCTGGAAGAAAATAGTAACATTTGGAGGGATGTAGAGAGATGGGTTAGAAAGGTGGTTTGGGGTTGTAGGCTTTGTAAATACAGAGTACACTGATTTGAGAGAAACCAATCTCTAACTAGACAACACCAAACGACGATGTGGTTTTAGACACTTACTTGCAAAGACGATTCATACTATGCAGGCCTTTGGTCTGGTTGTAAAAAAATATCTTTATCAATTTGCTAGGGAGACAAAAAACCTTTGTTATGATCTTTTGTCAAATGATGGGTGAGTTAGACATGAAAAAAAGCACAGTGCATTGCATAGTTTTGTCAGAAATCATGCAACATGATTGACGATCACTAAGCCTTTGTTTTCATCGTTCTGAAAGTCCTTCTCCTACAGGCAGTCACCAACTCATGCACCTTCTCTCCCAACGAATTCCTACAGGTTTCCTGGACCAGATATTGAGCCAGACTTTTCCTTTACTGTTTCCTTAGACTAAGATGATTAATCAGAAGTGCATTCATGCTTTCACTACCTGGGATATAGTCTTCTCCTAAATAAATTCCAGTTGTTAAGCAAACTTGTTTCAGGCAATGAGTTTTCAATGCTCTCGGTAACTAAATTTCTTACTGTGACATCCAAGAAAACTCAGGTACGGTTTTGTACATGTAACACTGAGCTACGCCCACACTTGACCCTGGGTCTGCTTTGCTCCAGATAATGCATCACAATGCCTTGCTTTCTGCTTCAACTCCACTTCGTTTCCATTACCTGACATGTTTACACAACACACCACTTTTTTTTTCTCCCAAGTTTTCCTTGTCACCATCTGCAACTATAAAGTTACAAAGATTAATGAGTAGTCACTGTTGCTGCCATTGCTTTCAAACCTCTTTGGATTTCTGGATGTGAGTTGCCACTGAAATGCCCACTGATTTATTTATTTTTCTTTTCTCTAAAGTGAATATATGTAGATCTGGATTATTTTTAAAAAGCCTTCTAAAGGATTACTTTTTTTGTGAGTATTTTTGCATTATTTCTAAATCCCAGGACTGTGAGGCAGTCTCTAAACTTGAAAAAATGTTAAATCATCACTTTCCAGAGTCATGTACTATGCAAACCCCAGTCAGACCTTCAGAGGACATGCCATCAGAGTTGGCAGGAGCACAAATACATCATCCTTTGTCTTAGAAGATGAAGAAGTATAAGGAGGAGGAGGAGGAGGTGGAGGAGGAGGAAGACTAATGAACACCTCACCCAGGCATAGCTGTTCAGAGTGCAATGGGATATAAAAATGTAAGCAATATAGATCGGGCAACAGCATAAATGAGATCTAAATCATTTATTGTCAGAGTACTGCACTCTCTCCCTTTTCATCAGGCTTAAAAACACACACCGTGCGATGGCTTTTGTTATCGCAGAAAGACTATACAACATAACACAGTAATCTCCAGGCTCAAAAGGAGTCTGCCTGGGTTCAAGTTCATCCACTCATCATGTATCTATTGGACATTTTCCTGTCATGTCTAGTGAATCCTATACACAAAGAATTTACCATCTAGGGGAATATGCAAAGGGAAAAAGGTCTCCACTTAGGAAGAACAAAGAACTCTACGTGTACGTGTGCGTGTGTGTGTGTGTGTGTGTGTGTGTGTGTGTGTGTGTGTTTGGAGGTCTAAGTGGTCAGAGATGGTAATGTCTAAAAACAGTGTATTCTGAAGTAATGGTCTTCAAACTATTGATCAATCCTCTGACTTTTTAAAATCAGTTTGGTGGGCTGAGACTAGAATTTTGTTTTAAAGAGATTAACCAATAAATTTATAAGCATATATGCATAATCCATGGACAGACAGTATGGGGAAGGCCTGGGGAGGGGACGGGAGCTGGGTGGAGGAGATCAATGGGGGGGATGGGACATCTGTAATACTTTCAACAATAAAGATAAATTTTAAAAATAAATAAATTACCACTGACCCCACTTATTTGTATCAAAGGACTTGGGCCATGCAGATATGTTGCTCCAGTGGCAGTGGGATCCAACCAGTTCTCAGCATGTTTGGCCTCCTGAGGGGGAAAATGAGCTAGAGCCTACTTTCAGAAACCTGAGCAACCTCCAGGGAGAACTCATCTTTGTCAAGGAAGAAGCAGGTTTCAGGAACTTGACTCAATGATTGTGAATTCAGTGTGACAGGAGATGGTTCAGTCTTTCTGGCACTGCCCTGGGCATACGTCTGGGTGCTAGAGAAAGAAAGGGCGGCTGAGCACAAAAATTGAAAAAGCTATTTAATTAAGCTCTGAGTACATTGCATCCTAGACAGCACTGCTTTAGAACTCCACAAAGAGCAACTTGACCACAGACCACCTCACAGGCCCAGTGAGGGTTGTGATGGCAGAGATGGGAAGAAATGCAGAACCACCCACAGTGCCTGGGATCCTGCAGAGGAGAAGTGGTAAGTACAAGGAGCAGACATATTTATAAGCCCACGTGGACCCTCTTGGGTTTCTGTCAGGAGGGAGACAATAGCCAGAGAAATCTGAATTACTGATCTAAAAGTGATTCCATTACTCCACACAGGCTACTGAGACCAGAAAAGAAGTGTTGGTTACATATACCATGAGAGAGAATCTATATATAGAAAAGTCTAAGCGACTGGCCAACCAGCCGACTGGCCAGTAGGTCGGTTGCTGTGACGTGCACTGACCACCAGGGGGTAGATGCTCAACGGAGGAGCGGAAACCACAGGCATGGAAACATGGAACAGACTGATGAATCTCAAAGGGAAGGGGGGAGGGGGCAGGGTGGGAAGAAATTAACCAAAGATCTTATATGCATACTAGAGGCCCTGTGCACGGGTCCCTCTGCCTGGCCTGCTCCCTCTCTCAATCTGGGACCCCTCGGGGGATGTCAGACTTTCGGTTTCGGCCCGATCCCCACAGGCCAGGCCAAGGAACCCTACTGGTTCACGAATCCATGCACCAGGCCTCTAGTATTAAATAAAAAGAGAAGAGAGAAAGCAAAGGGAAAAACAACATTGGATGAATCTGACCATGCACTTGAAGAGGCAACAGTACTTTGACTCCAAAGCAATCTAGCCATCCATTGTCAGGCTGGAAGGCAAGCTTCTGCCTTTAGCAAGATAAATGAGGAATGTGCCCAATGTCTGCAGCATCCTGATGAAATTACCATGCTTATTAGACTAAGGGATTGCTTTTCCCAAATTAAAATGCATCCTATCCTGAATGTACCTTCACATGATAGTGATGAGAGAAAATATATAAGGCACCAGTTTAGTGATTTTGAGCATATCTATATGCAAACCACTAAAAAGCCTATTTCCTCTTCACCTGTGGGCCAATTTTACAGAGCAGGTAACCTATAACAACTCAAAAAATGGCTTCCCCATGACCCTGTTTCATTCAGCATCAAGGTTCCAATCAGTATCCTATTTCCTTTAATATTCATAGGCATAGGCTCCAAAACAGACCTTTGTCAGCTATGTAATTTGTGTCATTTGGAATTGTAAATGTGTAAGGGCATGTATTCCCAGCCCAAGAAAATGACTGAAAGTGGACTTAAATCTAGGATAATGACCAAAGTCTGAAACGCTGGAATATTCCTGACCTCCCAAAACATCCTCAGCTCTGTGCCCACTCATGATTGGTTCAGGTAATTTATAAGAAATTGCATACTCATCTCCCTTTTGCAAGCCAAGAAAATTCGCTTTAGGAAGAGAGTGGAATGAAAGTGAAACATTCAAGCATCTCATTCTCTAAGAAATTACCAGCTCACAATATTATTCTTCTGCTTGTAGTATTCTTTGCTTCCCTCTAAAGAAATCTTAGGCTCATGTATATTTATGTTTTAAGTGAAACTTCTCTGCTTGTCCAAAAAAGAAAAGGGGGAATGGGGGTGTTTGAGAAATAGCAATAAGCAAAAATGAGGGTTTTGAGTACTTAGAAATAGGAAATAATTTTCTCAAAAAATAAAAGAAGATGCAAGATTCATGTTATTACAAGATCTATGGTCGGATCACATTTGAAAATGTTACTTCTGTTTGTGCCCAGGGATGCCTCCTCTAGGATCTTCTCCCCTAGGGAATTTTCTTCTCAGCTCCCCCAGACTTGGTACTTCATGAGGAGCTGCCTTAGTTCTTTCAAATTTCATTGGATTTTCTCTCTTTTCCAAGGCACAGAGAATAGTAAAAAGCTTTCTTCAAGAGGCTTTTGTATTTTATGTCCTAATACAAAGTACAGAGAAAATAATGTTTCTCAGTTCTGACACAAGTATATGTCTTGGGTGGGTGAGGGGTGGGTGTTATGATGACGTGCTGAGCATTACACGATGAAAAAAAATTTAGAAAACACTTAGCCCATAATCTATTCAAATAATTGTATCTGTACTTTGATAGAATGTCAGCTGAAGATTTTGTAAATTTAAAAACAAATTAAGGTTCTATGTCTTGGGAAATTTGTATGCAATTACCTGCCTGAACCTATTGTTCACAGATTACTAATCACTTCTTTGAGAATTACAGTCCAGCTTGAATTGTTCCAGTGATATCTTTAAAGTTCAAAGTTAGAACATCAACATTGCGTATTCAAGAATATGGTAAGGGGATCAAAAAAGAAAAAAAAAGAATATAGGAAGGGTAAATAATTAATCACCTATTTGATATATATATTTCTTGTTGTCTATTCTGGACCATATCCTATGAGTCAAAAAAATGAGAAATGGATTCACCAATAAGTAGCTTAAAACTTAATGGGCAAAATAAAACTCACATAGATTAAAATTAGTGGCCAAATATTACTATGAATCATTATACCCTGTATAATTAAAAACAAACTGTAATCCTATCTAATAAAAGAGTAATAGGCAAATTGACCATACCTCCACTACAACCACAAGCCACGCCCACCAGCCAATCAGGAGTGAGTATGCAAATTAACCCAACCAAGATGGCTGCGGCTATGGAGAGAGCAGGAGGCTTGGGTTTCCCTGGCAATGGAGGAAGCCAAGCTTTCCGCCTGCCCTGGTGGGCCCAGGCCTCCACTCAAGGCTACAAAGTTTCAATTATAGAAGATAAATAAATCCCAACAAAAATGGCTGCAGCCATGAAGCAAGCAGGAGGCTTGGCTCTGCTCAAGGCTACAAAGTTTTAATTATAGAAGATAAATAAATCCCAGATACCAGGGCCTCCGCTTGGGTCACCGGGGTGTGTAGCCAGCCTGCAAACCACCACAGGCCCCTCATCCAGGCTGCCCCACGCCCCAAGGGAACCCTCACCCTGATCTGGGACACCCTTCAGGGCAAACCAGTTGACCCCCACCCATGCACCAAGCCTCTATCCTATCTAATCCTCCTCTCTAATAAAAGAGTAATATGCAAATTGACTGGCACTCCAACACACAAGATGGCTGCCTCCATGTGGTCAAAGATGACTGACCCCATGTGGACATAAGATGGCCACCACAAGATGAGCAGCAGGGGAGGGCAGTGGGAGGGACCAGGTCTGCAAGGGAGGGCAGTTGTGGGCAATCAGGACAGCAGGGGATGGCAGTTAGGGGTGACTAGGCCGGCAGAGGAGGGAAGTTGGGGGGGACCAGGCCTGCAGGGGAAGACAGTTAGGGGCAAACAGGTTGGAAGGGGAGTAGTTAGGCATCAGTCAGGCTGGCAGGGGAGTGGTTAGGGGTGATCAGGCTGGCAGGCAGAAGCAATCAAGAAGGCAGGCAGGCGAGCAGTTGGGAGCCAGCAGTCCTGGATTGTGAGAGGGATGTCTGACTGCCCGTTTAGGCCCGATCCAGGAAGGGCAGTCAGACATCCCTCGAGAGGTCCCAGATTGGAGAGGGTGCAGGCTGGGCTGAGGGACACCCTCCTTCCCCCGTGCACGAATTTCATGCACTGGGCCTCTAGTATTATATAACAAACATAATAAAGTGCTAATATCTTGTTGTAGCAATAAATAGAAAAGTGGTTGGGAGCCACCAATGTAAGCTGTCATAGATCAGTGTCTATATGTATACGGGAGTAATACACACACACACACACACACACATTATAATTATGTTTTCCAAACTTTTGTGATAATAAGAATCCCCCAGAGGAGGGATTTTTTTAATAGGCATCCTTCAGACCTATTGAAATGAACTCTCCAGAGAAAGAGCTTGAGGATCTGTATTTATAACAAATGACTCAGGTGTTTCAGATCAGGTAGATTTAGAAAACATTACAGTCCTCACCACAATCCCATGAAAATATTATTATTTGTCCTTTATAATTGAGAAAATTAAGGTTAGAGAGATTAATTAATGACTCAAAGGGCTCCCAAGTCAGGATAAAGCAATCTGACTTCCCCAACTTTTATTCTTTTCCCTGCACAAAGCTTCCTTTGTTCTCTGAGAAAATGATCAGGTTGGCTGTGGAAACATGGAATTAAAATACTTATTATAGAAAAACTCATTTCTATTGCTGCTTAAAAACAACGTTATAGTCTGTTTTAAAGTTCTGGAGAAGAGAATATTGAGTCCTTGAAATAAAGTATTTGTCAGAGGTAAAACGTAAAGATTTATGGGGAACGCTGAGGCATTTTGTGTTCCAGGGAAACGTTGAGCATACATTAGAACAAGCAATGAGGGATCCTGTGGCTTCAAAGAGCTACAGAAAAGGACCGGTGCATATGGAGAAAAATACTCCAGACTAAAGAAAGGAAGTTGTTCTGACAAACATAAGACGTAGGTTGCCACAATCTCGCTTTCTAACTCTGCCTGTATTATTTGTAATTCACAACTCAGAGCCACAGGGAGAAAAAACAAACTTCTTAAAAAATGTTTTAAAGCCTGGCCGATGTGTTTCAGTGGTTGAACGTCGACCTATGAACCAAGAAGTCACTGGTTTGATTGCCGGTTAGGGCACGTGCCCGGGTTTCAGGCTGGATCCCCAGTAGGGGGCATGCAGGAGGCAGCCAATCAATGATTCTCATCTTTGATGTTTCTATTTCTCTCTCCCTTCCTCTCTGAAATCAATAAAAACATATATTAAAAAATATGTACAAGGGTAGAGGAAAGAGTATAATAAATTCTTGTGGAGTTATCTCTTAACTTAAACAAATATCAGCATTTTGCCTGTCTTATTTCCCATCTCCTTTATTTATTTATTTATTTTTTAGTTTGTTTTCTATGGGGATACTTTAAACCAATTCCTAGGCATCATATAATTTCATCAGTAAATATTTCTGTATGTATCGCTAACAGATAAGAGCCTTTTTTTTTTCCATTGCCAATTGCCATGGTTCTAATGCACAAAATTAATAACAATTTCCTAACATCTCTATTATTGAAATACAACAGTGGTTTCTGTAGTTGGTCCATACATCACAATTTATTTCCTGTGCGGCGCTCAGCACAGCCAGGGGTGAACCTGAGGGGGGGGTGGGGATGGGGGCGGTGAAGGATTAAAGAAGACAGAGAACAGAATAAACCTGGTGCTAGGTGGGACACTGCTCTCAGATGGAGAGACAGTGCCACAGCCTGCAACCTGAGTCTTTATTTCATAGCCAGACTCCATGAGGCAAAGTAAGGGCGTGGTCAAGATGTTTACAATGTTCTTGCGGGTTTTGAATCTACTCAATTACATGCACCTGAACTCTATCAAGCTTTGTTTACTTGCTGCACCTCCCGCAGCCTGTATCTCTTAGCCACCTGGGACCACAGGTTCGGACCATGAGATCAAGCTTACAACTATAGCCTTTGGCTATAATTGTGCTGGGAGGGCTTTGCCCTCCAAGCTGGGACTTGCACTTGGCTTTGCCATGAGAGAGCCGTGCCCTTTCATTAGTCCGAGGCTTGAACCTGTCCAAACACTGTAGCCGCTCTCCACAATTTGCTATCCTTTTAAATCTTTTTTATTCTATATCTTTCCCTCCACATCTCACTTCTTTATGCTAGGTGTTTCTTAAGAAACTGGGTCATGTGTCCTTTGTAATTTTCTACTCTGTGGACTTGGCCAAAGGTGTCCTTGTGAGTCTGTTTAGAGAAACCTGGTAGGTAGATCCGGAAACTTGTTTCACTTGGGTTCACTTCTTTGGCAAGAATACTTCCCAGGTGGCACTGTGTATTTTCTGCTCTCCCCTATCAGAAGGCCCACAGTGCCTGCTTATCCCACTTTTCAGTGATGTTAAGTTGATCAGGTTTAGGTCTCATCAAATTGATCAACCAAGTATAAAATTCCCCCATCAACAATTAAGCTAATTGTCCTAACATCCATTAATGATTGTTGCCAAGATTTATTATTTCATTAAGGTTTGCAAAGTAACAATTTTTATCTCCCCTCTGTATTCTAGCTAGAATACTTCTATAGAGGGGAAATTTCAAAATTTATTTCATTACCTGAAAGTAACTTATTAAGGAAAAACAAGATTCTTTCCCTTTACCTACAAATTTTATAATAAGTTGCTTTCTTAGCAACCTCCAAATGTAACAATGAGGGTTATGTTCATTTATTTTTATTTTTCATTATCATTATGGATTCATGGGTATTTATATATTTGATATATTTTGATCCTTCGTAGCCATTACATTTTTAAAAATAAGTTTTTTTATTGATTTGAGAGAGAGAGGAAGGAAGAGAAAGAGAGAGATAGAAACATCAATCCACTGATTCCTCCATGCCCCCTACTGGGCATTTGTTGTGATCAATAATCAGAGATCTTTTGGTGCATGGGACAAGTCTCAACCAACTGAACCACATCAGCCAGGACACCATTATACTTTTGATGTTCAGTTTATCACATCTTTGTCCAAAGAAGCTTTTAATTACTGGAACAAAGATGTCCCACACTCATCTTGCACATTCCCTGCCCGTGACTAGGGCAGAAATTCTGGGTCCCTCCAGTGGACACTGGTATTCAGAGACCACAATGAAGGTGTGAGGGTGCTCATACCTCTAAGGCTTTTTCAGAGGGTGGACCTAAGGTAAGCTTATCAGGCATTTGCTTGACTTCTTGTTGCTGATGACATAAATTTGCAATTAACAATACCAATATTAGCGCTAACAAAAAGACTTTTGAGTGTGGTTAAGTTTCCTATCACAAGAAAGATGTACAGTCAGAAATACCGTGTTTTAAAGTCACTTGAAAGAATTTTTTCTCTTTGTAGTTGTGCCACCAACTTGATATACTATTATGTGTATTTGTTTCAGTTTGATTTAAATTGGGGGAATGACCTTTTTTCTTTTTCTGTCTTTTTATTTTTAATTTATAAGGTTTGAATAATAAAAACTATAAAATAAGCTACACTCAGAAATAGCCTCCATTGTGGTACCTCTGTCTCAATATCCTATATAATCCTATATAATAAAGAGCTAATATGCAAATGGTTGTCATGCCCTCACGCCATCATGCCGAAATGGCTCAGATACTCAACACTGGGGAGAGAGGAATGGGTACCAGCCAGGCACAAATGAGCTTGAGAGAGAGAGGAATGGGGACCAGCCAGACACAAATGAGCTCGCGAGAGCGGAATGGGGATCAGCCAGACTACTCCCAGGAGAGGGACAAACTGCACTCCCCATAGTCCCGGGCACCAGTGGCCCGTGAGAGGAACAAGCCGCCAGCCCCACAGTCCCAGGCACCTGTGGCTGCAGCCCAGGTGAAGCCTCCCGCCCACAGTCCCCTGCAGCTGCAGCCAGCCCAAGCGAAGCTGGCCCAGTTCCTGGGTGCCTGTGGCCAGCCAGAAGCAGAGAAGCCTGGGTCCTGGGTGCCTGTGACCAGCCAGAGGAGGGAATCCTGGGTCCCGGGTGTGGGGCAAGGCAGAGGCAGTTAGGGGTGATCAGGCCAGCAGGGGAGCAGTTAGGGGTGATCAGGCTGGTAGGGGAGCAGCTAGGGGTGATCAGGCAGGCAGGCAGAGGTGGTTAGGGGTGATCAGGCAGGCAGAGGTGGTTAGGGGCAATCAGGCAGGCAGGCAGGCAAGCAGTTAGGAGCCAGCGGTCCCAGATTGTGAGAGGCAGTTGGACATCCCCTGAGGGGTCCCAGATTGGACAGGGTGCAGGCCTGGCTGAGGGACCCCCCTCCCCATGCACAAATTTTGTGCACCGGGCCTCTAGTTTGAATATAAGTATGTGCACATATTGGGATAGCCTCCTCTTTTCTGACACAAAAGGTAGCACACGTTGTTTTGTACCTGTTTTTTTTTTTTTCACTTAACATGTTGACCTGGAGATGACATCACATCAGTTGATAGAGACCTTCTTTATTCCTTTTCACAGCTGCGTTAAGTACCACGTTTTGTAAATATAGCACAGTTTTCTCAGCCAGTCCCCTATTAATGGACATTTGGCTTATTTCTAGATTTTTGTTATAACAAATTATGCCATAGTGAATAGAATTGTATATATGCCGTTTTGTATTTTTACCAGCATATCTGTGGAAATTGCAATATTCTTAGAAGAGGGATAGCTTGGTCAAAAGGTAAATACATATGTAATTTTGGTAGATACTGATTGCCAAACAACCCTTAAAATGTTGTACTATTTTTGAATTCCTATATATAAGAATGCTTCTTTCTGCATAGCCTGACCAACACATATATTGTCAAATGTCTTTATTTTTCCCCCACCTGATAGGTGAGCAATGGCTCTTCAGTGCAGTTTTAATTATAGTTCTCTTATTATGAGCAAGAGGTTAAGGACCAAGTTTACATTTACATTCTGTTTTCTGTAAACTATTCCTTCTTATCTCTAGCTCATTTTTTTCTATTTTTTTTGGGGGGGGAATATTTTAATTGTAGTTTAAGCTACCAAATGTTTTCCTATTGCTTATGCATTTAGTCATAAGTAAGAATGTTTTTCCTACTCCCAGGTTATAGAAAACTTCATCCATACTTTCTTACACTTCTTATTTGTACCCAAAATTTTAAACACGTTCCCAAAGAGACTTTTATGTACACCAAAGTGTCAGTTTACAAATCCAAGTTTATGAAGTAGTGTCAAACATTGCAGTTGTCTACATGAGACATATTTAATAATCTGTCATGTTCACACTTGTCTTCATTCTTCTAAATGGCATCAGTCTGAAGTCGTCTTGCCTGCATGGTAAAATGATTCGTTAGTAAAGCAGAAAAGAGTATTTCCAGACTAATGTATGCCCTTTATAAATGAACATATTCAATCATTGAAAACTTTACCTTTCTAAAAGAAGGTAATGTAAACCATTACGATGCAGCCCACAATCCAGGCAATCAAGAGAAGTATAGGGACCAGAATGCGTGATGATGTAGATTCTGTTAAAAAATAAGCAAAACAGAACAGATTTGGTAGGTCATTTGGGCATTTTATCTCCTGAAACAAGAGAATAAGAGGGATCTGGTAATAACAAGGGAATAAACACACTCTCTGGTCATACCCATACATGACTATCAGTGTTTTTTCTACAAAAGGTACATGGGACTCAGCTGGGAATTTGGAATAGAAGGCCTGTGTTCACATCATAGGTCTTCCTTTTACAGTTATGTGACCTTGGGCCACTCTGAGCTTGAACTTCCCTATTTGTAAAATATGGATAATGAAACATGTGATATCTATCCCCTGAAGTTGTTTTGAGGATCAAATGAATTTGCATACATGCAAAGGCTTTGTAAACTCTATCCACTGTGCATGTTTAGTGAAGACAGCACACATTCATGTATGTGTGCAATAACACAAAGAGCAGCTGTTTACATACAAATAATTGACAATGACTCTGACGTAATTCCTAGTAAACTAAATAATAATCATAACATAGAATCATAACATAGGGAAAGGTATTGAAATTGTTTTTGGCCTTGATAGTTAACTTTAATCTAAAATATCATAGGGGGAAAAGCACTATATTTTATATGATCATTCTTTTTTTTTTTTTTTAATCCTCACCCGGGATATTTTTCCATTGATTTTTATAGAGAGTGGAAGAGAGAGGGAAAGACAGAGAGAAAAACACATCGATCGGTTGTCTCCTGCATGAGCCCCTATGAGGGCCTGAGCTAAGGAGGAGCCTGCAACCGAGTTACATGTCCTTGACCAGAATCGAACCCGGGACCTTCGGTCCACAGGCCAACGCTCTATCCACTGAGCCAAACCAACTAGAGATATATGATCATTCTTGACTAGAGAAGAGAGATTCAGAACTTTTTTTTTTTTTTGGTTGTTCAATATAGCAATCAACACTGGACCAACACACACATAAAAGACATTAGTATAATGATTCCTCCTGTGTCTGCTGTTTGTACCCTGACCAATAAAAAGCAACTTTAAAAATATCTTTTTAAAATAATATTCACTGCATCTCAATCTTATTCTTTCAAACACACACATATCACACAATAGAATTTAAAAACGCACAGAAAGATATCATATAAAATTAATGTTTTGTGTTAAGGACTCATATATTCTTAATTGAAAAGCACCATTAGATTGTATGCCATCGGCTAACAAAGAGGATGCATAGTCTTAGCAATTGCACTTCACTTTATAAATTTCATTACTTTAAAGTGCGGAGTTTTAAAAATACTATTAAAATACAATCATCTGGAAGTTTCTAACGACACGTCTAAAATTAAAAGACATTCTTATTAAAGAAAACTTTCGGAAGTTAAAATAAATATTAATCATTTAAATCTATGTTTCCAGAAATGTTGGAGTCTTTCTTAATTCTCAAAGTTAATTAGATTTTCCTTGCTTCTCCACCTTCCTGTGACCTTGAACAAAGCATTAACCACTGAATGAAAAACATTTCTCTTTACCTGCTATGTGGTATTGCTTTAAGGATAAAGTGAACATTAAGACATACCCTTTACTCTTATTTTAATGAAAGCCTTTTATGAATTAAGGTGCCATTTCAGTGGAAATACATAATAGTACTTTTTTTGAGCTGTCCATATATGTGATTTAGTATTTTTCCCAATTTCAAAGAACTTAAAAGTGAATATTGATATTTTAATTGAGCATTATAACTATTTTATATAAGGATATTTTAATATAATTCTAAAATGTACATATTATAAAGCCTTAATTATTTATTATTCCTTGTAAACCAATACAATTGATTGTGCCTTTTAACATTCAAATTATAACTGCATTTTTGTTCTTTTAACACTAATATTTTAAGTTTTACCAAACATCTGTCCCATTGCTCTGAAACAGGAGTACAGGAACTCAACATAGCACAAACCAGCACAAAACCTTTTTTAAAATATGAAGAACAATTTCAAAATGCTTCTTTCCCTGTCCAGGCCTTGAGCATGCCCAAGCAGTTACACCTGGAAGAATTCTTAAGGTCACTGTGCCCTGGAACAAGACTGTTCAAGTTCAAAACATGATGCCACCACTCCCTACATGCATGATTGCAGACAAGTTACAAAATTTTGCTGTCTCTGCTTCCTTATCTGTAAAATTGGAATGATGATAATACTGCATATTTCATGAGATTGTCAGGATTAAAAGCAAGAATTCCTGTAGGCATTTAGAAACTATTTCTTGGACACAGTATATTCAGACCATTTTGTCATATCAGCCTTAATCTTCTTTATTAAATATAAAAAAAATTTTTTTAAAAAACTAGGAAAAACATTTCAGATGCACAGCATATGAGAGATGACTAAGCCCATTTTGTTTCTTTTAATTTTACAGTTAGAAAACAGGCTCAGAGAGGTTGAGGGACCTCCTCAGACTCGCAGGCCATTAGTAGCAGATCTGACACAGAATTCAAATGTCCTTAATTCTGGTCCAGCATGCCACAATCCCTCAAATCTAGTACAACCCTGGAGAATAACTGACTTCTAACTCACCTTTCAAAACAAGGGTGAAAAATTCAGCTTTTAAATTTGTTTAATCCTTTCAGAATTGTCCACAAATATATAGACATGGTCCATACACTGCACATCTAATGCCCTTTTAGTGGCCACACCAACATATATGGTTAATGCTCCTTTAGCAGATATACCACATTCATCAGAATAACGGAGTAACACCAAATACTGGGAAGCAAAATAAGCCAGGGAGCCTGGGTCGTTTTTTGCCAAGACAGCCTGACGCTTAAATCTTACCTTTTTCAGCCATTCTTCCTGTCGTTGGGTGGGCTGATCAGCTCCAGGCTTACTTGTTATTGTTTTCCAGGGTCACTTTGAACTTTAAATAGAGAGATTATCTGAAGAGGGCAGCAGCTGCCCCTCTCCTGGCTGCCAATTGTGTGCAAGCAGAGCTCCTCTGGCAACTCTCAGCCTGTTGTGATGGAGGAAACAAGGGGCTACATGGCCTAAAGAATTAAATAGGCTGAGTTATCCTAACCCAGAGATATGCAGATTTTTAATTCACCCAATGCCTGCAGACCACAGGAAGGAAATGTTCAGTGGAGGAATGTACAGAAGGAAAATGGCATTGCAATGAGAGAAATTCTACCCAAGAGGGAGGGTGATATATTGAAAAGAAAGGACTTCGAAGCTGGACAGACGTGATCTCAAATTCTAGCTCTGCTATGTCTGTAAGAAAGGTCGAATTGCTTAACATGGGCATCAGCTTCTTTAATTTTAAAATCAGGATAGCAATACCTACCCATGAAGAAAGTGTCATAAAGATGAACTGAAAAAGCTCTGTGAAATACAGACAGTTCTTTATTACATTATAGGATGCAGAAGATAAAACACATTAAATGCTGCCCCTTCCTATGAGCCATTCTAAAAAGAGAAATTTTAATATAAATGTACTAGAAGCAAAAACAATAAAAAGATGTGGTATTGCCTAGAATTATCAGAGAGCAGTCATACTATAAGCTTGTTGTTTTTATTAGCCATAAAATAAGACATTTCATTTTTAAAAGTCCAACCTGTTTTATGTAACATGACCTAGACTATGCTCTAGATTCTCATTGGAATAACTTTAATTTTTAGGTTTGGATAGAAAAGTTTTGCCAAATGACCCTGTGAACAACAAATAGCACCAATGCTTCCCAAAACTCCAATATGAAACTGAGAGGGTCTTCCTTTAGAAGATAAGACTTGCGTGATCAAAGCCATCTCCACAGAGCTCCAAGAAGGATGTTTCGCTGCAAATGACCATGCCCTATCATTGATCAAAATCCGCAAATGGGTCTCCATCTCCTAGAGAGTAAAAATCTGAACACCTTGTTAAGGCACCTAAAAAGCCTCATCTCTACTTTCCCATTTGCAATGATGCTTCAGTCCCCGTGAGCTCCTTGCTGTTATATGAATTCAGGGTATGCTCCCACAGACATAGGTAAGAACACTTGATTTTCTACCTCAAGTCATATAGATTAGAGTATGCAGCCAACAATCTGGTTTTGATTACATGGCATTTAATCTAAGTTTATTACATGTCAGTTAAGCCAAATTATCATCTCTCTCTCTCTTATTTAACACTAGTGGCCCAGTGCATGAAATTCGTGCACATTAAGAGGGAATTAATTAGAGGAAATATTTTAATATTGCTACTTGCCCTTTCTCTATAATAGAAGTGTCAGATATGAAAGAAAATTAGTAAAATGTATATGAAATTAACATATATATTAATTAATAAATAAACAATAACAACATGACATAACAATAACAAAGACATGATATAAAAACAACAAAAACATGATATGAAAACAACGAAAACAACAAAAACATGATATAAAAACAACATTGATGCAAACAATGACTGATAAATTGATTAAATTTATTCTAGTATCTCCCTGTATACCACATTAAGAGTGAAAACACTTTCAGAGTGCTTGACTAATTTCCCTTGTGATGAAGTATTTACAACTTCAACTTTAACGTCCCATGCTCTTCAAACTCGAGAGAAAGCAACATATAACTGACCATGTCTGAAAAGGGGTTCAGGTAGGAATATTCCTACTCTGTCTAGAGTTTGTCCTTGTGATTTATTAATAGTCATCGCAAATGCTGGCCCAGACCTGGCCGGCTGCACACCTGTCAAGCCCCGCCCCCCCCCCCCCCCCCCCCCCCGCAGCATCATGTCAGCGCTGGGTGGGGACACACGCAGGTGCAGGTGCCTGTGGCGGCCTCCACCGGGGGCCATCCCAGGGCTGGGCCATGCGGAGGCCCTCCTGGTGATGGATTGCGTGACCTTTATGATTAGAGGCCCAGGGAGGAAGGGAGGACGTTGGGGAGGCATTTTGTCCAGAGGCAGACTCTCTGCTATGAGCTGCTAGAGGAGCCCAGACAGGTAGAGGGGGTGGGTGTGTGGGATGGAGGGGCACCGCCTTTCTCTGTGATGTAAGGCACGAGGGGGTCACTGCTCTGGCCATTTTCCCACAGGAGATGCCGGACTGCCTGTCTTTGACTTCGAAGGAGGTTTTCCAGGAGGCTCTGGAGTACTCGGGTGCTTGGGAGGATTCGTGGGCTCTGCAGGACTCGGGGGCTCAGAGCATGGTAGGGCAGGGTGGCATGGAGGTGAGGGCAGCATGCTCAGCCTCTTGCTCCGGATCCCTGGGAAAGGTTGCTTCTTGGAAGCTTAGAGGAAGCATCTTCCAGGAGAGCTGACAGCGCGGCGACCCAAACGTGTTGTATCCGCCGGGCCGGCCTGGGGGGAGAAGGTGCAGGTGCAGGTGCCTGTGGTGACCTCCGCCAGGGGCCACCTCCAGCCAGGCCACACAGAGGCCCTCCTGGTGATGGCAGTCCCTGCCCACCCACGCCTGCTGCGTGCGCAGCCTGCTGATCAGTCATTACGTGATGGCATCCTGACCAATTGGCATATTACCCTATTATAAGTATAGATTGAAAAAAATGCCTGCCTATACCCAAGTAAGAAGAGAAATGATGTACAATCTGTGCAACAAAATTCCTGGTAAAGTCAGGTATGGTTTTTCAATATTAAATAATTATATATTGAAGAAAGACTAATTGAGGACAAGATGCAGAGAAAGAAGAAAAAAATGGTGATTGATCTCACTTAAATAATACTGAAGTTCTTAAATAACTGGGCTGAAATGAATATATTATCTTAAGGCAGAGAGAGAGAGAGAGAGAGAGAGAGAGAGAGAGAGAGAGAGAGAGATATTAAAAAGAAACAGTGAGGTATCCTCCAAAAAACAAACATACATATATATGAGGGTAAAATAGTTTGCCTAGAATAAATAAAAATATAAATATAAAAAGGCCTGTGTTTCTCAGTAGTTAGAGCATCAGCCCTTGCACCAAAAGGTTTCCAGTTCAATTTCTGGTCAAGGACATGTACCTGTGTTGCAGGTTCACTCCCTACCCCTTGGTTGGGGCATGTGCAGGAAGCAACTAGTTGATGTGTCTTATATCAATGTTTCTCTCTCTCCCACTCTCTCCCTTTCTCTCTCTCTCTCTCCCCTTTCCTCCCTTATGGGTACACTCTCTCTGGAAAGCAATGGGAAAATATTTTTGGTGAGGATTAAGAAAACAAACAAACAAAAAAAAGATATAAAAAGGTTTCTACATTTTAAATATTTATTGGCATTTTAATTACCTTAATATTTTTTATTTTGATGTAAAAAGGACTATTATTAACATTTTTGCTATCAGTTTGGATTTTGAGAAGGGACTGCTTTATAACACATCATTTTTTTTCTAGTTTTTTATAAAAAGAGAGAGGAGGAACAAAACTAATTCAGGGAACATTAATTGCTCAGAAAAGGGTACAATCTAGAATTCATTTCCTTGGTATCCTATCAGTAATTTTTTAAGTTGTATAATATTATTAAGGAGAAAATGTTTTATTCATTAATAGACTAGTTTTACTTTGAACTCATAAACCCAAAGGCAAATTTTTGACCATTTTCTAATTTTCCTCTTAAGGCATACTATTTAGGTATATTTTCTATTTATACTTTGCATACTTAAAGATTTAGCTATCAAATTCCTTATTATCAAAATGACATTTGATTCTTCTAGGCTTCTTTAGGTAAAAAATTGAAATATTTGCCTTCTAATGCAAGATAAATCAAACTTCTTTACTTTTAAAATATTTTTAACCATCAATTTAGTGTCTGCAATTGTAGTAGATAGATAGGAACATGGTAGGTTAAATGGAAAAATTCCTATAAAGAGATAAACTACCAAAATGGACCCAAAAAGAAATAGAAAATTTGAATAGACTTCTAACAAGTAAAGAGATCCAAGTCATAAACAAAGAATGTCCCACGAAGAAAAATTCTGGAACAGATGGCTTCACTGGTACATTCTACCAAACCTTTAAAGAGTTAGGAACAATATTTCAAAAGCTTTCACCAAAAATAGAAGAGGAGGAAAGACCTCCCAACGCATTCTATGAAACTAGTACTACCTTAATACCAAATCACATATTATAAGAAAACTACAGACCAATCTCTCTAATGAATATAGGTGCAAACATTTCAACAATAAACTAAAAAACCAAATCCAGCAACATATAAAAAGCATAATACACCATAACCAAGTGGGATTTATCCCAGGAATGCAAAGTCAGCACAACATTTAAATACCAATTAATGTAATACACCATATTAATAGGATAAAAAACAAAAACCACATGATCATCTCAATAGATGCAGAGAAAGCATTTGACAAATTCCAACACCATCCTATCTAATAAAAGAGTAATAAGCAAATTGACCATCACACCAAGACACAAGATGGCTGCCCCCATGTGGTCAAAGATGGCTGCCACAAGATGGCCTGCAGGGGAGGGCAGTTGTGGGAAGTTAGGGGTGACCAGGCCAGCAGAGGAGGGCAGTTGGGGGGGACCAGGCCTGCAGGGGAGGGCAGTTGGGGGGGAACAGGCCTGCAGGGGAGGGCAGTTGTGGGCGATGAGGCAAGCAGGGAGGGCAGTTAAGGGTGACCTGGCCGGCAGAGGAGGGCAGTTGGGGGAGACAAGGTCAGCAGGGGAGGGCAATTGGGGGGACCAGGCCTTCAGGGGAGGGCAGTTGGGGGGGGCAGGCCTGCAGGGGAGAGCAGTTGAGGGCGATCAGGCCAGCAAGGAGGGCAGTTAGGGGTGACTGGGCCAGTAGAGGAGGGCAGTTGGGGGAGACCAGGCTATCAGGGTAGGGCAGTTGGGGGGGACCAGGCCAGCAGGGGAGGGCAGTTCGGGGGACCAGGCCTGCAGGGGAGGGCAGTTGGGGGGGGGCAGGCCTGCAGGGGAGAGGAGTTGGGAGACACCAGGCCTGCAGGGGAGGGCAGTTGGGGGGAACCAGGCCTGCAGGGGAGGGCAGTTGGGGGTGACCAGGCCAGCAGAAGAGGGCAGTTGGGGGGGGGACCAGACCTGCAGGGGAGGGCAGTTGGGAGCCAGCAGTCCTGGATTGTGAGGGGGATGTCTAACCGCCCGTTTAGGCCTGATCCCACTGGGTGGTCAGACATCCCTCAAGGCGTCCCAGATTGGAGAGGGTGCAGGGTGGGCTGAGGGACACGACCCCCTGCCCCGTGCACAAAATTTGTGCACCGGGCCTCTAGTTCCAAGATAAAAACACTCAACAAATAAGTAATAAAAGGGAACTTCCTCAACCTTCTAAAGGGAATCTACAAAAAGCCCATAGCTAACATCATACTTAATGGTGAAAGACTGGATGCTTTCCCTCCACCCCCACCCCAACATCATGAACAAGAAAAAAGACAAGTATGTTCACTCTCGTACTTTGATTCAATATTGTATGGAAGGTTGTAGCAGGAGATTTAGGCAGAATATGAAGTAAAAGACATCCAAACTGGAAAAGAAATTAAACAATCTCTATTTTCAGATGACATGATCTTATATATAGAAAATCCTAAAGAATCTACAAAAAAAAAAAAAAACCACCTAAAAATCTGGTAGAGCCAATTTCAGATTCAGCAAGGTTGCAAGATACAAGTTCAACACACAAAAATCAGTTGTATTTCTACAAACTAGCAATGAACAGCTTTTAAATTAAATTAAGAAACAAAGGCATTTAAGTAGCATCAAGAGCCAGAAAATACTAAGAAATAAATTTAACCAAAAAAACGTACAAGACTTGTAACTAAAGACTAACAACAACAACAAAAAATCTCTGAAGGGAATTAAAGAAGATACAAATAAATGGAAAGACATTTTGTGTTCACTTAATATTATTAAAGGTGGCAATACTACCCTAAGCAATATACAGATTTAATATACTCTTATCTAAGTACCAATAGCCTCTTTTATTTATTTATTTATTTATTTATTTATTTATTTATTTATTTTTGCAGGAAGGGAAAAGCTAACCTTAAAATTTATATAAAATTGCATTGGACTCTGAATAATCAAAGCAACCTTGAAAATGAAAAATAAAGTTGGAGGACCCACACTTACTGATTTCAAAACTCCCTACAAAGCTACAGTAATCAAGAATGTGTGGTATAGGCATAAGGACAGACATAGATTAATAGAATACAATTGAATGTCCAGAATAAACCCATACATTTATGATTAAGTAATTTCAACAGGTATGCCAAGACAATATTTTAGAGAAAAAACAACAACAGACTCTTCAACAAATGATGCTGGGAAGACTAGTTTTCCACATGCAAAAGAATGAAGGTGAACCCCCACCTCACACCATATAAAGAAATTAACTCAAAATATATCAAAGTAAATCAGGCAATGGATTCTTAAATATAACACCTAAACTATAAGCAAAAGGAAAAAAAAAAGAAAAATTGGCCTTTATCAAAATATAAAGCTTTTGTACACCAAAGGACACCATCAAGAAAGTAAAAAGAAAATGAATGGAATGATAAAAAATATTTACAAATCATATTTCTGATAATGGTTTAGTATCCAGAACATATATGTAAGAATGTGTGTGTGTGTGTGTGTGTGTGTGTGTGTGTTTATCTCAACAACAAATAACCCAATTTAGAAATGGGCAAAGGATTTGAATAGAAATTTATCAGAAAAAAATATATAAGTGGCACATGAAAATATACTCAAATCTATAATCACTAAGGAAATACAAATCAAAATCACAATGAGCTACCACTTTATCATCACTAAGATCGCTATAATAAAGACAAACAATAACAAATGTCGACAAAGATATGGATAAATTAGAAAATTTATTTAGCATTGGTAAGAATTTAAAATGATATAGCCATTTTGAAAAACAGTTTTCAGTTTCTCAAAATATTAAATATAGAATTGCCTTATAACCCAGAAATTCCATTCTTAGGCGTATATCCAAAGAATTGAAAACAGGTGTTCAAACAAAAACTATAAACAAATGTGCATAGCAGCATTATTCACAATATTCAAAAAGTGAAGCCCGGCCGATGTGGTTCAGTGGTTGAGCATCGACCCATGAACTAGGAAGATCATGGCTCGATTTCTGATCAGGGCACATGCCCTGGTTGTGTGCTCCATCCCCAGTAGGGGGCATGCAGAAGGCAGCTGATCAATGATTCTCTTTCACTGATGTTTGTATCTCTCCCTCCCTCTAACTAAATGTGGTATATCCATACCATGTAATATTATTCAGCCATAAAAACAAATGAAGTTCTGATATATGCCACATCACGTTTGAACATTGAAAATATTATGCTAAATGAAATAAGACATATTATATTCTTTGATTCCATTTATATGAAATGCCCCAAACAGTCAAATCTATAGAGATAGAATGTAGATTAGTGGTTGCTCAGGGTTGGGGGAAGATGAGGTATGGAGTTTCTTTGGGGAGTGATGAAAATATTCTGGAATCAGATAGTGGCAATGGTTATACAACCTTGTGAATATACTAAAACCACTTTATTGTAAATATTAAAGCAGTGAATTTTATGTTATAAAATTATATCTAAATTTGTTAAAGTTTATATTAGATTTGAAATAAGGAAGTTCTAGAGAAAACCAGCCCCACCCCCAAACCCTAAGACAAAAAAAGGGGTGAGAACCGGAACAGGATTGGGAGAAATGCCAAGCAAAATAGTAACAAAGTTAAAAATGTTTGGTTTTGAATGAAGTTTTACTGAGCACCTACTATATGCTAGATACCATTCTAGGCACTAGGGATACGTCAGTGAACAAAGTTGCCTGCTCTCCTAAAGTGGCATTCAGAAAGATAATATGTGCTATGAAAAGAAGAAAAAGTGGGGCTGACTAAGATTAATAATTAGGTTTATCCTAAGGCTGGCTTTTCCTGGCAGGATTAAAGAAGAGAAAGGAGTGTGGCTCCAGCAGGGTGAGCAAGGCAAGAGCAGGAAAAGAGGTCAGAGAGGTGAGTAAGGAGGGTATAATCAGTCATTGTTAGAATGCTGTTTTTTCTCTGCATGAAACAGGTTTTAAAGAGAAAACTAACATGGTCTGACTTACATTTTTAAAGTATTATTCTGGCTGCTGTGTGATTGGGAGCAAAGATAGAAGCAAAGAGACTGGTGAGGAGGCTACTGTAATAATCCAGACAAGAGTTGATGGGGACTCAGACTGGCGTGATGCTTGATGACTCATCCCAAAGGGGACAATCAATGAGGCCAGAGAGTAGGGTGGTGCATTTATGATGGGTGTGACTAATAGGGTTTTGATGGATCAGGTGGGACTTTCCCATATTAGCAACTTCTGTTGACTGAGTTGCTGTGTGGAGAAATGTATGTGTTCAAAGTCCAATCAAAGGGCTCAGCAAACTGCTGTAGAATATATAGAGCAAGGTCTTTATAATTTGAAACGTGAAATGTACTGAAACTAATGAATAAGAAGCAACAAGGATGACGGGGCTACCTGATCTCCCCTGGGACTCCTCCTTGCACGTCACGGAAAGGGTGGCTTATCAAGTTTAAATGCCAGCTCTGGTTCTAGCTGTGTGAACTTAAACAAGTGACATCTATTTCTTTATTTGGAAAATGAGAGGAAGAGCATTCAAGATTGTTGTAGAATTAGAGATAAGTGGATAAAAAGTGCTCAGCCCCAGCCTTACACATAGTAGGTTCCCAATACCCGGTAGTTGTTGATATTAAACCTTTTAAGCAGAGATAAAAGGAATGAGAAGCGACATCTACAAAGAATCAGATGTTCTCTGGTACATGTAATACATGTACCCACAGTCATTGCCACGAGTTGTCTTAGAGGGACCATATCTATGGATCCTCAGGCCACAGCGTAAGTGGAGGAGAGGGGGGTTGCAGGAATCCATTTTTCAACTCCCATTGATTCCTCAATGCACTTATGATTTGTTTCCATTGAAACAACTTATTACTAAGATTGCTAAGATCTAAGATGTTAAAGTCAATGGAAAATGTTCAGTCCTGGTCTTACTGATGGCTTCTTGGCATCACTCGACTCTACTGGTTACTGTCTCCTCTTGAAATTTTCTCTTCTCTTGGCTTCTGTGCTCAGACTTTCATCATTTTTGACTGTCATTCGTAGTCTCATAGATTTATCCTCATCTACCAAATATTAAGTATTGGTTCCAATATAAATATATCAGAACTGAGCTTTCATGATAGGAAAAATAAATTGGAGAGAGCCAGTAAGTGCAATCACTAAGTCATATGCACCTGGGACCGTCCAAAGCCTTGGGGAGGACCAGATGGGAACCTGGTCACGGAATGGTGGTAGTGATGCCACAGGCATGCCTGGACAGCAGTTGTTAATGGATAGGCAGTGAATTTCTGCAGTCAATTATGATACCACCAGTTTTAAAAACTGCTGCCACTTTGCAGGACAAAATGTACACAGACTTAGATGTAGAATTTAAATGTAAAGATTGACATGTTCAAAGGAAAAGAACACTATCTATAATAATAAAAGCATAATATGCAAATCAACCTAACGACTGAACAGAATGACCTTCCAAACGATCATGCACTGGCGCCAGGCCAGCCCAGAAGGGTGCAATGTGATTGGTCGGCCAGCGGGGCGATCAATGGTGGGAGGGGAGAGGGAGAGGAGCCTCCGCAGAACCGGGAACCAGGGGTGTGTGGCAGTGTTCATGGGCAGCTCCAGGCCAAGGAGGGTGTGGGAGGGGGGCGGGGCCACGAAGCAACCAGGGCCACAAGGCAGCCAGCGCTGCGAAGCCTACCCTTTCATGAATTTCGTGCATGGGGCCTCTAGTTCAATATGATAAAGACAGAGGTAAAAATAAAGTGCTATTTCAATGTCTTTCTCCTTGTAGTACTCGTGTTTGTGGAACCCGTGGCCTCAGCAATTTTCACTAAGGCAGAAACCAAAGGTCTTATTACTTCACATTGTAGTTTATTGACCCAGTTGGATGGTTTTGTCATCCAGAGGCTCCCTGGGCTTCAGACATGTCTCGGCTGTAAGAACTATCTGCACAGATCTGATAGGTTCCAACATTCTCAGACAACAAACTAACTCATTGCTGAGTCATCGCAGAGGGTGGAATCGCAAGGGCTGTGCAGTCATGGTGACAGCTTCGAATCTCGGCTTCACTAATATTTGTGGGACCTGGGGGCAGGTTACTGTCAGAAAGATTCTCCAAGCTTGTAAGGCAAAAAGTGGGGACAGTTTTGTTTTCACATTGGGACAAAGAAAAAAGTCACCCAAGGTTTGTCAAGACCTGTACTTAATTCATCTCATGTTTACTAATGATTAATGTTCCTATACTTAGGGAATTTACTTGCTAACTTACACATTTTTGTCCAGTAGAAATAATTTCCAATGGAATAGATAACCCCAACCATCAATGGCCTGCTGGACATTAACCAGGGCTATCTCTACCTCAGCAATCTGATGCTAACATGTCTTTGTTAAGTATCTGATAAACAGACTAGCTTCTTTTTAAAAATATATATTTTATTGATTTTTTTTTTACAGAGAGGAAGGGAGAGGGATAGAGAGTTAGAAACATTGATGAGAGAGAAACATCGATCAGCTGCCTCCTGCACACTCCCTACTGGGGTATGTGCCCGCAACCAAGGCACATGCCCTTGATTGGAATCGAACCTGGGACCCTTGAGTCTGCAGGCTGATGCTCTATCCACTGAGCCAAACCGTTTAGGGCCAGACTAGCTTCTTAAATGTTCTTTGAACTGGTCATAACATCTTTTCCTTTCTTAATTAATGAATTCAATAAAATATTTTATTACATCTACTGGGGTAGCATTGGCTAATAATATTATGTATCAATAAAATATTTGGTCCATGTCCTTTTTATATTTGCCTCAGAGTCCTGCTTTTATTTTTTTGAAAATTATGACTTAACTTTCTTGGCCTGTTTCTTTACCTATAAAATGGAAATAATAAGACCTACTTTAGAGGGTTGTTATAAGAATTAAGTGACAAATACATAAGGCACTTAGCACAGAACCTGTTGCTAAATAAATGTACATGAGGCCTTGTGGAATTTTTTTTTATAAAATACTTCTATTTAATGTATTCATATATACATAAAAGTATATATATATATATATATATATATATATATATATCCTTAAATACATTTTTAACTAATATATATTATGATGTGCTAGCATTGTATTTGTGACCCAAATACACTAATTGGTTTATTCCTTCATGATTCTCCTTTATTATAGAAAACCAAGTCCCAGAGAGATTAAGCAATTTGTCAAACATCACATAGTAGATCTCAGAATCAGAAGAGCAGAGCCAGCATGCCTGGCCAGGTATGGCTCATTCCAGAGCCAACACAATTCTAGCTCCCTAGATGACGTCACTAGAACATGTGAGAAGACAAAGTACAAATTGCATACTATCCATAGAAAATATATACCAAACATACCACCATCAACATGCAACCATTGAGGGTATTAGGGACGCCAAGTGAGGAATGTAAATATGTAATTTCACATTTCATAAAAGCACACAGCTTTTATAGTTTTCCAGTGTAGAGAGTAATCCAGGACAATCATTCTGCTTTTGGAGTTCTTTCAGATCTTCAAGCATTCCTCCAAGAGATTCCTTTTAATGTTTCACTCTCACCATTAGGAATTCCTCTTCATACCCAACCTAATTACCTCATGCTGAGTGTTAGCCCTCTCTTTGGGATTCTTTAGTGATGGAAAACAGCTGGTCCCCAATCTCTGCATAAACTTGAAGCCTTCCATAGTAATTGTCTTTGCGATAATTCTAATCTCTAAATCCTATCTTTTTTACAAAAATATTTTCTAAAACTATGGTTATTTTATATCAGGAGGAGAAGGATGTTGTTGATGTTGTCCATATAAAGTTGTTAAAGTTGTGCTGACTGTTAAGGGGCTACTTTATAGTGAGGTGGTGAAGGTCATTGCCACACGAGATTGTTTTATGGTATCTACGTGACTGTTCATACCTCCTGAGGCCTTTTAACCTACATCATAACATTCCAGGCATTTACAGTCCATCTCTCACACTCAGGGCACTGTGGAAATCAAAACTGCACATGACCAAGGAAAATATGAGAAAAGCATGTAAACAGCAGAGAAATCTGAGGGGCTTTCGATGTTTTGTGTGAAGTGAATTTAGTCTTATTTTTTCTAAAAAGAATATGATAGCATAGGAAAGAAACAAAATGAACATCCAATGTCTATAATAATAGAGTAAAAAAAAATTGTTTAAGTAAATAAAAGATGACCCATTCAAAACTCTTCCTTCTTCAGAGCTCAGCTCTAGAAATCATAAGATAATGACAGAAATCTAGTCACATGTTAAGAATAGGACAAAAGATGGAGGGATTTATTGGGACTGAGTACTGTACAAAAGAAAATCGTATAAATACAAAGGTGATTTTTATAAAGATAAAAGCATCAATGCCTGTTGCTTGAAAGAATTTATGAATGTATATTGCTTGAAAGAATAAATTCATTGTATAAGGTGTTACAACTACATATTAAAAAAGATAATTATCAAGAGCTTCACTAGGAGCCATGCATTGTTTGAGACACCTGAGATGCATTAACTCATTTAATTCTCAGAACACCCTATTAAATAAACTTACTTTTCCCAGTTTTACAGATTAAAAAACCTGAAGCAAAGGAGGTTAAGTTACATGGCACAAGTCATGCTGGAGGTCCATGGCTGATTTGGAATCCTGACACAAGTAGTCTAACTCCAAGGTCTTTGGTTTTTAATTACTCTGCTGTACTAATATCACAAGATGATTTAATCAAGGACTTAGCTATTGAATCCACCAACTGGCAAAACAAATCATTCCCAAGAGTTCAGAGAAATAATTTTTTTTTGATTAATCTTCACTCGAGGATATTTTTCTATTGATTTTTTAGAGAGTGGAAGGGAGGTGGAGAGACAGAGAGAGAAACATCAATGTGAGAGAGCAATACATTGACTGGTTGCCCCCCCCCCCCCCCCGACCCTGGCAAGCACCCCAACCAGGACAGGGGATTGATCCTGCAACCGAGGTACATTCCCTTGACTGGAATCGACCTTGTGCACTTCAGTCCTCAGTCTGATGCTCTATCTACTGGACCAAATCAGCTCTTTTAATCGCAACATTCCTTTGTGCTTCAATCACAGGTATGATGAAGCAAGACCATGCCCGTGGTTGGATTTTAAAAGAGGACCTTCATCAGGTGCATGCTGCTGGCTCCAATCGAGATATCCCTTTAACCTTCTCCACTGGAATGCACTGGGATCTAATACATTCCAACTGCGGTGTTTCTTCTTTGAACTTATGGTCACTCCAATGTGTCCACGCTTTTATGAAAATTTTCTAAGTATTATGTGTGTCTATATCCTCCTTCACCATGGGATTATGATTCCCTAAAAGACCAAAAACTCTGCCTTCTTTATCCTTGGACTCTCAGTATCTAACTCTCTGTAATGCTCCTAACAAGTACAGACCACTGGAGGGTGCACCCAGGAGAGTGGTCACCTGGGGCACAGAGTGAAAACAAAGCACCTTAAAGACAGGGTGTCTGGTGTGAAAGAGCAGATGCTAGGCACAGAGACCTGAGGTTGCCAACAACGAAGCCTGATAAATAGTCCAAACACATACTGCCTAACCTAGAGATTGAGATGAAAAAGTGGGAACGAATAGGGGAGAGGGAAAGGGGCTTAAGACTAATGGGTGTCAAAGTAAAACGAGACTTTTGTACATCAGACAAGCATCTATCTCATTTGGTTCCCACAGTGAAGCCTTTTAAAAGGCACCAGTTCCATTTTGGCTATGTTGCCACTTTTTGTTTGTACAGAGGTATCTATTTAAATATCATAGTATTTTTTTTCTATTTCATAAACGTAAGTGGGAAATGGAAAACTGTGAAGTACCTTATAGAAACAAAAAGCACAGGACTTACAAAATTGTTACCCAGAGGTGAAATGTTCTATATGCTTTAGGTGGTAACGTCTTAGTTTCAATCTATAATTCACTGGAGTTAAGCTGGTCAAGTGTGGATTCAATTATGAAGGGAAAATATGAAGTTTAAAAAAGATGTAAAAATTGCCACAAAAACATCTATATAACAAGCTACTGGCAATTAAATAATTTAATCTTTTTAGTTCTCTTATATAACAAACTAGAAGCCCGGTGCACGAAATTCGTGCACGGCGGGGGGTTGTCCCTCAGCCCAGCCTGTACCCTCTCCAATCTGGGACTCCTGGAGGGATGTCCAACTGCCCCTAAACGGGCAGTCGGACATCCCTCTCACAATCCAGGACTGCTGGCTCCCAACTGCTTGCCTGCCTGCCTTCCTGATTGCCCCTAACTGCTTCTGCCTGCCAGCCTGATCACCCCCTAACCACTCCGCTGCCAACCTGGTTGATGCTTAACTGCTCCCCTGCCAGCCTGTTTGCCCCCAACTTCCCTCCTCTGCCAGCCTGGTCACCCCTAACTGCCCTCTCCTGCAGGGTTGATCACCTCCAACTGCCCTCCCTTGCAAGCCTGGTCCCTCTCAACTGACCTGCCTTGCAGGCCTGGTCCCTCACAACTGCCCTCCCTTGCAGGCCGGGTGCCTCCCAACTGCCCTCTCCTGCTGGCCATCTTGTGGTGGCCATCTTGTGTCCACATGGGGGCAGGATCTTTGACCACATGGAGGCAGCTATATTGTGTGTTGCAGTGATGATCAATCTGTATCTTACTCTTTTATTAGATAGGATAGAGGCCTGGTGCACGGGTGGGGGCCAGCTGGTTTGCCCTGAAGGGTGTCACAGATAAGGGTGGGGGTTCCCTTGGGGTGTGGGGCGGCCTGAGTGAGGGGCCTGTGGTGGTTTGCAGGCCGGCCACGCCCCTTGGCAACCCAAGCAGAGGCCCTGGTATCTGGAATTTATTTTCCTTCTACAATTGAAACTTTGTAGCCTGGGGCGGCAGCCATTTCTGGGGCAGCAGCCATTTCTGTGGCAGTTAATTCACCTTCTACAATTGAAACTTTGTAGCCTTAAGCGGGTGAGCCCGGCCAGGGTGTGCAGAAAGCTTTGCTTCCCCTGTTGCCGCCGGCAACCCTGGCCTGCTCTCTCAAGCTCCATTCTGCCGCCATTTGTTTGAATTTGTTTACCTTCTATAATTGAAACTTTGTAGCTTGAGTGGAGGCTTAGGCCTGCAACGGCTGGCAGAAAGCTTGGCTTACTCTGTTACCTGGGAAACCTTGCTCTCTGTGGCTGTAGCCATCTTGGATTGGGGTTAATTTGCATACTCGCCCTGATTGGCTGATGGGCGTGGCTTGGCTGGTGGGCATGGCTTATGTAGCAGAGTGATGGTTAATTTGCATATTACCATTTTATTAGAGAGGATGTCTTTATAACATATAACTGTGTTGTTCACCTTTCAGACCTTTGACTTTTAACAGATCTTCCAGAAATTCATTCTATAAAATAGTAGGGGACTCTGTGCAAAACTTTTAAGATCAGAAACATCACTGTATTAGGCCAGTGGTCCTCCACCAGGGACAGTTTTGCCCTCAAGGGGGACATTGGAAATGTCTGGAGGCATTTTTTATTTGTTTGTTTTTTAATTCATCTTTATTGTTGAAAGTATTACAGATGTCCTCTTGGCTAGGGGAGGAAGTGCTATTGGCATTCCATGAGTAGAGGCCAAAGATGCCGCTAAACATCCTGCAATGCATAACATCCCTAACCACCCCCGCCCCGCCCGCCCCCCCCCCACCCACCCCGCCCCAAAGACTTATCTAGTCCAATAAATCAACTGTGCAAAGTTAAGAAATCTTGACTTAGGGTAAGAAAGGAGCTATAAAAAACAAACTACCCTACTATCCCTGTGATTTAACATACCAAAGGTTTATTGCCCCTGTCAATCCAAAGTGGGTTGGAACTTGAGGGCTCTCCTCTTTACTGGCATTCAGATAAATAGGTTACATCCATCCAGTGGCCACTCTAATCCTAAGCCTTCAAAATCGTCCACTAGATCTTTCTGGGAGACAAAGAAAAAGAGCCTTTAGAGAAATGCCTGGGGGATCCTTCGGACATTCACTGAAGGTGTTGTGTGTCAATCTACTCACATCCCACTGGCCAGAACTCAGTCCCATGTCTGTATCTCACGACAAGGGAGGCCAGGAAATGTAGTCTGGTCATGTTTCCAAAAAGTGAAAATAAGTTTGAGGACATACGGCCTCTGCTACCATGTCTCAGATACCTTTGTGACTAACAAAATACTTTGCTCATGGGTGCTTAATAACAATCGATTAATGATATGAATTAATACAAAGGGGTTTGTATTAGTATGAAGCAATATTTCCTTCAAAAAATAGGAACTAAAAGAATCTGAAAATAACATTTACTATTAGGTCATCTATACATTTTATTTTAAACAATGAAAGTCTCACTATAATGAAATGTAATGGTTCACTACCCAAATTTTAAACACTGTTTCTAAAATAAAAGCATATATACGATATTATTTGATGTTTACTTCATATCTTATACTTTTCAAAGTCATCAGTTATATGAACTAACATAACATGTTTTTTCTCTAATTCATTTTTAAGGTTTCTTTTTGTGAAGTTTTGTATTGCTTGAATTTTAAAATAAAAAGCATACAACATTTACACAAATAACAAAATTACTATTCTTTTTTGTTTGCTTGCTTTTAATCCTCACCCGAGGATATTTTTCCATTGATTTTTAGAGAGAGAGGAATATTGATGTGAGAGAAACACATCAGTTGGTTGTCTCCTGCATGTGCCCTGACCAGGGCCCAGGCCGGGGAGGAGACTGCAACGGAGGTACGTGCCCTTGACCCTGGGACCCTTCAGTCTGCAGGCTGACACTCTATCCACTGAGCCAAACTGGCTAGGGCACAAAATTATTATTCTTATAAAATGAATGTAAAATCACATATTCGCTTTCTCTATATACCATATTAGCAAGGAGGATAGATAAAACAGCAACCATGATTAATAGGATACTGTTTCAATTTGACATTTTGACATTTTTAAAGAGATATTTTTAAAACATATGCTTCCTTAAAAAAGAAAAAGAAAAAGGAAAAGAAAAAGAAAGGCTAACTTAAAAATGATGAGTCTTGCATCATATCCCAAATGTCAAATATCTGGAGTTTTTCCAGGCCAAATTGAGTGTTTATTTCTATAAGGAAGAAAATAAAATTTTAATACCATCCATCAGTGAATAAATTAAATTACGAGGCAACCATCTCCCCAGCTGCCTTGTATTGACAATGTTCTGAAATGAACTATTGGATTTAGTTTAGCAATGGATAGCGTGTTGCTCAAAAATAACCAGTTGCAGCAACTTCTATATAATACTTTCTCTTCATTTCTTTCTGAATATTGAAGTTTCTCTCACTGTGGATTGTTTATGATATGTTAAGGAGTCCATCAGTAGTAGAAAGTAAGGGTAGAGATAGAAAGGGTCATGATGAAACACTGTATTCCATTGCAGAGGTGATAAAAATGCAGGGTGCCTCATAAATATGTATTTCTGATCCATTTGCTTACAGGGATGAAAGTATTTATGGTTTGGAAATCTCTAGCTATAAAAACATTCTGGTCTCTTCTATGGTATCAAGTAGCCTTTTGTTTAAGTAGAAGTTTTACGGTTAACATATTACTGGGAAATCTGCCTTTAGAACATTAGTAATGCAATAAATTCCATCCAGCTCATCTAGGTTATTTTGGGCAGAACTATGTCTAAATGAGCCAACTGCATTTCACCAAACATATTCTATTCTATTCAGAGGCTCCTATGTGATCTTCTTTGTCCTTGTCTTTTTTGAGATTAGACAGGAGGAGTCATGATGGGAGTCTCTTTTAGTTAGAGAATTTCAATCAAGAGATGACAAAAAAATTTACTAAACAAGAATCTGTAGTTAACCCAAGTAACTGAACTGATCTTTATTAGCTATTGAATCACATTGCAGCTCACGAAAATATCATGTTGAGATCCATGAAGATAGTTTTCTATTTTGAATCCTTTGCATATGAAGTTTATAATAGATTTTTTCTTTCAAGTTTGGCATGGGCACTATGAAGTCATCAATCTATAGCTGTATAATGTATATCTGTTTTGTTTCCAAATTTGACTGAAAACACATGGATATACGGAGTGCATATTTATAAGATGCAGTTCAGTTTTGGAGTCAAATGTCCTGGGTTTCAGTGATGGCTCTACTACTCATTAGTTGTGTGGCCCTGGACAAGTTACTAAGCAATCCTGTGCCTCACCATCCTGTTCTGTAATAGAATGACACCAAAAATAACTATTGCCATGAGTAAATACCCTTCTGTATGTTCTCACATAAAGCATCCCACAAAATAATGGCACCACAAGAGACATTTGGTACATATTGATTGAATAAATTGCCCAGGGTAGGTTGAATATGGTGATAGAGGCATGTACTAGTAGTCCAATTTGGGTGGGGGGAATGTAGGGAGGCAGGGATTGAGAGTCAGAGAGAAATGAAAATCCACTTTAGAAATACAACTTCTGCTGAATAAGTAGTCAGTATTGGTTTTCTCATCTATAAAATGATGCCAAAAATAATGTTTTAAAAGATCATTGGAATTAGAAACAGTATATGGTGAGCCTTGGCAACATATCTGGCACTCAATAAATGATAGCTTTTACTAACAAGAATCTGTAATACTATGATCTGTTTCTACTCACAGAACAGCTCTGATACCAAATGTGGGGGGGTGGTTTCCCCACACCAATCAATTCTCCAGCTCTCCTGTCCTATAATTCAGGTCTGATACTAACTATCCAGAGTTTCTGTAGACCCCAAAAGCTAAGAGTTCAGTCCCACAAGACTGCCCCTACTTCAGATACCAATCGCGAGTCCACGTTTCTTCTGACCGACTGGCTACACAATGAGGGTTCCCACAACCTCCTCTGGTTCGATAATTTTCTACAACAGACCACAGAGCTAATGAAAACAGTTACTGATATGCACCCACCTACACATGGGAGGTGCTACCAGGCAGTTGTGTACCAAGGGTGACTTCTCCAGCCTAACAGACCCCTGCCTCCATATGGACTGCTGAGACCACCAAAGATCAGCATGCTGCGGTGAGAGCAAGGCTAATACCATAAAGTCCAATTTACTCACATTATCATGAATCTTTAATCTCCTTGTATATCCTCTAAATTGCTTGTTGGCTCATTAGAAAGTCAAACATAGAAAAATATTATGTTGCTTAACAAAGGCGTGTTAAAAATAAAAAAGGAAAAGAAACGTGTGCTGCTCAATAAGTAATTCTCATTGACCTGCAAATGTGGGATGACTTTTGCTGTCTGGCCCATCTTACCAGAGAAGAAATTGAAAGACTTACAATTTATTTTTTCATTATTGTATTTCAAAGCATTGGGGGGTGGGAGGGTTGGAATCTAAATTTTCCAAAGCTGGAAAAGCTTTTTTAAATATTGAAATAGAAAACAAAACTATAGGTCAGCATTTCCAAAACTGATCCAGGGATCTCTCTTTTCAATACATATTAATGAATAGTACACACACACACACACACACACACACACACACACACACACACACACAAGATTTTGTGATCAAATAATTTAGGTAAGTGCTACATATGATATCCTTTTCTTGAGGGCTCATATGCATTTTTGTGTAAAAGGCTCTAAGAAGATCTACAGTAAAGAAACCAATTTAACCAAGACTTTCACATATTTATTTGACTGTAAGCAATCACTCCCTTATGGGAAGCCCAAAACCTTTTCTAAAGCAAAGAAGGTAAGAGACACTAAAGCAATGATGTCTAACTCAATTTGGAAACATATCAGATTTCATCAGGACAGTAGATAGAGACCACATCCCCTCCCACAAAAGTTCATAATAAATTTGCAATACCTCATAAGTCTGACAAATAATTACATGTACCTTTATGTACACATTATTTAGATCTTTCAAAGAGTATTTTATTCCTTAAATATCAGCATTAATGTGATTTGTTTTTGCATTTAGATTTTTTTTTTTGTCGTTGTTTTGCAGGCACAGTGAAATTTGGAAGAATCAGATTTAGCCTCCGCCCTGGCCAGTTTTGCTCAGTGGATAGAGTGTCGGCCTTCAGACTGAAGGGCCTGGGTTTGATTCCCCTTCAAGGACACACTAGATCCTCAGTGGGGGGCCTGTAGGAGGCAGCCAATCAATGATTCTCTCTCATCATTGATGTTTTTATCTCTCTCTCCCTCTCCCTTCCTCTTTGAAATCAATAAAAATATATTCTTTTTAAAAAAGAAGTAACCCCAAAGAAAAGAATTGACCAATCCAGGTAGAGAGAGTTAGAAACAAGTTATTTTCTAAAACTTCTACCCAGAGTCCTCTTTATCGACACCCAAGTAGAGACATGGATAACACAGAATGGGCTTCCAAGTCAGGTTATGGAAGCTCAGTGCAATTCTTTTATAAGACTGCTCTCTAGAGCAGTGTGAGGAGGCGAAACGAACCAGACGAACCAGACCGAGCAAAGCCTGCGTGTTGCTGCAACCCTGCTACCACTCGCCATCATGCCCAAAAGAAAGGCTGAAGGGGATGCTAAAGGAGATAAAGCCAAGGTGAAGGATGAACCACAGAGAAGATCCCCTAGGTTATCAGCTAAACCTGCTCCTTCAAAGCCAGAGCCCAAGCCTAAAAAGGCTCCTGCATAGAAGGGAGAGAAGGTACCGAAAGGGAAAAGGAAAAGCTGATGCTAGCAAAGAGGGGAATAATCCTGCAGAAAATGGAGATGCCAAAACAGACCAGGCTCAGAAAGCCGAAGGTGCTGGAGATGCCAAGTGAAGTGTGCGCATTTTTGATAACTGTATATTTCTGGTGACTGTACAGTTTGAAATACATTTTTAATCAAGTTTTATAAAAATGCAGAATTTTGTTTTACTTTTTTTTTAAGCTATGTTGTTAGCACACAGAACACTTTATTGTTATTTTTGAAGGAAGGACATATAGTACTAATAGAATGTCTCCAAAGCTGGACTGACATGGGGGGGAAATAGCTTTCCCTTCTAGTTTTGAGAAACTTCCTCTTGGCTCCTGGGAGGAGGGATCTCTTGATGTTGACACACATTAGCCATCTTGGCACAAACACCTTGTTGTGTTGGAAAACTAAAATTCATTTTTATGTCCTTTTCTCCCTCTCCACTTTAAGCATAGACTTTGGCTCTCTTAAGCCCAGAGACCTATGGGGACCTGACCAAAAAAAATTGGTTTCCAATATGTTGGAAATCTGGACTTTCCAGTGTCACCACTCAGATGGCCTCCCCCAAAAGAGCAGCAGTTCCTTTTTAGATTGTGGATCTACAGATTGATATTCTCTGCCATTTTCATTTCATTTCCTGAAAGTCAGGGTCGGCTTGTGAAAAGATGTTAAACAACATGCTCAATGTGAAATGTCATCCCTCACTCTAAACTTTTCCTGTTCAGAGCATCAGATGAAGACTTGATTGGGTTTTATAGTGGCTTTCTGATTTTGGTAGTTCACTGAAGAAGGGAGTTTGAAATTTGTTGTGTACTGTTAATGATTGTCTGTCCATGTCCTACCTGAAATACCATGAAGGTTATAAAAGTATCTGTATAATAAACACGTAATATGCAAATTAAACATCACTCCCTCGCACAAGACGGCCACTCCACGTGGTCACAAGATGGCCGCCACAAGATGGCCAGCAGGCGAGGGCAGTTGTGAGCGATCAGGCCAGCAGGGGAGGGCGGTTAGAGGCGACCAGGCTGGCAGGGGAGGGCAGCTAGGGGTAACCAGGCTGGCAAGGGAGGGCAGTTGGGGGCGATCGGGCCGGCAGGGGAGGGCAGTTGGGGCAATTGGCCGGCAAGAGAGCAGTTAGGCATCGATCAGGCTGGCAGGGGAGTGGTTAGGGGGCAATCAGGCAGGCAGGCGAGCGGTTGGGAGCCAGCAGTCCTGAATTGTGAGATCGGGCCTAAACCGGCAGTTGGACATTCCCCGAGGGGTCCCAGATTGGAGAGGGTGCTGGCTGGGCTGAGGGTCACACCCCTCGTGCACGAATTTCATGCACTGGACCTCTAGTATTTAATAAATCTGGATACATTTTGGCTTGGGGAAAAAAAGACTGTTCTCTACACCCCATAAATACCATGTGTTTCACATGCTATTGGAACCCCTGGCTCTGGCCATGCTGCCTCTCTGCGAGCTCCATGATGGCAGGTCACACTTTAACTGGAGATGCTCTTATACAGCCTTCACAGTGGATGCCAGTGAGGCAGTGTGTCCTTGCCTCGGCTGGAACTCCTTGGCTCTGAGCATGTCAGCCCAGAGAGCTGGCATTTGATCGAGGAAAGCATTCATTATGCAAGCTGTATTGGGCTATGAACACCTCAGCCTTGGAATAAACCTAATTTTCACATGAACAACATTGCATTCCATGCATGAAAATTTGGGGTCCCTCAGCCTCAAATAAATTTGTAAATGCATCTTGATTTCATCACTGAAGAGCCATTGTGTTGTTTCAGAAAAGATATTACAAAGTGACGAGTTTCTCTTTCGTAGAGAAATAGAATCTCTATATGTCATATATGTATTTGATATGTATATCAATAAAAATTTCCAGGTATTTTGATATAAAGTGCACTTTGTTTTGTTTGCTAATTTCTAAATCTAGCAAGATATCATAATACTAAAAACCCAAATTTTCTCAAGATTGTAATACTAAAAACCCAATCTCAGTTGAATATGTTTTGGGCTTGGTTAAAAGAAGGACAGAGGTTACTAAGTTGAATTTTTATCACCCTCTCCAAAAAAATCCCTGAAATATTTAGAAAAAAAATGATTTTTCATACAAAGTACAGGGCCTAAGCCAATGAACTGGTACAAACTAGCACCAGTTTAGGGCTATCTTTTTGAAATTTTCATTGTTTTTATGGTTGTGATTTGAGTCACAACAATGAGGAAATAATCATAAGGGGGAAATGCAGTTATATATGTGTTCAGGTACATTAATTATTTCTTATAAAACCATATCAAGCATTTTAACTTTTCATTCTAATGAAGTTTTAAAAAAGGCTAGCGGATAAATCATGTAAAGATATTATTAAAAAAGAGGCAATTATTATCATACTGAGCGGTACTTTGCAATTTTTAAAAGACTGCCCAAAATATCAAAAGAGGGAATGAGGTTTTAAGAATACTTGAATAAGTAAAAGGAATAATTTTTACTCTAGAATCATACAATCACGTCCACTTACTGTTTTTTAAAAATGCTACTAGACACTAGAGTGAAAAATACCAACACCAAATTTAATGTGTTAAGATCCCAGACAGCGTATTCCAATTTTTCCAGAAGAGTTTACCTTACTGAGATTCGATGTGGACACGGTGATGTTCCCACCATTCCCTATCTTTCTTTGGTCAGTTCCAGGGAAACAGACTCTGAGACTGAGATTAGTATGCAGGAGGCTTCCTGGGGGGCAGGATCTGGGGAGACAGGAAGGCTGAGGAATAAAGGGACCGTGAGGTAGAAAGGGTTGGTGCAGGGAAAGGCTGAACGTGATTCTTCTACAACCAAAGTCTGAGTCAGCATTAGTGAGTGCTATTGGAAGCCAAGGAGCTGGGGTGACCCTTCAGAGCTCTGCAGACTTGAGGCCAGGGGGCCAAGCCTTTGTACCTCCACATTGACTGGTCTTTGGATGAGGCACCATAGGGAGAAGATGGAGCCTGGGGCCAGATCTCCCCCACTTTGGTCAGGAGCTAAGCCTGGGGAAGAATTCAGCTGTGAGCTGGCAGCCTGCAGCTGTCAGGGAAGGGGGTGGGAGGAAGGCATCCTGGGAGATCTAACAAAGTGGCCACGTCCAGTCCCTAGAGTGGGACTGTTACTAATCAGTGATACTGAGCTGCAAGAATGTCTGACATTAGTAAAATGCAGTGAGAACTTCATTTCATGCTTGTCTACTCAGGTAAAATCCAAAGAAGGAAAATCACCACACAAAAAATAAAAAATAGAAGCTGGAGTGTAAGTTTGGTAAGAGGAGAAATAGATGCAGCGCGATTCTGAGATAATTGACATCTGCTGAAGTCTCATATTAAGTATTTATTTATTCCTATTTTAGTTCATTTGTCCTATATTTTATTTTCCTAAATAAATATTCATCTTCCTTGAAGCAATGATTGAAATTATAAAATAGGATTCACTTCTTTTAAACTTCACCCAAACACATATACTGCTTATATTACTCTCCACTTCTTTTTACATAAAATCCATCAGTAGCTATCATTTGATGTTAAATGATTTGTGCAATTTCCTATGCAAATATCCATTTAGTGTACTTGTGAAGTAATGAGACAAAAACATAAGAGCAACCATATGTCATACTCTGACATACTGAGTCTATACATGGCCTTTAAAGAAGTCTCATAAGGATATTTTTTTCTTTACCCCTTTTCCTTCTTTATCCCTTCCATTTAATATTAAAATGTAGAATACCTTTTAAAAAGGTACTTATTTAGATTCTCTCCCCTCCACACACGCACGTACCATGCACGCCATGATTCTTAAACCAAGAAAACGTCGTCTAGCAATAGGTTCCAGTCAGAGAAATGTGACATCACTCTGATGAACGAACCTCAAATGAAGAACTTTACATGCTTTTACTGACTGAGGCCCAACCTAAAAATGTGTGCTTGTAGATAAGTAATATGAATGCACAGGAACGTTGGCTTAGTGATGGCTTTTTATTTCCCCCTATTACAGTGTGGTGGCTGCTGAGATAGTTCTGTTTCCAAGCACCTAATCCACATAAAATGCAAAATATTAACTCCCTACTTCTTATTTCTTGGTCTTCACGGCATCTCAAAGCTAAAATGGCTCACACCAGCCTCCCCACCACAGTCACTCAGAGATTTCCCCCCCCAAATTACCACGATTTAACACAGACAAGCTAGGTGCATGATGCTTTCAGCTGCATCCACTAAAACCAACCTGAAAACCAGAAAATCATTAATTATATCCAAGTCAAACTTATAAAATGTTTAAAAAATTTGATTGATTTTTAGTGGCACAATTTTCCCGGTGAAAGTATAGATGAAATACATATCACGGATTTTTCCTCATCCAGAGACCTGCCTTGTTTTCAAAGCTAATACACAGGCATAGTTTCAGGATCATTCCTTCACCTAAAATATGTTGAATAAGCTATCACATGTGAAGCATAGAGTTTCAGAGCAAGAAAGAATCTTAGACCACCTTGTTTAACCAACCCATTTTATAGATAAGGAAAGTGAGGTCAGAATTGGGAAGCCGCCCACCAAAGGGCATAGAGATCATTAGTATCCACTGTCACACAAGAATGCAATTCTCAAAGCAGTGTTCCTCCTGCAACAATAGCTCCATTAATATTTCAGAGCGTTTTGTTGTATTCTTGTTTTTTACTGCAATTAATTAATCACCAACTAATTAAATCTAGTAGGAGACCATGGTTCCTAATGCCATGGTTAACATTCATGTTTAAATCCCTAAGCTACTTTAGTATTTTGTGCATAATGAGGAAACTGAGGCCAGATTTTGTATTTTGTATAAATCTGGGGAAACGTGGTTATGGAGTCACACAATTTAAACACATCTAATATAAATTGCTTATCTGGGCTCCAGGCCCGTGCAAAAGAGCTGAGTCCATGAGACCCATGGAACTGGCGGGTCTTATAACCTTCAGCAATGTTCTGCCTGGCAAGAGGTTTCCAACTTAAAAGAATGCATGGCCTAAGACCAGCCCCGATCCTATAGCACAAACAAATTAAAACCAGAATATAGTTTCAAATTCTGTAAGGCATTTTGAATGTCTGGTTAATCTTGCACTGTAATTTTCATTCTGCTTTCCCACTTTATTCAGAACAAGATTTTGTGGCAGAATTTTTAAAGATAATACAGAGGGTAGGGGGAATTCATCACAATATATCTTCCCAACCCCTCAAAGTCCTCTACTGCAGTGGTTCTCAACCTTCCTAATGCCGCGACCCTTTAATACAGTTCCTCATGTTGTGGTGACACCCAACCATAAAATTATTTTCGTTGCTACTTCATAACTGTAATTTTGCTACTGTTATGAATCGTAATGTAAATATCTGTGTTTCCGATGGTCTTAGGCAACCCTGCTAGCGGTTCTCAACCTGTGGGTCGCGACCCACAGGTTGAGAGAGACCCACAGGTTGAGAACCGCTGCTGTAGAGCCTAAGACCATTGGAAAACACAGATATTTACATTACGATTCATTAACAGTAGCAAAATTACAGTTATGAAGTAGCAACGAAAATAATTTTATGGTTGGGGGGTCACCACAACATGAGGAACTGTATTAAAGGGTCGCGGCATTAGGAGGTTGAGAACCACTGCTCTACTGCTTTTTGTTTTTATTCTGAATCTTACAAGAAGTAGTCTCATATTTCACATAATTTTATCTTCATTTCCTGACACAATGAACTTTTGCTGAACATATATTATAGGTTATCTATGGCAGATTAGTTCAGTCAATGCTTATGACGCCAAGGTTAAAAGTTCAATTGCAGTAAGAGTCAAAGACCTTTACTCTGGCCCATGGCCCTAAGACAATTATGTTCCAGAACCTAACTACGCCTCTAATAAAAGATTGTAGGAAAACCCCACACAAGAGTGCATGGCCTCCTCACACTACTGCAAATATCTTTTATGGCACATCTTTGGTCTGGAAGCCAGCATCACAGTCTTACATACAAAGATCAGAGGTGCTAATATATTTTTAAAAAAACCAACTACATTTCAGGCCTTTCCCTGGACCTTAGCGACACAGTAATGAGAAGATTAGTCACAGTCCCTGCCTTCTCAGAGCTGCATTCTAAATTCTGCTTCTTCAGGAAGCTTGTTGGAAAATTTTCAACTAATCCTGATTTTCTTCTTTGAGCTTCTACAGCACTTAGAATCTATAACTGAATATTAGGCCACCTGGCACTGAAATTTTGCTTATTTCATTTTCATTCACTCCTGCAACACTATTCATCTCATTTCCTCGACTAGATTACAAACCCCTTGAAATCAAGACCCATTGCCCTTTATTCTACACCCCACACAGTGCTTACACCAGTGGTCCTCCATTGATACCACTGACGGTTGCCTTTTTTATTGCTCTTAAACAGCTTTTAAAAAAAAATCAGAATTAAGAAAGACTGAATGAGTTCAGATAAAATTTTGACTGAGATTTATTTCCTTGAAAATTATCTTTCAAAACTTTGATAATAACCTTTAATCCACACAATATGCAAGGCCTACACACAAATGAATAAGTAACATATTCATACATAGCTGTTAATATTCAGTCTCTATATAACAGCAAGCGAGAAAGCAAATTACTAGAAAAAAACTACCAAAATAATATTAAGTTAAACCATATGAAATTGTGGGTTTTGTTACTCAGGAATGTTCACCACCCAGCAGGTCCACATGGGTAAACCTGTTATGAATCATGCTTGGTTTTGGATGTGGACATTCTAGGTGAATTAAAATGTTTTTCATATGTTAGGGTATTTTTATGACTCTTCTCTTTGCCTTTCAGTGAACATTTATTTTAAATTAGAAAAACATTAAAATTATTCTGATTTATTGACTCTAAGATTAAAGAATTTTTTTTTTTTTAATCTATGAAAAGATGGCTCTGCCACAGTAAGTCTGCCATCTGGCCTCTGAGACTTGGTCAGATCTGCTGCATTGCATCCAGCTCAAGGCTTTTTGAGAAATTGGCTCGTTAGTGTCTAACCCCCTCTAGTGAGCATATCGCAAACCTCGGTTCATCCCTGTAATTACTTATGAACAGAGGACCCTGTACAGTTGATGCCAACACTGTTACTAGTATTTTTGAGTTGCAGAAAATTGTAAGCATGACTTTCTAAATGAGCTCAGTTTTTATTTTTTCTGGACCAAGTGCATCCAATATTTCTGTTATTAATGAGTCCAGTTTTTACCTTCAATTTCAATTGCAAAGACTCTGAGTAAAGAATAGTATCACATTAAGGACATCAGGGTTCGCTGGATCATCTATCTCCTTTCTAACTTCAATTCCACGAATCTCTATTCCCTAGTGTACATGACATAGGGATGATGCCCATGGGATTGACAGGGAAAACCAAACATGGGTTCAATATAGAAGGCTGAAGGTGATTATTAAATGCTAAATATAATGAAGCTGGGGGCCCAAGCCAAACATGGCTTTCAATGTTGGTATTTACTTAGAAATCGGGTAAGTGTCAGTCATTTATGGAATTTCAATTTAACCTTCTGTTAAACTTATACTATGAGTTGAGATTTATTGTGAACATTTTAATTTGGTGCATCAAATAAATAAATGCGCATCTAAACTTACATATTCTTTTATAATTGTACCTCACTCACTTCCTAAATTGCTTATTGGTTGCTCTCTGCGGTTAAATTACTTCAGATGGAGACTCTGTAGGCCCATCTACAGGAAAACTCCCCTTGGCCCTTAGGAAGGTCCCAGCCACAGACCCACACACGCCTTTTGCTGCCCTTGACACTGGATGGGCTCTCTGTGAAATACAAGCCCCAGGCTGAAAACCATCTCACATTTCCAACTTTTGTTGGTTCAACAAGCATTTCCTACAATCTTATTAGAAGTAAGTTCCTGTGCTGCGTGCTGTGTGGGATAGGAAGGTAAATCTTTTAACTTCTTCTGGAAATGGAAAATTCCCCAAGACAGCTGATAATCTAGAAAAGAAATTCATATCTGTATGGAAGTCGCTATAAAGTAAGGCCGACTGTGACAAGGCCCCTGTGTCAGGTGCAAATGGAAGGTTGAATGGTTGTGAGAATGGACAGGTGTCATCCTCACAGACGACTCTAGGGAGAAGGTGGCACTTGAGCTGGGCCTCAAACAGTGACCCAGTTCAAAATCTTTCCTCTCCCCATTCCCACCAGCTCTCCTCTGCACCAACCTCTTCTCTTCCAATTGTCTTCTCTTTTCCTGCTGATCACCGGCCAGAGCTAAGTCATAGTGAGGGGCTGGTCAGATGCCAAGCGGGAGGTGGGCCTGGAAAAGGGAAACAAGAACAACGAGGTAAAAGCAGGAGATGGAGAGAAAGACACAAGGTGTCCCCCAGAGACAAGCAAAGCCTCATACTTCAGTCCTCAAACAGGGCACAAACTTGCGGTAGGTTCCTTGTAACATGTAGCGTGGTACAGGCCCAGGGACAAGGGTGCAAGGCATGTAAAACACACCTACACCAAGACATGTCAGTGCTTAGGGCTCCAGGCAGCACGGCCCTTCCTTCTGCCAAGCACAGCTCTGGTGCAGGAGGGAAGAGTTGCTTCCACTCACGTGATAGCCAGGGGTCCTCCAGGCCAGGAGCAAGCCACTCTCCCTAGTTTATCTTAGCGAATTCAAAGCTTTGAGCTTAGGTTAACTTTGTTTGGATCATCATGTTTCATATACGTTGAGAAAGCAGAAAAAGCCCTAGTCAGTTTGGCTCAATGGATAGAGCATTGGCATGCGGACTGAAGGGTCCCGGGTTCGACTATGGTCAAGGGCACATGCCTGGGTCACAGGCTCAATCTCCAGTAGGGGGCATGCAGGAAGCAGCCAATCAGTGATTCTCTCTCATCATTGATGTTTCTATCTCTCCCTCTCCCTTCCTCTCTGAAGAAAAAAACAAAAAACATATACATATATATACACATACACATACACACACACACTAGAGGCCCGGTGCACAAAATTTGTGTGTGTGTGGGAGGAGGGTCCCCTCAGTCCGGCCTGCACCCTCTCCAATCCAGGACCCCTTGGGGGATGTCCGACTGCCAGTTGGGATCAGGCCTAAACCGGCAGTCAGACATCCCTCTCGCAATCCAGGACCGCTGGTTCCTAACCACTCACCTGCCTGCCCGCCTGATCGCCCCTAACCCCTCTACCTGCCAGCCTGATTGCCCCCTAACTGCTCCCCTACCAGCCTGATCACCCCTAACCTCCTCTGCCTTGGCCCGCCACCACAGCTTTGTCTGGAAGGACATCCAGAATGACGTCCGGAAGGTCGTTTGGCTGTCTGGTCTAATTAGCATATTACACTTTTATTAATAATGACCAGAAAATGACCCAGCCTTCTTATAATAGGGAATAGGATGGACTTTTTCTTCAATGTCCATAATAATCTGTTATAATAAAAAAATAGAGTGGCGTAGACCTGGGGAAACAGTCCTTCAAGGACCCAGCCTCACCTTATATCCTCACACAAACAACAGAAACCCCCAAACACTGAAACATGCAGGGAAAAAGCCAGCGGCCCCTTCTGTCTATGTATTGACACCCCTTTCTGTTCACTATTGATACCCCACCTTCCCCTGACCCCTGCCTCTGTAAGATAACCCCACCCCCCTCTGCAAGCTTTCAAACTCTGCCCTCCAGAAACACTTGGACTCGAGTCCTCTGATAACTATCCAAGAGCCATGTAATCTCAGTGCCTCAGTTTCCTCACCTGTAGAATGACAGAAATGTCGAGAGGATCACACCAGATGGTGTTTATAAAGTAAGTGATTTTCATGTGTGTAAATTTTATGCACACGCTTCTTTGTACGTGAATGATTTTATGTGAGGTGATCTGCATGCATGCTGTCTAGCACACAACAGTTCTCCAGCCCCATTGCTGTTATTGCCTTGGAGTTGCTGTCACAAACGCTATTATGTAAGTTAAGCATCGCATGTGTGAAAGTGATTTATAAACTGTAAAGATCTATGCAAATGTGATATTGCTAATGATTTACTTACTCTGAGGTGTTACTTTTCCCTAGGGATATTTGTGTTTTATCTGTAGACAAAATCTTAAGCTAAAGTTGATGCTACATTGGTGGGGATTCAGTCTGCAGTCAAACGGGTTGGGGAAGAGAATGTAGGAAAGATGGACATTTCCTCAGAGTCCCCCCAAATTATATTAAGTGGAAGAGTAAATCAACTTTATGCGTTCTCTACATATAAAGGTAACTTCAAGTAAAGTTAGTGATTATTAAGGAAAAACAGATAGATTGTTCCAAACAGTATGGCATAATGGGATGTATTAGTCCTTGAGTATTTCAGGTAGGTATCCTAGGACCTCACCATCACACAAGGACACCTGCCAGCACACATGAGCAAGCACTCACACAACTGCGATCATGGGGTGCTGAGCCAGCTCTCCTCCCAGCTTTGTACCTCCCTCCCGTCAGACAATTGGGAAAGGATCATTCTCTTTGAGGATGAGAATTGGGAAACTTCCACTGGACACGCAGAGGGGAGGCCTGAGAAGAGCTACAGCTGAGCATGAATCAGATGTCTAGAGAGGGAAGACCCAGCTGGAACCCATGCTTCCTCATTCCTACCACCTCACGCCCCCACTGCCTCAGGGCGGCATCCAGCTTTCTAGTCTGGGGTCTAGGGCAGTGGTTGGCAATCTGCAGCTCGCAAGCCACATGCGGCTCTTTGGCCCCTTGAGTTTTTAGCAAAGGCCAGCTTAGGAGTACCCTAATTAAGTTAATAACAATGTACCTACCTATATAGTTTAAGTTTTAAAAAATTGGCTCTCAAAAGAAATTTCAATCGTTGTACTGTTGATATTTGGCTCTGTTGACTAATGAGTTTGCCAACCACTGGTCTAGGGCAAATACAATCTCCAGTGTACTGGCCATGTAAGCTGTTTTAAAAGAGAAGCTTTGGTAAATTACTCTTGTTTCGATTTAGTGCAGCCTCTCATTCCAGCAGATGGCAATGAAGAACTTTATATGGGTAAAGAACCCAGTATATGCCCTTAAGTATTTACAACAATTTTTGTTCTGATATAACCAATGTTAGGTATAAGAAGAAAATAGGAACCCACTCCTTCTCTTCTAAATGACATTTATTTTTCCCCCTCTTTTTTTGTAAACAAAAAAAATCTGAAACCCAAGTTTATTAATTCCTCTGACCCACAATGTGACGCTGTGGCTCTGAACACGGTGCAGCAGAGGCTCTCTGGGGGGTATTGAAATGAATGGCACAGAGAAACACTGGTGGGCCTGGTCTTTCTATACAGGGCCAGTCACAAATAGCTCAACAACCACCTGTTAAAGATAGCAAGTTTTAAGAAGACCCACTTCCTTCTGACTCTAAATAGGAAGACTTGATGAAATCAAGATGGCTGGACCAGATCAGCCCTTCTTCCAGATATTCTGGCTTAGTAGGCCCAGGTAAGGACTGAGATGTACACAACTTTAAGTTCCCCAGCGATTATCTGCCCAGGCTAGACAGAGGGGGCTGTTAGACTCATGGTCCAAATTGATATTGATGCCCAAATATCCAAAGCATCATCCTGGACTTCCTCTTTTAGGGAAGGGGTTACGGTGTGATGGAGTCCATTGGTCTGTAAACCTACAAGTGAATCTGATAAATCTAATGTTGGTTTTGGGATCTTCTTGTCACATAGATGACCTCTGATGTCCCTTCCAGGACCAAGGGCCCTCACTACAGTGAAGGACAGTCAGGGGCAGCAGAACCAGCCCCTGCTAGCTCAGCTAAAGCCAGAGCTGAGTCCTGAGAGTTTTGAACACAGTCTATTTGGAATACTGAAGAGCCTTTTATTCTGCATATGGACCTTAAAGTGTGTATTGGGTACATATATGTATGCAAACACCCGCTTTATATATCAACCAAAGGTGGTTATCAATATGAGGATTAAGAAATGCTGTTAATGCCATCTCCAAAAAAAGGAGCCATTATTTCAGTCTTTCAAAAAGCAACATATGGGATGAGTACATTTTTGAAGAAATACATCAACATTTATAATTATTGAACAGAAACTAACATGAGGCATAATATTGCTAATCTGCTCTACTTGAAAGCAGTTGGAACATGAGTATTAGCATATATTCCCTTTTCAGGGAGCCAATTTAACTTGCAGCCAGACAACACAAAGCTCTGTAACTTAGACAGAAATAGCTATTAAAACTGTCAAGGGCAACACACACTTAAGGATGAAAGCAAACTGTAGCTGATGGCTTGTCGCTTGCTCATATCTGCATTTCCCTTGGATCTGTGCTTGTCAGTTCAAAATTATTCAATTCCAATGAGTCATTTGTTTTGTTTTGAAAGATGTCTGAGATTCCTTTTGGGAGGTGAAGATATTTATTTCTGAAATAAAAATAACAATGTACTCCTGTTGACAGAGGGGAGAAGGCCTCATTTTCCCATTTTGCTCGTAGGGGTGGATTTGCAATATCTCAAGAAAAGGAATTTTATGAGACTGGCATCGGAGGATGCAATATGGTAGAAAGCTTTATTCCCATGGAATTAAATCCCTGAGTTTCCAAAGTCCTGTTTCCTTTTGTCCCTCCATAAAAGAAGTGTAGCTGGGGCTTCAATAGAACTAAAATCAGAGCCAGTGTCCAGAGTTTCCTTTCCATGTCTGCACAGTCCAACACAGCTTCAGGTGAGTTTAATTTTGTTTCCCTGTTGCAGTCCATCAGTCCATGGCATGTGGGGTCCACAGGTACACATGGCTAAGAAGGAAACACAGGCAAATGCAAGGAAGCCAAGAATGAGCCAAGAGCACAAGAGAGCAAGAACTCTGTTATTTAAAAGATTATGTTCTCCCAAATTTTTGCATGCTTGCAGTGGTCACGCCCATTCCGGCCAATGATTTCTGTTCCCAAGTGTGACTAACAGACAAGTGCCTTCCCTATGTCATCCCAACTTTACTGCACATGCATCTATCTTCCCTTTGTGGGATCCCTTCCCCCAGTGTTTTGCAGGGAATAGGCTGGTAGTTCCCTGGGGATTGCAAAGTTGCAGCTTCCTGGTGAAGCTGCCCAAATGACCATCCTTACAATGTCTGCCTTCCCTATCTACCTTTCCTCTTTATGAATAACTAGCTAATTACAATGGTATCACTCTTACTGATTATTAGCAGATTTATTTTTACATACAAACCCCCAAAGAATCCACTTCAGGAATATGCTGTATTTACAGAGATTTTTGGATACGAGCCTTCAGTTCCAGTATTCTCCTTCCTGTCCCTGCAGTCATCACTGTCAGTGCCATTCTTTTGCCATTTGCTATATATCCCTAATTTGTGAAAACTTATGTGTTTTTGTTTGCAGCATTTCCTGATAGACGACTGTTTGCAGCTTGTTTTCTGCCCAGACTAGACAGAGGGGGCTGCTAGAGCCAGGGTCCAAGTTGACACTGATGCCCAGATATCTGAAGCGACATCCTGGCCCTCCTCTTTTAGGGAGGGGGTTCTGGTGTGATGGAGCCCATTAGGTCTATGAACCCACCAAGCGAGCATTTGCCTGGTTCTTAAATGTATCACTGGGATTGGTATATTTAGTCAATGTCGTACCCAGGGGGTGTAACTCCCACATTGGGTTATCAGCCTATGAAATAAGGGATATCATGGTAGGAGAGATCAAATTAAAGCCTCTAAAACTGCCCACCCCCAAACTTTTAAAAAATCACATCCCAGGGGTTGGGAGATCCCCTTGGTCTTTTCCTTTAATTCTCTAGTCTGGCCCATGCAGAAACCAGGGGTTCTAGAGTGACTATTGAAAACTCAACCAGATAATACCCCCAATTGCAGCCACTGTGCCAGATGTGGTATTTTTCTAGAGCAGATTAGCACAGCCTCAGGCACATGGTATGTGGTCATTGATTTGGCGTTTATGTTCTTTTCTCTTCTAACCAGAAAAATGGATCAGAAACAGTTTGCATTTACATGGTATGGATAGCACTATACAATTACAATTTGTCCCAGAGCTCTGTTAACTCTCCTCTCACTGGTCATATATAGCCCAGTGATATTTGGGCCATTTCTATGTCTCACAGTGAAGCACATTAATTCATTACACAAGTCACATTATGCTAGGTAGGCTGTATGGTAGGAAGTCTAGCACGCTGGAGGCCTTGGTAAGACTCACGTGCTCTGTGAGGTAAAGATGAGTCTTATGAAGACCCACAGGGCTGCGTCAGTAAAAACTTTAGAGTCCAGCAGTGAGAGGAATGACAGTCAATTGTCTCCAAAGTAGGAAGCTCAATGCATTCAGGTTCTGAAGGCAGCACAGTGCACACCTGGGAATGCTGCTGCACCTCTGTACCAGATGACACAGAAGACTGCCAGCCTTGAGGAGGCCCAGGGGAGAAGACAGCTCTGCAGCAGACCCAGGCTGTGGTGGCACAAGCAGCCCTGCCACCTGGACCCCTAAGCCAGCAGACCCCATGGTATTAGAGGTATTGGTGCTGGGAAAAGATGTGTGGAGTATACTGTATAGTGAGCCCCAGCGGAGAATGACAACACAGGCCCTGGGAGTCTGGAACCAGGCCATGCCAGAGGCAGGGAGGAATCCGCATTTGCTCTTGAGCCCCTGAGATGGACCGCTTGGCCATGGGGCACCGAGCAGCCATGCCTCCAGAACTGCTCAGCACGCACTAGGTCCTATCAGACCCACCAAGTCGTGATGTTGAGTGGGCCCAGCAGCAATTCATCACAAGATGGAAATGGTATCTCTGGGATCAAAATGAGCAGGATGAGAGGACATGAGGAAGCTGCATGAGCAGTAGCTCAGATCCTCTTGTCAAACACTTTGCCATCCCCTCAATTCAAACCTATGGCTATATGGGGAATTGATGACAAGCAGCTGATGACCACAGTACAAGGGTGGGTTGGCTCAGTAGGTGGTACAAGCTGAAAATGGACAGTAACTGTCTCAGCATCCCTCATTATGGTCTCGAAAGAACAGTTGCAAATCCTCTGCATGCGTATATCTGGCCCATGGAAGTTAAACACCAGCAGCACCCAGGATACCATCACCATCCCAGATGTTCATTATCCAGCAGATGCTCACTTTTTCATGTTAACTGACAACCTGAAAGCCAGGCAGCTGAGCTACCCTCAAGCTAATTGCAAATGATGTTTTTTGGAGTCCCAGATCTCTGCAGTTTCTAATAGCATCATCTGCACCTGCTGAAGGTGTAGGACTTTGATATTAGGTCACCTCACAAAACAGGTTTTGCCAGAAGCTCCCAGAGAAGTCTAGGATGCACACCTCCCAACAATTCAAAGGAACAAATGCAAAGCCTCTTCCTGTATCAATTATATTAATATCAAGAAGACCTGGCTGCCACGAAAAACAATAGACAGTCAAATCTCAGAGGGAAGACATGGGTAGGAAGAGGTCAACCAAAGAACTTGTATGCATATACTGTATGCATAACCCATGGACACAGACAATAGGGGGGTGAAGGCCTGGGGCAGGGGCAGGTTCGAAGGGGTCAATGGGGGGGGGGGGGGGAAGGGGAACATATGTAATACTTTCAACAATAAAGAAGGTTAGTTCTTTGCAAAGTGGTAAAAAGGAATCGACCTTATTCCTTCTTGTAAAACTTACTCAGAAAAGGCATTACGTTTTACACTTGGGAAGACAAATACATAGTCGTTGGAATTACACCACATTCAGGAATCCAGCCCAGCTCCTACTTATATATATTCCCAGCAACTTAAATCGCTTTCTGGTTATATTTTCATTCGCTGCCACACTTTCCGAAAGACCTCCTTTCAAACACAGTCATACTGACAGGTTACTCGCTGCTCTGCAACATGGGAGCTGCTCTGTGGCCGTGCTTTTTGCTGAGTCTGACAGGTGCTGCTTCCCCTGGCTAAGCCGTCTACTCTGAACCTGACAGGGACTGTGCATAACCTCTCTGTCACCTGTCCACGAGGCCATGCACGCCAGGAAGCCAAATCCTTCTGCTGTCTTAATCCTGACTTCACTTAGCCCAGAGGGGGGAGAAATGATAGCTTTTCTGAACTGGCCCTGGGCAAAAGCATCAACTATTTCAAGAGAAACTTAGAGCGGAAAGGAAGCATAGAATTCATCTAGTCTAATCCTTACATTTTGCAAATTGAAAAAACCCGAAGTAGTGGAGGCACTTCTGCAAGGCTACTCAGCTAGAGAGCAGGAAAATGCTAGTAGGCATGCTGTTATGACAAAACCCCCTGACAAAGCGGAGTCATCTGCTGAGTTAGTTTGATTGCCCTTGAAATCGACCCCCCCTTACTTCTTCCCACACTGCCCACCTCTTTCCTCTAGTTACTGACCCTCTGCTCTATCTTTGGCATCTCTCTGGTGAGTTCTAGCTGTTTCTTCAGGGGTGGTATCTGCTGGGGTCTATTGAAGAGAATAGTTATGCTAGGTATTTTTTTTTATTCTTATTTTTATTACATATGTCTCCTTTTACCCTGATAAAACAGAGGGGTTCTGACTGGTTTGGCTCAGTGGATAGAGCGTAGGGCCGAGGACTGAAAGGTTCTGGGTTCAATTCCGATAGATAGCATGTACCTTAGTTGTGAGCTCAATCCCCAGTAGGGGCCGTGCAGGAGGCAGCTGATCCATGTTTCTCTCTCAACGATGTTTCTAACTCTCTATCCCTCTCCATTCCTCTCTGTAAAAAAAATTAATACAAATATATTAAAAAAAACAAAAAACAGAGGGGATTTAATTCAGGGACTTGGTTATATGGTTGCTGGAACAGTCAAAGAGCACAATATAGCATGCAAAGGTAACCCAGAGGTACTGACTGCAGGAAGCAGCTACCACCATGGTGTGTGTGTATGTGGTGTGTGTGTATGTGGTGGGGGAGGGGGGGGAAGGGGGGAGTGGGGGGAGTTGGCCGGCAACAGGAAAGAAGTGATGTTACCAGAGGCTAGACACTCACAGGAGGGCTCCTAGGATTCAGCCATGACTGGTGCCTGTGGCTGGTGCCTGGGTCTATGAAGAACGTGCCACATGGTTGTTGTTCAAATCATTCCAACTAGCCCGGCCATCATGGCTCAGTGGTTGAGCGTTTCCTATGAACCAGGAGGCCATGGTTCGATTCCTGGTCAGGGCACATGCCTGGGTCGCCGGCTTGATCCCTAGTGTGAGGGGGCAGCCAATCAATGATTCTCTCTCATCCTTGATGTTTCTATCTCTCCCTCTCCATTCCTCTCTGAAATAAGTAAAATCTATTTTTTTTAAATAATTCATTCCAACAGGATTTATATTGCCATGAAAGAAAACAAAATGCTTAAGAAAAGAAACCATTTTATAGCAACTGAAAGCCTTGTTGTGCTAATGAAAGCGTATTTTATGCAATCATTAAAGCCAGTCCCTTAAGGATATATACTAGGGAAAACTCTGCAGCCTGGTTCTAATTACTGCATGTACTTAGAAGTAATCAAAAACCATGTCTTAAAAAATATTCTGTAATTAAGACTGCTCACTCAGTTAGCTTTGACTTTTTCCCTATTCCAACTTGTCTGAATTAGTAAAGTTCTGACTAAGAGCAATAAATCAAAGCCATTATAATTACACTGTATTTAGCATCATCCATCATAGGTCTGTACTAATTTGACTTGTAATTGCTTTTGTCATTGCTTACAGTTTTATTAACAATAGTAATTGCTACAATTTTATGAACAGTTGGTCATATAGCAAGTAATTTATAAAAATTTCATTTAATCATCACAACTTATCTGTGAGGTAAGTGTTATTTTCATTTCAGAGATGAGGAAGCCGTTCTGAAAACTTCTGTGACTCACATCCACAAAGTGGTTTTAGGGGGTACTTTCTGATTTACATGTTTACCTCAGTTCTTTATGCTACTATAGAGATTAAATGGAATTATATTAAGAATAATTCGAAAAGATGGCGACCGGCAGGAAGGTAGGGAGAGAGAGAGTGTGAGTGAGGAACCCATAGAGGAGAGTGTAGATGTGTGTGGTGTGTGTGTGTGTATGAGATAGGGTCAGTTAGATTCTGCAGGTCTTCCAAGGGGCTCCCGAACAGGGCAGCCCCAGACGGCGGAGCCCCGCGCACAAAGCGGACACTTCTCGGCGGTTGGTGCGGATGCAGAGACCACGCCATCTTGGGAAACAGAGCTGCCTGAGACTCGGATCCTGGCTTCTAACACAAACCAGGACCCTGCAGCCACTGGGGACAGAGAACTGCTGTCACAGCTTCAGACAAACAACAAGAATCCAGACTTCCCGGCAGATTTCCGTGAGTCAAAGAGCCTATCCCCCTCCTCGCAGGCGCTGATAGCGCCATAGTAACTGATAGACCCGCCCCTCCCCCAAGCTGCTGAGTGCCCACAGGCGTGCAGAAAGCGCCATAGTAACTGATAGACGCGCCCCTCGCCCAAGCTGCTCACGGGCGCGCACACAGACAGCGCCATAGTAACTGATAGACCCGCCCCTGGCCCAAGCTGCCGAGCTTTGCGCAGGGACGCGCTCCCTCTTAGGGAATTTGGCGCGCGCTCGCGCACGGGACAGAAGCAGCTCCCCGTCGGGGAAATCTGTCAGTGCGCACAGAGGGCTCCCCTTCGGGGAATTTGGGGGAATTTGGCTCGCGGGTCACAGCTCCCCCTTCGGAGATTCTTAAGAGGGGCTTCCCTTTGGGGAATTTGGCGCGCAGGACGGACTCTGCCCCCCTTCTGGGACTTTGGGAGAGTGCACTGAGCCGGCTCACCTTCAGGTTTTTAAGAATGTGCGCTCTAGCCGGTTTGGCTCAGTAGAGAGAGCACACACAGGACGCAGCCCCACTTCAGGGAATTTGGCACGCCGGACACAGCTGCCTGGGATCCCTGACTCACAGCGCATTCACACTAAGAGCCAGCGACCCCAATTGTTGGTGCGTGCACACACAGGGACCCTGATTCTCAACGAGAAACCGCACAAGGCAACAGAGACTTTGACACTCGAGTCTTGGTGCAGACACAGGGAAACTCTGACTCCTGGCACATGCTAAGGATCTCATTCTCGGCACATACCAACAGTGTGGTGCAGACAGGGCCCCTGATTCTAAATGTGCACACGAGACCACACGGAACACTGGGGACACTGATCCTGGGCAAGTCTGGTTCCCACCAACCAAAGACAGCCACACGTCCTAGTGTCAGTGCACTTCAGTGAAACTAGGGTGGAGCGAAGTCCCCACAGCACACGGCCCAGGTCCACGCAAACAGAAGCTTGAGCTTTCTGGTAATAGCCAGAATGGGGAAACGAAATAACTCACAGAGGAAAGAAAATGTGGAGTCGCCAAGAAAGGAAATTAGTGAAAATGAAGCTTGCAACATGACCGAAAAGGAGTTCAGAGTAATGGTCATGAAATTTATACATCAGATGGATGAGAAAATCAACAACTTATGCAAGAATCAGGAAGAAATGAAAAGTGATATAGCTACAATCAAAAACACCATGGAAAGTTTCAACAGTAGATTACAAGAAGCAGAGGACCGAATTAGTGAGTTAGAAGATCAGGTACAGAAACAAGCTCAAGCTGAACAGCAATTGGAGAAAAAAATTAAAAAGCAGGAGGAAAGCCTAAGGGAGCTTCGGGACAACATGAAACGAAGTAACATGCGTATAATAGGGCTGCCAGAAGGACAAGAAGAGCAGCAGGGATTAGAAAATCTATTTGAAGAAATAATGACAGAAAACTTCCCGGATATGGGAAAGATAATAGTTACGCAAGTAAAGAGAGTCCCAAGCAGGATCAACCCCAAAAGACCCACACCAAGACATGTCATAATTTCAATGGCAAATATAAATGATAAAGAGAGAATCCTAAAGGCGGCAAGAGAGAGACAGAGAGTTACCTACAAAGGAACACCCATCAGATTGTCAAATGATTACTCATCAGAAACACAACAAGCTAGAAGTGAATGGAAGGAGGTATACAAAGTGTTGCAAAGCAAAGGACTGAATCCAAGAATACTATATCCAGCAAGACTATCAATCAAAATTGAAGGGGAAATCAGGAGCTTTGCAGACAAAAAAGCCTCAGGGAGTTTATCACCACCAAACCAGCAATGCAAGAATTGCTAAAGGGAATACTGTAAAAAGAAGAAATAAACAGGTAAGAAGGAATACAGACACAAAAATAGATATGACTGCAAACAAATACCTTTCAGTAATAACTTTAAATGTAAACGGACTAAATGCTCCAATCAAAAGACATCGAGTAGCTGAATGGATAAAAAAACACGACCCATATATATGCTGTCTACAAGAGACCCACCTCAGAACAAGAGACTCACACAGATTGAAAGTGAAGGGATGGAAAAATATCTTTCAGGCAAATGGAAATGAAAAAAAAGCTGGGGTAGCAATACTTATATCTGACAAAATAGACCTCAAAGTAAATGCCATAACAAGAGATAAGGAAGGCCACTTCATAATACTAAAGGGAGAAATCCAACAAGAAGAAATAATTCTGCTAAACATATACGCTCCCAATATAGGAGCACCCAAATACATAAAAAAACTCCTGGAGGATATCAAGGGAGAGATTAATAGCAACACAATCATAGTAGGAGACTTTAATACCCCACTATCACCACTGGACAAATCCTCTAAACAAAAAATCAGCAAAGAAACAGCAATCCTAAATGACTCACTAGACCAGATGGAATTAATTGACATCTTCAGAACATTTCACCCCAAAGCCACAGAATATACATTCTTCTCAAGTGCACATGGGTCATTTTCAAAGATAGACCATATGCTGGGTCACAGGCAAAGTCTCTTCAAATTCAAGAAGATAGAAATTATATCAAGCATCTTCTCAGATCACAGTGGCATAAAACTGGAAATCAACTACAATAAATACAATCCAAAGAAATCAAACACATGGAGACTAAACAGCATGCTATTAAACAAGGACTGGGTCACCAGACAGATCAAGGAAGAAATAAAAAACATCATGGCAACAAATGACGATGAAAACACAACAATCCAAAATCTATGGGACACAGCGAAAGCAGTCTTGAGAGGGAAGTTCATAGCTCTACAGGCCTATTGCAAAAAACAAGAAACAATGGTAATAAATTACTTAACCCTACAACTCATAGAGCTAGAAAAAGAGCAGCAAGAAAAGCCCAGTGTAACCAGAAGGAAGGAAATAACAAAGATCAGAGCGGAGATAAATGACATAGAGACCAAAGAAACAATACATAAGATCAACAAAACCAAGAGCTGGTTCTTTGAAAGGATAAACAAGATTGATGGACCTCTAGCCAGGCTCACCAAGAAGCAAAGAGAGAGGACCCAAATAAACAAAATCAGAAATGAAAGAGGTGAAATAACAACAGACCCTGCTGAGATACAAAGGATTGTTACAAAATACTACGAACAACTCTATTCCAACAAACTGGACAATCTGGAGGAAATGGACATATTCCTAGAAAAATATAACCTTCCAAAAATCAATCAAGAAGAATCTAAACAGCTCAATAGGCCAATAACTATGGACGAAATTGAAGCAGTCATCAAAAAGCTTCCGGCAAACAAAAGCCCGGGGCCTGATGGCTTCACAGGAGAGTTTTACCAAACATTCAAGGAAGAACTAAAACCTATCCTCCTCAGACTATTCCAAAAAATTCAAGTGGAAGGAACACTTCCAAGCTCCTTCTATGAAGCCAGCATCACCCTAATACCAAAACCAGATAAAGACAACACAATGAAAGAGAATTACAGACCAATATCCCTCATGAACATAGATGCCAAAATCCTCAACAAAATTCTAGCAAATCGGCTCCAGCAGTACATCAGAAAGATCATACACCATGACCAAGTAGGATTTATCCCAGGAATGCAAGGATGGTACAATATCCGCAAATCAATAAACGTGATACATCACATAAACAAATTGAAAGATAAAAATCACAGTCATATCAATTGATGCAGAAAAAGCATTTGACAAAATCCAACACCCTTTCTTGATAAAAGCTCTCAACAAGGTGGGAATAGATGGCTCATACCTCAACATAATAAAAGCTATATATGATAAACCCACAGCAAACATCATACTCAATGGACAAGAACTAAAGACATTTCCCCTAAGAACAGGAACAAGACAGGGATGCCCACTCTCACCACTCCTGTTTGACATAGTACTGGAAGTATTAGCCATTGCAATTAGACAAGAAGAAGAAATAAAAGGCATCCAGATTGGAAAAGAACAAGTAAAGCTGTCTTTATTTGCAGACGACATGATATTGTACATAAAAAATCCGAAAGACTCCGTCAAAAAACTAATAGACTTAATAAATGAATTCGGCAATGTAGCAGGATACAAAATTAACGCCAAGAAATCTATGGCCTTTCTATACACCAATAGTGAACTTACAGACAGAGAGACTAAAAAGGCAATCCCATTTACCATCGCACCAAAAAAAATTAAGATACCTAGGAATAAACTTAACTAAGGAGGTAAAAGACCTATACACGGAAAACTACAGGACAATGAAAAAAGAGATAGAGGAAGACGTAAACAGATGGAAGAACATACCATGTTCATGGATTGGTAGAATCAACATCATTAAAATGTCCATACTACCCAAAGCAATCTATAGATTCAATGCACTCCCCATTAAAATACCAACGGCATATTTCACAGACCTTGAAAGAACTCTCCAAAAATTCATCTGGAATAAAAAAAGACCCCGAATAGCCACAGCAATCCTGAGAAAGAAGAATAAAGTAGGAGGGATCTCAATACCAGATTTCAAGCTGTATTACAAAGCCACTGTTCTCAAAACAGCCTGGTACTGGCACAAGAACAGACATATAGATCAATGGAACAGAATAGAGAATCCAGATATTGACCCAAACCACTATGCTCAATTAATATTTGACAAAGGAGGCATGAACATACAATGGAATAAAGACAGTCTCTTCAATAAATGGTGTTGGGAAAATTGGACAGATACATGCAAAAAAATGAAGCTTGATCACCAACTTACGCCATACACAAAAATAAACTCAAAATGGATACAGGACTTAAACATAAGACGGGAAACCATAAAAATACTAGAGCAATCCACAGGCAGCAAAATGTCAGACATATGCCAAAAGAAATTCTTCACTGACACTGCCCCTAGGGCAATGGAAGCTAAAGAGAAAATTAACAAATGGGACTACATCAAAATAAAAAGCTTTTTCACAGCAAAAGAAACCATCAACAAAACAACAAGAAGGCCCACTGCATGGGAGAACATATTTGCAAATGGCATCACTGATAAAGGTTTAATCTCCAACATCTACAGGCAGCTTATACAACTTAATAAAAGGAAGATAAATGATCCAATAAAAAAATGGGCAACAGACCTAAATAGAATCTTTTCAAAAGAAGACAGAAGGAAGGCCAAGAGACACATGAAAACATGCTCAACGTCACTAATTATCCGAGAGATGCAAATCAAAACAACAATGCGGTACCATCTCACACCTGTCAGAATGGCTATCATCAACAAATCAACAAACGACAAGTGTTGGCGAGGATGCGGAGAAAAAGGAACCCTCGTGCACTGCTGGTGGGATTGCAGACTGGTGCAGCCACTGTGGAGAACAGTATGGAGTTTCCTCAAAAAACTGAAAATGGAACTCCCATTTGACCCAGAAATCCCACTCCTGGGAATATATCCGAAGAAACTAGAAACACCAATTAGAAAGGATATATGCACCCCTATGTTCATAGCAGCGCAATTCACCATAGCTAAGATTTGGAAACAGCCTAGGTGCCCGTCATCAGATGACTGGATCAGAAAACTGTGGTACATCTACACAATGGAATACTATGCTGCCATAAAAAAGAAGGAATTCTCATCATTTGCAGCAACCTGGGAGAAATTGGAGAACATTATGTTAAGTGAAATAAGTCAGTCAATGAAAGAAAAATACCACATGATCTCACTCATTTATGGATAATAAAGAACATTATAAACTTGAACAAAAAGATAGATACAGAGACAGTAAAGCATCAAACAGACTGTCAAATTACAAGGGGAAGGTTAGGGAGAGGTGGGGGAGATAAGAGATCAATCAAAGGACTTGTATGCATGCATATAAGCATAACCAATGGATGCAAAACTCTGGGGGGTTGGGGCATATATGGGAGTGGGGTGTGGGGAGGGCAATGGTAAGATATGTACACATATAATACCTTAATAAAAAAATTGAAAAAAAAGAATAATTCAAAAGAACACATATTAATAAAAAGTATCCAAATGGAGCATATGGAACATTTTTATTAAAGTTGTTATAGCATCTGTGTCTGCTAATCCCATCATCTCAGCCATTTCTGATTGATTTTTTTTCTTGTTTATAGGTCTATTTTCCCGCTTCTTTGCGTACCTTGTTATAGGTTGAATTTTGTCCCCCAAAAAGAAATATTGAAGTCCTAGTCCATGGTACCTCAGAATGTGACCTTACTTAGAAATAGGATTGTTGTAGATCTAATTAGTTAAAATAAGGTCACACTGCAGGAGGGTGGGCCCTTCATCCAATATGACTGGTGCCCTTGTAAGAGGAGGAGAGGACAGGGGCCCAAGGAGATGTGGTGACAGGCAGAGACTAGAATAATACAGCTACAGGCCAAGGAATGCAAAGGATCGTCAGCTAGGAAGAGATAAGGAAGAATTCCACCCAGAGTCTCAGAGGGAGCACGGCCCTGCTGACATCATGATTTTATACTTTGAGCCTCCAGAGGTGTAAGAGAATCCATTTCTGTGTTTTCAAGCTACCACGTTTGTGTCCCTTTGCTATGGCAGCCCTGGGACACGAATAAACCTGCTAATTTGGATTGAATGCTAAATATTGTGAACTTGACATTTTGGGGTCCTGGATTTTGTTGTATCACTTTAAAGAGTATTGGACTTATTCTAGCATTCAGTTGACTTACCTAGGAACAGTCTTATCCTTCTGAAAGTTGCTTTCAATGTTCATCAGGATAGATTAGGAGAAACTATTGGTCTAGTGCTAATACCCTTCTTTAAAACTCTACTCAATGTCCAAGTCTTACAAGAATTCTCCACCCTGGCTGACAGAAATATGAGCTATTCCCAGCCCAGTGTGAGCTCTGGGAAATGTTTGACTTATGATGTCTGAGGGTCTTTGCCTGACCTCAACCTCGGGGAATTTCTTCTCATGCATGTACAGATCGGGACCCAGCCAAAGACTGGAGAAAACCCATTTACAGGTCTCCAGAACTCTCAGGGTAGCTCTCCCTTCTCTAGTATTCTGTTCCCAAAATTCTAGACACCTCTTCTCCCAGCATTCCAATTTCTGTCTCTTCAATCAGCCAGACTTCTGGGCTCTGCAACCTGGAAACTGCCCTTGGGCAGTAAGTCACTCAATTGTAAGCTCACCTTATCATTTAGGTTGTCATTTTCTCAGGGATCACAGTCCTGTCTTAGCCAATGCCTGGAAACCTTGGTTTCATATATTTTATCTGATTTTCCTTTTTTTATGTTGGAGATTGAATCTAGTCCCTATTATATCATCATGGCTGGAAAGAATGTTATTTATCTTTTAAGCAAGAATATGGTGTTTTGAAACATTTCATTTTTCCCCCTTCTTAGTAGCTGAAGGGCACATCCCACCTCGCTGCACTAATGTGCTACATGTCATGTATCCCTTGACACCAAGAGCTTTTGCTGTGATGCCTCCAAGAAATAGAAATTTAAAAATTGAACCAGAGCCTGGCAGCTTGGACCCAAGGCACCCCACTCTCAATAAACATCTTGTGTTACCGATGACTGTTGAGGCAAACTGGTGACAGCGCATTTTGCTTTTTTAAGTGATTTCATGAGCCAAGCAGATGGCAAGTTTTCTCACTTGTCAACAAATGCCAACCTAGTGATTCCCATCTTTGAAACAATCTTTACCTCAGCACCATGTTTGAGCCAGGGCAGGGTGGGGGGTCAGGGGGAGACAGGTGTGCTGTGGGCATATTCAGGTGTGATGTGATCATCAGAAACCAAGAAATTCACATAAGAATAAGTTGGACAAAAAGCAACACTCTGTACTAAATACATGCTAAAGTACAGACTGACTCTATAGACTGACATTTTTACAGCAATTTATAAATTACAAGACATTGCCACATTTATTTATTCCTTTCAAAACTACTTCATCCACAGTCTTCTGTTTCTCAGCTGATGGCAATTCCATTCTCCAGACCCTCAGGCCGAAAGCCTGGGATCATTATGGCTTATCTCCTCTCAGGGATCTCCTATCCAATCCATCAGCAAATCGAGCAAACTCTAAGTAGAAAATAGATCTGGATGCAGCCATGCCTCCACACCCCCACTGTCTGAATGACGGCCATCTCTCCTGGATTCCTGCAAGAGCCAAGTAGTCAACCTGCCCCCAACCCAGCTCCCCAGAATTATTTTCTTTCTTTCTTTAAATATATATATATATATATATATGTGTGTGTGTGTGTGTGTGTGTGTGTGTGTGTGTGTGTGTGTGTGTGTTTATTGATTTCAGAGAGGAAGGGAAAGGGAGAGAGCGATAGAAACATCAATGATGAGAATCATTGATTGGTTGCCTCCTGCACGCACCCTACTGGGGATCAAGCCCGAAGCCCGGGCATGTGCCCTTGACGGGAATCGAACCTGGAACCCTTCAGGCCGATGCTCTATCCACTGAGCCAAACCAGGTAGGGGCTCCCAGGACTATTTTCAATCCAACAATCATAATAATCCTAATATAAATCAGACTGTAACTCCCCTGCTCAAAACTTAACCAAGACAGAGTAGGTTTCTTTTTTACTTATTTTTTTTACAGCCCAAACTGTTGATCAGTTCCTGGCATCATGTGACAAACCTCTATGACAGAAACTGAAAATCCAATCATAAACATTTGGAAGGGCAGGAATGTCACATCAACATTTCTTAAGTATAAGAAACTGCCTGCCTATCTAGCAAAAAATCTCTTGTGTTTGTGGGAAGATATGATGGAAGAAAAATGGCCTTTCCATTAACTCAGAAAATCCCTAAGCTAGAACATATAGTGTATGCCATCAGTCAATCACTTTTCATTCTCTTAGAATAAATTTTTGATGCTTTATAATGTGAATGATTCTGTTGTAAATATAAAATAATCAGCTTCTTTGTTTAAAAAAAGCAATAATATGTTCCTGGTAAAAGTGCTAGATGAAAAATATTCTCTTGATTGCATGCCAGCATGTTTCCTTTTAATGTATGCTAAAGCGTCTGAGCAGATAGAAACATCAAATCAGTGAGACATAAATTTCAATGTAGAAATTATTCATTGTACATGAGTCAACAATATTCCCTACAGGAAGCTCTGCCAAGTGCTACCAATCTAAAAAATATTGCCCTCCCAAGCCATGCATCATCCAGGGAGAGTTCAAAGAAAATATTTGGTGATTTTAAAAAATATATATTTTATTGATTTTTTTTACAGAGAGGAAGGGAGAGAGATAGTTAGAAACATCGATGAAAGAGAAACAACGATCAGCTGCCTCTTGCACACCCCCCACTGGGATATAACCTCAACCAAGGTACATGCCCTTGACCGGAATCGAACCTGGGACCCTTCAGTCCGCAGGCTGACGCTCTATCCACTGAGCCAAACTGGTTTCGGCTCTTTGGTGATTTTTTAATTGGGTTTCGCCTAGCAATATTTCCAGTGTCTATGTCCTTCATATCAGAAGGGCTCTAAAACGAGCTATTTCAAAAGAGGTCTTAAAAAGTGTTACAGAAAGGCACCTGGTTTTTCCAAATTTTTAGTTATTGATGAACAAAAACAAAACACATGTTGATTCTGGCAGGGCCAACGTGGGGTTAAAAAAAAAAATAAAATGTCTCTGTCCTCGAGGAGGCATGACTTGGGCTGGGCCTTTGCTGGTATTTGGCTCGGGGGAGAGAGGCAGTGGCCATCTGCGGAGAGAGCCCAGCACAAGTTTGTCGTGGAGACCAGGGGACCATTAGTCAGGGTGAGAGTGCGGCTGAGGGTGGAGGAGCAGAGCAGGAGGGAGAAAGGGTCTGAGGGAGGCCCTGGCAAACGAAGGCCCATGATCCAAGCAGCGAATGAAGTACGTGTTTACGGCAGGAGCAAAGCAGAGGCCCCGGAGAAGGAGAAACAAGAAAGGTGGCCAAGTTGATTTGCAATTTTGCAAAAACACAATTCTAAAAAGGGGCTGTTTTCATTTCAACATAGAAGTAACTCCTGTCTTCTCTAGATGAGTGATGTTTTACTTGGAATCCTGTGAGTGATGAAGGAGGTGTGACCCCATCATCGCCTTAGTTCCGGGGCCCTGGAAGGTCTTATTTGGGCTCTAAGTGGTGCTCTAGAGGAGAAAGCTTGGAAAGGGAATAGGAAAAAGTGCACAGGCCTGGGGAGAGAGAAGGCAGCGGCTTGCAGAGATGACTTGAGCAGTGATGTATGAGGTGGCGGGGAGCGCAGTGACAACTGTCGCATTCCAGGTGTGAGGTGCTGGGAACGGCCAGGAGCACTTGCCAGCGATAGTTTGAGGAGTCTTCCATTTATCATTATAAAAAGCAGTGTTAAAAGCAGCAGAATCCACTTCCATTCTATTTTTGTATGGCAAACTTATCGCATTTATGTAGGTTAAATGTAACTGAAGTTGTTAATATCATTTTTCATATTCTCCCTATGATAATGTCAGGTCTTATAAGACATTACAGATAGATAAATGACAGACATAGATAGATGTGGTCACATTACTGAAATTACTCATCAATGTATCTTTTCTAAAAGCTTTGAGCTCATAGTTCACATACCATATAATTCGCTCACTTAAAGTGCAGAATTGAACAGCTTTTAGTATATTTACAGATATGTGCAATCATCACTACAGTCTATTTTAGCACATTTTTATCACCTCTACAATAAACCTCACTTCCTTCATGATCACCCTCTACCTCCCCAGTCCACTTCCAGCCCCGGGCAATCACTAACCTACTTTCTGTCTCCATAGACTTCCTATTCTGGATATTTCATATGAATCCAGTCATATAGTATGTGGTCTCTTGTGACTGGCTTCATTCACTTATGTTTTTAATGTTCATACATATTGTAGCACATATTAGTACTTCATTCTTCTTTATGGCTAAAGTAGGAGCCCAGTGCACGATTCGAAATTGTGCTGCGCCGCCCACCCTTGAGTCGCCGGTTCCACCCTGCCTCACTCTCTGGGCCCCGAAACAGCCGCAGCCACTGCCACCCCGCCCCCGATGCTGCCCGCACAACCTCCTCCTGTCCGGTTGACCCATTACAGCGTCCCCGTTAATTAGCATATTTCTCTATTATATCCTAATATATAAAAAGCCAGGGGCCATCATAACCAAAACAACCAGACAGACCACTGAACAGCAGGCTGCGTGGGGTGACCAGGTAGGCAGGGAGGTTAGTAAGGAACGACCAAACAACTGAACAGCAGGCTGTGTGGAGTGACCAGGCCAGTAGGGGGGGAGAGTTGGAGGTGACCAGGCAGGCAGGCAGGTGAGCAGTTAGGAGCCAGTAGTCCCGGATTGTGAGAAGGATGTCCGACTGCCGGTTTAGGCCTGATTCCCGGGATCGGGCCTAAACCAGCAGTCAGACATCCCCCGAGGGGTCCTGGATTGGAGAAGAGTGCAGGCTGGGCTGAGGGGACCCGCCTCCCGTGTGCATGAATTTCGTGCACCGGGCCTCTAGTATATAGATAATACTTCATTGCATGTATGTATCATGTTTTGTTTATCCATTCATCAGTTGATGGACATTTGGGTTGTTTCCACCTTTTATTCATTAAGAATAATAACTGCAGCTTACATAATCTTTGCTGGAATAAATATTCACACACAAGCTTTTCTATAGACACATGTTTTCATTTGTTTTGAGTTTATACCTTAAAGTGGAACTTCTTGGTCCTATGGTAACTCTGTTAAATCATTTGAGAAACAGCTAGACTGTTTTTCAGTGTCTTCACCATTTTACATTGTCACCAGCTATGCATGAAAGTTTAGATTTTTCTACTTTCTCAACAACATTGGTTAGAATCTGACTTTTGGGTCTAGCCATCCTAGTGGGTGTGAAGTGGTATCTCATTGTGGTTTTGATTTGCATTCACCTGATAACTAATGATGTTCATGTGCTTATTGGCCATTTATACATCTTCCTTTGAGAAATGTCTGTTCAGATCCTTTGCTCACTTTTAAATTAGGTTACTTGGGGTTTTTTATTATTGAATTTTAAAATATATTTTTTTATTGATTTAAGAGAGGGAGAGGGAGGGAGAGATCGAAACAAAAATGATGAGAGAGAATCATTGATCCACTGTCTTCTGCACGCCCCCTACTGGGGATCAAGCCAGCAACCCGGGCATGTGCCCTGACCAGGAATAGTGACCTTCTGGTTCATAGGTCAATGCTCAACCACTGAAACATGTTGGCTGGGCTTATTATTGAATTTTAAGAGTTCTTTATATATTCTGGATGTTACCAGATCCTTATCAAATATATGATTTGCAGCGATTTTCTCCCACTATGTCTTTTCACTTTCTTGATGGTATCCTTTATTTTTTTATTTTTATTTTTTTTGTTTGTTTTTTTTAACATTTTATTTTTTTTTCCAATTTTTTTTATTAAGGTATTATATGTGTACATATCTTACCATTGCCCCCCACACACACACCACTCCCATATATGCCCCCACCCCCCCCCCCCCCCGAGTTTTGCATCCATTGGTTATGCTTATATGCATGCATACAAGTCCTTTGATTGATCTCTTATCTCCCCCACCTCTCCCTAACCTTCCCCTTGTAATTTGACAGTCTGTTTGATGCTTTACTGTCTCTGTATCTATCTTTTTGTTCAAGTTTATAATGTTCTTTATCATCCATAAATGAGTGAGATCATGTGGTATTTTTCTTTCATTGACTGACTTATTTCACTTAACATAATGTTCTCCAATTCCTCCCAGGTTGCTGCAAATGATGAGAATTCCTTCTTTTTTATGGCAGCATAGTATTCCATTGTGTAGATGTACCACAGTTTTCTGATCCAGTCATCTGATGACGGGCACCTAGGCTGTTTCCAAATCTTAGCTATAGTGAATTGTGCTGCTATGAACATAGGGGTGCATATATCCTTTCTAATTGGTGTTTCTAGTTTCTTCGGATATATTCCCAGGTGTGGGATTACTGGGTCAAATGGGAGTTCCATTTTCAGTTTTTTGAGGAAACTCCATACTGTTCTCCACAGTGGCTGCACCAGTCTGCATTCCCACCATCAGTGCACGAGGGTTCCTTTTTCTCCACATCCTCGCCAACACTTGTCGTTTGTTGATTTGTTGATGATAGCCATTCTGACAGGTGTGAGATGGTACCGCATTGTTGTTTTGATTTGCATCTCTCGGATAATTAGTGACGTTGAGCATGTTTTCATGTGTCTCTTGGCCTTCCTTCTGTCTTCTTTTGAAAAGATTCTATTTAGGTCTGTTGCCCATTTTTTTATTGGATCATTTATCTTCCTTTTATTAAGTTGTATAAGCTGCCTGTAGATGTTGGAGATTAAACCTTTATCAGTGATGCCATTTGCAAATATGTTCTCCCATGCAGTGGGCCTTCTTGTTGTTTTGTTGATGGTTTCTTTTGCTGTGAAAAAGCTTTTTATTTTGATGTAGTCCCATTTGTTAATTTTCTCTTTAGCTTCCATTGCCCTAGGGGCAGTGTCAGTGAAGAATTTCTTTTGGCATATGTCTGACATTTTGCTGCCTGTGGATTGCTCTAGTATTTTTATGGTTTCCCGTCTTATGTTTAAGTCCTGTATCCATTTTGAGTTTATTTTTGTGTATGGCGTAAGTTGGTGATCAAGCTTCATTTTTTTGCATGTATCTGTCCAATTTTCCCAACACCATTTATTGAAGAGACTGTCTTTATTCCATTGTATGTTCATGCCTCCTTTGTCAAATATTAATTGAGCATAGTGGTTTGGGTCAATATCTGGATTCTCTATTCTGTTCCATTGATCTATATGTCTGTTCTTGTGCCAGTACCAGGCTGTTTTGAGAACAGTGGCTTTGTAATACAGCTTGAAATCTGGTATTGAGATCCCTCCTACTTTATTCTTCTTTCTCAGGATTGCTGTGGCTATTCGGGGTCTTTTTTTATTCCAGATGAATTTTTGGAGAGTTCTTTCAAGGTCTGTGAAATATGCCGTTGGTATTTTAATGGGGAGTGCATTGAATCTATAGATTGCTTTGGGTAGTATGGACATTTTAATGATGTTGATTCTACCAATCCATGAACATGGTATGTTCTTCCATCTGTTTACGTCTTCCTCTATCTCTTTTTTCAGTGTCCTGTAGTTTTCCGTGTATAGGTCTTTTACCTCCTTAGTTAAGTTTATTCCTAGGTATCTTAATTTTTTTGGTGCGATGGTAAATGGGATTGCCTTTTTAGTCTCTCTGTCTGTAAGTTCACTATTGGTGTATAGAAAGGCCATAGATTTCTTGGCGTTAATTTTGTATCCTGCTACATTGCCGAATTCATTTATTAAGTCTATTAGTTTTTTGACGGAGTCTTTCGGATTTTTTATGTACAATATCATGTCGTCTGCAAATAAAGACAGCTTTACTTGTTCTTTTCCAATTTGGATGCCTTTTATTTCTTCTTCTTGTCTAATTGCAATGGCTAATACTTCCAGTACTATGTCAAACAGGAGTGGTGAGAGTGGGCATCCCTGTCTTGTTCCTGTTCTTAGGGGAAATGTTTTTAGTTTTTGTCCATTGAGTATGATGTTTGCTGTGGGTTTATCATATATAGCTTTTATTATGTTGAGGTATGAGCCTTCTATTCCCACCTTGTTGAGAGTTTTTATCAAGAAAGGGTGTTGGATTTTGTCAAATGCTTTTTCTGCATCAATTGATATGACTATGTGATTTTTATCTTTCAATTTGTTTATGTGATGTATCACGTTTATTGATTTGCGGATATTGTACCATCCTTGCATTCCTGGGATAAATCCTACTTGGTCATGGTGTATGATCTTTCTGATGTACTGCTGGAGCCGATTTGCTAGAATTTTGTTGAGGATTTTGGCATCTATGTTCATGAGGGATATTGGTCTGTAATTCTCTTTCATTGTGTTGTCTTTATCTGGTTTTGGTATTAGGGTGATGCTGGCTTCATAGAAGGAGCTTGGAAGTGTTCCTTCCACTTGAATTTTTTGGAATAGTCTGAGGAGGATAGGTTTTAGTTCTTCCTTGAATGTTTGGTAAAACTCTCCTGTGAAGCCATCAGGCCCCGGGCTTTTGTTTGCCGGAAGCTTTTTGATGACTGCTTCAATTTCGTCCATAGTTATTGGCCTATTGAGCTGTTTAGATTCTTCTTGATTGATTTTTGGAAGGTTATATTTTTCTAGGAATCTGTCCATTTCCTCCAGGTTGTCCAGTTTGTTGGAATAGAGTTGTTCATAGTATTTTGTAACAATCCTTTGTATCTCAGCGGGGTCTGTTGTTATTTCACCTCTTTCATTTCTGATTTTGTTTATTTGGGTCCTCTCTCTTTGCTTCTTGGTGAGCCTGGCTAGAGGTCCATCAATCTTGTTTATCCTTTCAAAGAACCAGCTCTTGGTTTTGTTGATCTTATGTATTGTTTCTTTGGTCTCTATGTCATTTATCTCCGCTCTGATCTTTGTTATTTCCTTCCTTCTGGTTACACTGGGCTTTTCTTGCTGCTCTTTTTCTAGCTCTTTGAGTTGTAGGGTTAAGTAATTTATTACCATTGTTTCTTGTTTTTTGCAATAGGCTTGTAGAGCTATGAACTTCCCTCTCAAGACTGCTTTCGCTGTGTCCCATAGATTTTGGATTGTTTTGTTTTCATTGTCATTTGTGCCATGATGTTTTTTATTTCTTCCTTGATCTCTCTGGTGACCCAGTCCTTGTTTAATAGCATGCTGTTTAGTCTCCATGTGTTTGATTTCTTTGGATTGTATTTATTGTAGTTGATTTCCAGTTTTATGCCACTGTGATCTGAGAAGATGCTTGATATAATTTCTATCTTCTTGAATTTGAAGAGACTTTGCCTGTGACCCAGCATATGGTCTATCTTTGAAAATGACCCATGTGCACTTGAGAAGAATGTATATTCTGTGGCTTTGGGGTGAAATGTTCTGAAGATGTCAATTAATTCCATCTGGTCTAGTGAGTCATTTAGGATTGCTGTTTCTTTGCTGATTTTTTGTTTAGAGGATTTGTCCAGTGGTGATAGTGGGGTATTAAAGTCTCCTACTATGATTGTATTGCTATTAATCTCTCCCTTGATATCCTCCAGGAGTTTTTTTTATGTATTTGGGTGCTCCTATATTGGGAGCGTATATGTTTAGCAGAATTATTTCTTCTTGTTGGATTTCTCCCTTTAGTATTATGAAGTGGCCTTCCTTATCTCTTGTTATGGCATTTACTTTGAGGTCTATTTTGTCAGATATAAGTATTGCTACCCCAGCTTTTTTTTCATTTCCATTTGCCTGAAAGATATTTTTCCATCCCTTCACTTTCAATCTGTGTGAGTCTCTTGTTCTGAGGTGGGTCTCTTGTAGACAGCATATATATGGGTCGTGTTTTTTTATCCATTCAGCTACTCGATGTCTTTTGATTGGAGCATTTAGTCCGTTTACATTTAAAGTTATTACTGAAAGGTATTTGTTTGCAGTCATATCTATTTTTGTGTCTGTATTCCTTCTTACCTGTTTATTTCTTCTTTTTACAGTATTCCCTTTAGCAATTCTTGCATTGCTGGTTTGGTGGTGATAAACTCCCTGAGGCTTTTTTTGTCTGCAAAGCTCCTGATTTCCCCTTCAATTTTGATTGATAGTCTTGCTGGATATAGTATTCTTGGATTCAGTCCTTTGCTTTGCAACACTTTGTATACCTCCTTCCATTCACTTCTAGCTTGTTGTGTTTCTGTTGAGTAATCATTTGACAATCTGATGGGTGTTCCTTTGTAGGTAACTCTCTGTCTCTCTCTTGCCGCCTTTAGGATTCTCTCTTTATCATTTATATTTGCCATTGAAATTATGACATGTCTTGGTGTGGGTCTTTTGGGGTTGATCCTGCTTGGGACTCTCTGTACTTGCGTAACTTTTATCTTTCCCATATCCGGGAAGTTTTCTGTCATTATTTCTTTGAATAGATTTTCTAATCCCTGCTGCTCTTCTTGTCCTTCTGGCAGCCCTATTATACGCATGTTACTTCGTTTCATGTTGTCCCGAAGCTCCCTTAGGCTTTCCTCCTGCTTTTTAATTTTTTTCTCCAATTGCTATTCAGATTGAGCTTGTTTCTGTACCTGATCTTCTAACTCACTAATTCGGTCCTCTGCTTCTTGTAGTCTACTGTTGAAACTTTCCATGGTGTTTTTGATTGTAGCTATATCACTTTTCATTTCTTCCTGATTCTTGCATAAGTTGTTGATTTTCTCATCCATCCGATGTATAAATTCCATGACCATTACTCTGAACTCCTTTTCGGTCATGTTGCAAGCTTCAGTTTCACTAATTTCCTTTCTTGGCAACTCCACATTTTCTTTCCTCTGTGAGTTATTTCGTTTCCCCATTCTGGCTATTACCAGAAAGCTCAAGCTTCCGTTTGTGTAGACCTGGGCCGTGTGCTGTGGGGACTTCGCTCCACCCTAGTTTCACTGAAGTGCTCTGACACTAGGACGTGTGGCTGCCTTTGGTTGGTGGGAACCAGACTTGCCCAGGATCAGTGTCCCCAGTGTTCCGTGTGGTCTCGTGTGCACATTTGGAATCAGGGGCCCTGTCTGCACCACACTGTTGGTATGTGCCGAGAATGAGATCCTTAGCATGTGCCAGGAGTCAGAGTTTCCCTGTGTCTGCACCAAGACTCGAGTGTCAAAGTCTCTGTTGCCTTGTGCGGTTTCTCGTTGAGAATCAGGGTCCCTGTGTGTGCACGCACCAACAATTGGGGTCGCTGGCTCTTAGTGTGAATGCGCTGTGAGTCAGGGATCCCAGGCAGCTGTGTCCGGCGTGCCAAATTCCCTGAAGTGGAGCTGCGTCCTGTGTGTGCTCTCTCTACTGAGCCAAACAGGCTAGAGCGCACATTCTTAAAATCCTGAAGGTGAGCTGGCTCAGTGAACTCTCCCAGAGTCCCGGAAGGGGGGCGGAGTCCGTCCTGCGCGCCAAATTCCCCAAAGGGAAGCCCCTCTGTGCACGCTCTAAGACTCCCCGAAGGGGGAGCTGTGACCCGCGAGCCAAATTCCCCCAAATTCCCCGAAGGGGAGCCCTCTGTGCGCACTGACAGATTTCCCCGACGGGAAGCTGCTTCTGTCCCGCGCGCGCACGCGCCAAATTCCCTATGGAGGAGCGCGTCCCTGCGCAAAGCTCGGCAGCTTGGGCGAGGGGCGGGTCTATCAGTTACTATGGCGCTTTCTGCGCGCCTGCGAGGAGGGGGATAGGCTCTTTGACTCACGGAAATCTGCGGGGAAGTCTGGATTCTTGTTGTTTGTTGGTCTGGAGCTGTGATAGCAGTTCTCTGTCCCCAGTGGCTGCAGGGTCCTGGTTTGTGTCAGAAGCCAGGATCCGAGTCTCAGGCAGCTCTGTTTCTCAAGATGGCGTGGTCTCCGTGTCCGCACCAGCCGCCAAGAAGTGTCCGCTTTGTGCACGGGGCTCCGCCGTCTAGGGCTGCCCTGTTAGGGAGCCCCTTGGAAGACCTGCAGAATCTAACTGACCCTATCTCATACACACACACACACCACACACATCTACACTCTCCTCTATGGGTTCCTCACTCACACTCTCTCTCTCCCTACCTTCCTGCCGGTCGCCATCTTTTTCTGATGGTATCCTTTAAAGTGTAAAAATTTTTAACTTTGATGAAGTTCTATCTATTTTTCCTTTGGTTGTTTGTGTTTTTGGTGTCATATCTAAGGATGATTTGCCAAACCCAAGGTTATGAAGGTTTACCTTTATGCTTCTTCCAAGAGTGTTGTAGTTACAGGTCTTACATGTAGGTCTCTGGTTTATTTTGAGTGAATTTTTGTACATGGCAAGAGGGAAGGGTTCAGTTTCATTATTTTGCATGTGGCTCTCCAGTTGTTTCAGCACCACAGACATTTCTTTCCACATTGGATGTTCTTAGAATCTTTTTACAAATTCAGTTGACTGTAGACGTACAGGCTTATTTCTAGACACGAAGTGTAAATCCTCCAACTTTGTTCTTCTTTTTCAAGATTATTGGGTCTCTTACAATTTCATCTGAATTTTAGAATCATCTTACAATTTCTACAAAGAGGGCAACCTCTTGCTTGAAAAAAAAAGTAAAATAACAAATGCATTTCATTTAACACCTGAGAGTTATTTTAAAGTCAGGCATTCCAATCATGCAGGACAGGTATCTTATATTTTTGCCAAGAGCACATAAGAAAATTAAAAACTTTGTGTGTTTTTAAAATTTATTTTCAGCCAGGAAGGTTCAGCACTACCAGATATTAAATCATACCTTCCTGGAGAGAGATGTAACTTTAAAACAAAACAAACAATAACAAACAAACAAACAAACAAACAAAAAAAACACAAAACATGGTCAGGTCCTGGGATTAAAGGTCAACGGGAACTGTTTCTACTATTTAAATGAGTAGATACCCATCACCTCTTCCAATGTCTTAATTTCGATCTTTCCCCATAAGTCTAATAAGGATAGAGCAGATGCACCATTTTAAAATGCTCATTTCCCTTGCTGATGAGCAGACAGTGGTCTCAGAGAACTGCTGAAGCTTATTGTGTTTTTGGAATTGGAAGAAATTGGAATTCCAAGAAGAGAATACTGGAGTTAGAGGAGGCTGGTAGTGTTAGAAAATTACAGTTTTCTTGGCTTCTGACTGCACTGATTTACATCAATTTTGTATGAATGTGTATCATTGTTGGGTAAAATGTTACTTGTCCTAAAAGGAACTCAAAAGAGTAAAAGAATTTTTCCCAACTCATTTTACTCAAAAGTTTCTGTAAACACTAAATTCTAAAATACCTCAATGATACACCTTGGAATTTTTTGAATTAAGGAAAACATTCACATACATTCAAAGGTAGTCTCCCACTCCCTTTTCATAAGATATAGCCAAACAATAATTACCTAAAAGATGTAACTAATCAATGTATTCATAAATCAGTAAGAATCAAAGTTTGTCACCTCCTCAATCAAAACCATTAACGTCAATGGTCCTTCTCATTATTTCTATTTTTTCCTCTAAACTTTTTTTTTCCCTTTATTGATTAAGGTATTACATATGTGTCCTTATCCCCCCATTCTAAACTTTTATTCCAAGAATTTATTTAGGCATTTATCATTAGAGTCTTAGAATCACATTTAGATTTTTTTTTTTCCAGGAAAATAAGACTACATAATCTTTGCTTTTTATAAAAGTATGTTTTTGCCAGCAAGTGAAACATATATTTGAATTTTTCCCATATGAACATGTTTTAGCAGCAAAAATGCTCCTCATGAGGGAGTGGGCATTTGTGACCAAACAGTGTAGCAATGACTCACTCTGTAGCCATTTAAGTTAGCAACATCATGTGACAAGGCCAAAAGGCCAAAAAAGAGTTAGGCAGCCTTGGGTTGAGTTTTAGTGATGCTAACTCTTTAACTACATAACATGGGGCAAATTTATCTGGCTCAATTTCTTTAGCTCTACAAATAGAATAAAAATATGAATCTTACAGATTTGCACTGATTATGTTTTTAAAGAAAATTGGGTAATCTTTAACCCACAACAAAACTATAAAATTATCCTACAAGGTTCATGTGTTTTAATGCAAGATGCCTTGAAAACTCTGCACTGAGCAGATAATAAACACACACACCAAAAAAAAAAAAAAAAAAAAAAAAAAGCTTAATTCTGTCCCAAGTCTGACTTAAAATTAATATTGTAATTTTGCTTGTCTTTTAAAACCCACATATTATTTTGAGAAATAATTTGAATGATTTCATATCACTAAAACAGATCTTTGGGGAAGATTCTACTGCAGGATTTTCAGTCAGTTATCCTTCAGGGAGTAGAGAGAGACTGGCTACTCAAATCATACTTTTAGCCACTTCTAAAAATAACATGCATTTCTCATTTTACACCACTAGATGGTACACCTATACATAAATAAACCAGGGGATTTGTATAGGGGAGGAAATGAAATCTAGCCCAGTCCACATAACAATATCCAAGCTGGGTAGCCAGGTTTGGGGCCCAGCTCCACCACTGCCCAACTGTGAGATGCCTAGACAAGTCATTAACTGGCCTAAGCATTATGTCTTCATCTTAACAGTATGTGCCTCAGAGCATTGTGAGGATTCAATGAAGTAATATATGCAATGCACTTAGTGCCTGGCACACAGTTAAGTACTCAATAAATATTGGCTGTTACTTAAATTTTTTTAATTGGCATCTATTTCTATTTTTTTAAATATGTTTTTACTGATTTTAGAGAGAGAAGATGGGAGAGGGAGAGAGAGATAGAGAAACATAGATCGGCTGCCTCCTGCACACCGCCTCCTGGGGATCAAGCCTACAACTCAGGAATGTGCCCTGACAGGGAATCAAACCGACGACCTTTGGGACGACACTCAACGAACTGAGCCACACTGGCCAGGGCTTAGCTGTTACATTTTTTATTACTATTCTAGCGATTCAAAATCAGGGCCTCTTACCTTGCCTGAAATGAGGGGCTCTCTAGTCTGAGTCTGACAAAATGCGGAAGAGGGCGGGATGTATCCCCTGAAAGGCCCAGCCTTGTCCCTGTGCTGTCTCCCTGTTAGGAAAGGGCCCCCGAGCTCCTGTGTCTTGATTTTTACCATGTGTTTATGACTTTTCCTGGGTCTACTTCCCCAGAAGGCCTTGTGATGGCAATGTCCTTGTGCTCTCTGTTAGGGTCACCAAAGGAGGAACCCATGAGGCCGAAAGTAGTGAAGAATTATAAAGTGACTCCAGCACTTTATACCCAGGGGGAGGGGGAGTCAGAGGCTTTAAAGGACTCTAGGTGGGCTTTTTCAGCCGTGAATTCTCTGGGCAGGTACAGATCCTGGGCAAGTCTGGAGGAGAAAGTTACTGGTCTTAGCAAATAGAATGTGTTCTAAGTGAAAGGGACTGTCAGTTGGGAAATGATCTGAAGGTCAGTTTCCCAGGGGAGAAGATATCAATTCGATTATTTGATCAGACCTAACACTCTCTCCCTGCTTCCTCAGTTTCTAAGCATGCCCAGGAAAGGTCTGGGCCTGGAAGAGCTCACGACTCCACAGTATGGCAGCAGATGGGTAACCAGGGAGTGACCAGATGAAGCCGGCCTCCAACCCGAAGCAGAACTGGCCTGGGACAGGCAAGCCTAGTCCTGTCTGAGCACACGGAAGGGGAGGGCCAGGCCGGTCTGGGCAGGACAGCAGAGGTGGTAACAAAAGAGTCATGCTTGAGGGCCAAAGCCAGAAGCAGATCTCATGGATAAAAGGGGTACTCCATGGGGGGAGCCCTCCAGGAAGGACTTTGGGGACGACCTGAGAACCAGGAAGGAGAAAGGCTTCCATACAGAAGTTGGAACCAAAGAAGCAGAGGGTAAGAAGGAAGAACCTCTTTCCAGAGCACCAGCCTCAGTGGACACACAGACCCCAAGAACCCCCATCTAGGTGCGCCTGGGCACCTCAGATCCATCCTCGAAAGCAAAACCTTCCCTCCTACCAGAGACCTGCTCTGGCATCTGCATCCCTTTCTCAGAGAAGGCCTCCCAGCTCACTGGCCAAAAGCCAGGGGTCACTCTGAGGGCCTCCCTCGCCCCCATGGCCCACGTCCTTGGGCTCAACAATGTCAGAGTCACATGAACCATCCCCCCTGCCTCGGCCTCTCCCATTACCTGCAGAATGAAGTCTTTAGTATGAAACACAGGCCTTCCTAGCCTGAGCCCTGTCTGTCTGTCCTTCCAGTCTCACCTGCCTGGTCCCTTCAGGCACCTCGGCTCCCTGTGTGATGAGCTGAATGGGTATAAGACTGAATAAATGCATCGCCACAAACAGAAGGGGATTTGGAGTTTCCAAGGGGGGTTGATTTATTCGCAAATATCTTGCTGTCAAAGTCCACCTTTTGATAAAACACTCCGGGGTTTTCTTGTTAGACAGTTCGTTGTGGATTTAAAGGGGCCCTATCCATTGTGAAAGTAGAGATACATCTTTCTCAGCCCTAGCCTAGCACTTCACATGGTATTTGCTGAATGGCAAGATCTAAATTCCAGGCTCTGGGAACTTCAAGTTTGAGGTTTCTTCCAAGGTTGGGTCTTTGAAATGGATCCTGACAATCTGTCTTGTACTCGGCAGAAGCAGAAAGGGCTAGAATGGATTCATGCTCCCTGTTTCTGCAGCAAGATGCCTATGGCAGGCAACTCTGACACCAGGCCCAGGAAGGAGGAGGGGGAACTGAAGCCGTAGAGGAAGCAATGTGTGCAAGCAGACAGGTGAGGAGCTAAAGTTGATTTGTGGATAGAACCTGTTGTAAAAGTCCAGGAGGTGAATCCCAGAATGGATCAAGTCACACGAGACTTGAAGACATCCGTGCTGGAGCCCACAAGGCAGGGGCAGACATCAATTCATATGGGTGTTCCATACAAGAATTCTTATGGACTGAGCTGTGTACCCCCAAAATTAATATGTTAAAGCCCTAACCCCCGGTGTGATGTTATTTGGAGATAGAACCTTTAGAAAGGTTATTAAGGTTAAGTGAGGTTATAAGTGTGGAGCCCTAATCTGGTAGGACTAGTACCCTTATAAGAAGAGAAAGAGTTCTCTCTACCCCCGCCCCTCTCTCTCTCTAGCTCTTTGTGGGCATAGGGGATGGGCCATGTCAGAACACAGAAGGAAGCATATGTCTGCAAGCCAGGAAGAGAGCTCTCACCAGAGTCGAATTTTCTGGAACCTTGGTCTTGGACTTTGAGTGAGTTTGGGCTGTTAGAACAAAGTGCCATAGACTGGGTGTCTTATACACAAAAGAAATTTATCCCTGGGGGCTGGAATCCTGAGATCGCGGTGCAAGCAAGGTCGGATGAGGACTCTCTTCTGGGCTGGTTGCAGGTTGCTTACTTCTTATTATGTCCTTCTTGCATGGTGGGAAGAGCTAGCTAGCTCTCTAGCCTCTTCTTCTAAGGGCCCTAATCCTACACATGAGGCCTCCACCTTCATGACCTAATTACCTCCAAAAGCTCCCCTCCAAATACCATCACGTTAGGATTTGGGCGTCAACATATAAATTTGGGGTGACACAAACATGCAGTCCACTGCAGACTCTGGCCACCAGAACTGTGAGGAAATGGATTTCTGTTGTTTAGGTCACTCAGTCTGTGATATTTTGTTACGGCAGCCTGAGCAGACAGCTCTCTTATAAAGGGCCAGGCCTTGCCCTGTGGTCAGTAGCATGCTTTCTGTAGAAGACACAGTGTGGTGGCTACAGAAGACAGCCCCTGCCCGGCCGGTGTGGCTCAGTGGTTGAACATTGACCTATGAACCAGGAGGTCATGGTTCAATTCCCAGTCAGGGCATGATCTCCAGTATGGGACGTGCAGGAGGCAGCCAATCAATGATTCTCTCTCATTATTGATGTTTCTATTGCCCTCTCCCTTCCTCTCTGAAATCAATAAAAAAATATATTTTAAAAAAGAAGACAGATCCTGACCAACACACATCTACCACATAATAGAAAGAATCTACGACCATGGAGGCTTAGTATCAACCAAGCAAAGCAAAGGAAGATGTCCTGAACGTGAGCCTATGAAACCATCCTAGGCCAGGTCTCTCTCCAAGGGAGAATTACGTAGGGACCTCACAAAGCAGCGCATTAAAGCAGTTACTGGTGTGGTTTTGGAACTCAGACACACTAAGATGGTCAGTCACATTGTCCTGAAATAATTGGCTTTCTAGTGTCTGTCTAGGTGCTTTCTTGTTTTTCACCCGCAATGAAATCAGACGTCTCTGGATCTCTGGCATGTCTGAAAAATGCATAAACTCCTTCCATCTTTTTCTTTTTGCAGAAAAATCTTTTAACAAAATTATTGCTTATATCCCATGCAGATGCAATTAGAAAAACTGTTCCCTCCAATCAATCTTTTTTACTATCCCTCCCCCCCAATAATCCAAAAAGAATTTGTATATATGCTGGCTACAAGTTAATAAACCAGTTATCAAAACATTTTTAAAAATGGTTCTGTCATTAAATATACAAGTTGGTGTCTCCCCCAACAAGTTCCCCAACAATGCAGACATAGAAGTGACCCCACAGTTAAACCCATGGGTGTAGAAGGTCGGAAACCGTCTCCCCTCTGCCTGTGAGCAGAGATAGTGCTTCACTTTTTAACCAACTCCAAAAGCAAGTATATCTTCTGTTGAAATCCAGTGGACCCAGCATCTCTGTATTCCTGCCTCATTTCAGGAATTTTGCATTTTTGCAAAAGGGGTATTTTGACAATTGGCTTGCGTGTTCCAGATAGAGATTCACACCAAACTAATGAACATACCATTACATAAACTTTAAAGAATGCCACCTGATGCCTTGTGCTTATCACAGAGGTCTGTTATACTCAAGCACAGTTTGGGGTACACTTACCATGCAGTCAAACCACCAAGTTAGGGGCAGGATGATCTGCACAGGTTTTAGGAAGTACAACAGTGACTCTGTGAGGCCGACTGTGGTGGGAAGCGCCATGGGTCAGGAGCCTCGGAATCTGGCCCTCCCTGGCCATGGACAGGTCCAGCTGGGTGACCTTGGGCCAGTCTCAGTTTCCGTTGCTACACGGCTTTTGAATAATTAATGAAAATAATCAAACAGATGTTGCGTTACCCGTTTATCATTCACAACAAATTTGCACTGAAAATCTTGTTTCTGAAACATTTTCCTTTAGGATTTAAAATTAAAAAAAAAAACAACTCTTTAAAGAAAATTTTAGTCTTCATCCAGTAACATAAAGTGTAAATAAAACTGGATATATTTGCTCATTGAAACTACCAGTAAGGTCTAGATATACCTTTGAACTACGTGCTAGCTATCTGTGGGATTCTGGACTGCACTTCTGCCATTGAACCACCAGGGGTCGTGATTTGAGCGCTGTGGCAGAGAACGGAGCAGGTTGGCAGTGTTATAGAATGTCAAGTGGGATTTTTCTTGACGTCCTAGAACTGTGGTGAAGGCTCTTAGCCAAGAACAAAGCTACTGAAGACCTTTTCTTAGTCCGGAGAGCTGACAACATCTGCCTGCAGCTGGAGCCAGTGGTGGGGCCTGCAGGCTCACAGACAATCCTCAGAATCAAGCTGACCTCCCAGGGCATCCTAGCCCCTACTCAGATTATACAAGAAGAGGGAGGGAGTCTGTCACTGGGGGAGAGCAGCGTCCATGGAGAGAGGCTAGGCTTACACTCCCCAAGTCAAGTGAGAGGCCCCAAGAGACTTTCATTATGATTGGGTGTTTGCAAGAACGAGATGGCAGCTCATTCCCTGGTGTCTACTTAGCCCCTGACTTGCTGATCTGCCCCCAGAGGAGGACAGGAGAACTGGAATGAGGAGGGGGCAGCAGTGGGGAAGGTGGGGGGAGGCACACTGTGAATGGCTGCAGCAGGGTGCCAGTTGGTGGCTGAGCTCATCCTGTCTTGCCAATTCCTCTCCTAACGTCCGCCAGCCCAGGAGGGAACCCAGCTGTCCCGCCACAGCTGTTCCCAGCTCCCCTCAGACTTAATAACTTGCTCTGTAGCGCTTTCCAGTGAACAAAATGCTTTTGCCTGAGAGCATGTTACCTAAATTCCGTCGTAGTTCTATCTCGTGATTAGGAACTGACCCCATTTTATAAAGAGGGTACTGAGAGGTGAAAAAGGGACCCTCCCCAGGTGGCAAGCCTAGTGTTAAAAACAGGACAACAGTCCTGCCGGCGTGGCTCAGTGGTTGAGCATCAACCTATGAACCGGGAGGTCACGGTTCCACTCCCAGTCAGGACACATGCCCGGGTTGCGGGCTCGATCCCCAGTGTGGGTCATGCAGGGGGCAGCCGATCATTGATTCTCTCTCATCATTGATGTTTCTATCTCTCTCTCCCTCTCGCTCTCCCTTCCTCTCTGAAATCAATAAAAATATATTAAAACAAAACAAAACAGGACAAGCCGAAAATGGAGTTGCTTCGACAAATAGATACTTCATTGCAGTCTCTTGGCCCTCCCAGAGATGAAAGCTTAAACCAGTCCATCAGGAATTGCTTGGTCAGCACTAGTTACCATATTTTCTGGCATATAAGACGACTTTTTAACCCAGGAAAATCTTCTATACATCCAGTCGTCTTATACGCCGAAAAATACGGTAGGTAATCTGCTCATAGACCCTGCCATCCCCTCAAGAAAAGTAACAACCACTCTGCTGTTTTGCCTCCTATGACATCCTGTGCTGCTGCCTATGAAAGTCTTTCATTTTGTACAGCCCCTCGGAGCTCCTTGACATCTACCTGCTCGATTGGATGCTGCCTGATTCTAATGGATCTGCTCAAACTCCTAACATTGTTACTATGCCTCAGTTTATCTCTTGACACTATAAACTGTAGGTGGGGGGATGCGTTCTCTGTCTTTGCTCACCCATCTTTGTTTTTCCCCATTGTTTTTAAGATTGTGATTTTTTTAATATATATATATAAAGGAGAAGCTGCTTTGTTACAGAAAATAGTGTTTGTGCACTTAAATTGCAAATCATGTTAGTCATGCGTGTTTGATCTTACCACCTACCTGCTGATAATTTGCCCCCTGCCGAAAACCTCACTGCTCTTATTCTAATTCACTTACATCCACCAGGGAGGTGGGTGTTTCTGTCTTTTGTTGTTGTTACCACTGGTTGGAACTGTGCCCGCCTGTTCCAGAGAGGAGGTTCAAGAAATAGCAATTGAATGGGTGAACAAGCCAACCAGTATGAAGTGCCAGTAGAGATTCTTAGAGCCGGGAACACCGCCAAAGGCGTTCCTCCTGGTAAAAGTTATTTTTAAGTAAAAACACAATGATTCTAAAAGATTAACTGTAAACCTGGTGAGAATTGTAATTTGGGTTGAGAAGGTGTTTATCTTCTCTTTCTTTTTCCCTGTTCCCCAAACCATTGCTAGCACTGCCCAAGAGGACCCCTCCCAGCACTGGTCCGGGGGCGAAATGAGAATTTAGGAATGTGTGAAGGCTTGAGTGCACATGTGAGTGCATATGTGAGTGCGTGTGTGAGTGCGTGTGTGTGCTTGTGTTATAAAGGGGGGAGAGAGGAGCAGGTGATAGACAAATAAGAATGGGAAGGGAAAACTCTTGGAAGCAGCCTCCCACCCCTTTGCCAAGTAAAAGAGGTTCAGATGAAAGCAAAACATTTGGGAGAAAGAGGCTTTTTCCCGATACCAGTGGGACAGATTCCCGGATGACAAGGAAGGGCCTCGGAGAGTACAGGTGCTGGAAGCATGTGGCTGATGGTCTGCATCCTCGCCTTCTATATGAAGCTCTCATCTGGATCCACGGCCTCAGGTGTCCTCTGCATGTCACCGAAGCAATCATGCTAACGTCGTCTCATAAATTCATTCAGAGGCCAAAACTTCTCAGAGCAGCGCTGATCCTTCAGGAAGCCTAACCAAAGCCTCTTGGCCTGAGAGATGTTTACAAAATCATTGCATAGCATGGGGTTCACTGGATGAAAATGAAGGCAACAGACTGGATTTTAAAAGCATTTGATAAAAATAAATGTCATCATGATGTTCCACCCTTTTCATTCATTTTTCCCCCCCGTAAGATCCTGTTTGCTACTGAGCCATTCATTTCCCATTCTTCTCCCTAAGCATCCCACATCCTGGTTGAAGAACATGACCTGCAAGTGATGAGAACGAGCTGGCTCCTGCACCTCTGAGGAAGCGCTCACTGGGCCTGTGGCTTGGAGCATAGTGACTGCTGCTCTAGGGGTTAAATGCCACCACCTAATCCCAGAGGTCAACAGCCACCCTGGAGAGGTGAGCTGAGCTTTGGGAGAATGCAATGAGGTGGCCATTTGTTAGATTACTGAAATGCACAGTTATTTTAGAGCATTGTTTAGCAAACATTGAAATGGCATTTATCACCTCCATCATCACCACATCTGATATTTGCATAGCACTTTCTCATAAGTGGTCCAAACACCAAGATGGGCAGTTGTCAGGCTTTTTTTGGAGTATGCCTTTTGATTGAATTAGTTGCCATGATTTAAAATTTGGGATACTTTACATTTAAAAAATATATATTTCTAGCCTCTTTTAAGGAATAATAATATCTTCCCATTTTAGAACCAGGTTTCATCAAGAAACAAAAATCTCTGGAATCAAGTGGCAGCTGACCTTTCCTGACAGGACATGTTATCTCTAGTTTACCGCAGTCCCCACTACTCTCTACTGTCTTGCACATAACCCGTTACAACATATGCTCTGCCTGAACCATTTGCATTTGCAACTTCTGCTGTTCACGCAACAAAGTACTTTTGAAAATGTTCATTGAGCATTTCAGAATGACTTCTGAAAAGACATTTTGGCTGTAGTGTGAAACTTAAAATGGAGGAAGGCAAGACTAGAATAGGTATTTTTCCTATAAATGAAGCCTTTGCTATATCTGAAAGTAGAATCTTGGCCTTTAATATGGACCTCATATCAAAACTTGGTGCAGTTAATAAAGGAAGGTAAATATTTTACTGACATTGTCAAACATCTCTAAATATCATCGATGTGACTTCAACCTATTAAAACCATTATTTTGAAAACTATGGTCAACATGAATAGGATTTCCCATCTGAAGAGAACTGGAAATAGGTGTGTGTCACAACTATTCAAAATAAATGAATATTTTACTTCCTATTTGCATTTAAGTGCATACACATTCTCAGAGTCTCACACACTCACACGCATGTTCATGCACTCATATTTACTTACATACATTCGCACACTCAATCACACAGTCATACACTCATTCATGCACAGACTCATGTAGTCACACATACAGACACACAATCACACATACACTCTAATGTGCACACACTCACACACATGTTCGTACAGGTGCTCACACACACATATACATACTCATTATGTGAGAGCCAATGCAAAGAGCAGCATGCATTACTCAGAACGGAAAAAGGAAAATGATGAATATCTATTTGGGTTCAATTTTTTGAATCTTGCTAGTTCATGCTTATATTTCAAGGAGAGAGGAGACATGTCCTCGCACACTGAGGACAGACAGATGTGAGGCCAGGCGGAAGAGCTGCAGCAGCATCTGCCCTCCGAGATTGACCCCATCCTGCCGGCCTCTGGGTCTGGGGATCCAGGTCTTAGAAAATTCTGTCTTCATAATATATTAAGTCTGTCTGGGGAATGCACTTTTCACATTTCAGCTTTTGGCTTCCAGGTGAGTTTGCAACAGTTTTAGTCTCTAAAAGAAAGGGCATCACCAGCTTTCTTGGAATCTGAACTTGCAAAAACATTTAAATCTGTATTTATGCTGCTTTATTAAAAGAGGAAAGGGTGAGCTTAACATCTTTTTGCTAATAGAAATTATGAAGCAACAGTGAAGGAGGGTATGGTGGCTCTCAAGCACAGTTTGGGGGACTCGGGGAAGTGAGTTTTAGCTCCACCTCTGCCATTGACTAACTTCAGAGGCTTTGGTTGAGTCCCCTGAACTTTCTCAGTCCAGTATTTGCATTCACTGATACCTGGAGTTCTCTTCAGATTCAAACTCTGCCGTTTTTAATTGGGTGAGAGTAGGTGGGTCGTTTTTTCCTTGCAGAATCTGCCTCTAACCAGACCCTGGCAAGTGCATGCTCTGTGCAGCTAAGACTCCTCCCCCGAAAGCTTGCTGCCCGGACATCTGAAGCCCCCAATGTGCTCTTTAAACCACCAGCACCAATTCAAACCTCTCTCTGCTGCACCACGAGACCTTCTCTCAGGGAAGCTTGTGCCCTCACACTGAGGACAGACAGATGTGAGGCCAGGTGGCCGGTCAGCTCTCCAGCTGCTGCCTTCCATGGGTGGACGTGAGAAAGAGCTGCAGCAGCATCTGACTGACCCCATCCTGCCGGGCTCGGGGAACAAAAATCTGTGTGTGCACAAAGAAGACACACTCTTACCTGTGTCGGAATTTGTCATCCTTGATTCCCACCCCGCACTGGCTTGAATAAAACCTAGCAGGTTAGACACACCGATGTCAGACAACCATAAGGGTCTGTCACAGTTTGCATTCCAACCTTAGAAAACCTGAGAAGTAGGTAATGCGTGTGTGAGCTTAGGGCTGCTCCACATTTACTCCTTGGACTTCCAGCCCCAACACTGAATGCTCCCCACCAATCCCTGCTCCACGATAGTACTCCACAATGACAAACACATCTTAAGCCTTTGCCCTTTTGTCCCCTTCGAAACCTAGAAGTCCTGCATCCCCATCCATGAGTGCACAGCTCTTGGCCAAAAAAAAAAAAAAAAAAAAAATGCCACGATAGCACAGATGGATATATTTAACTTGGCGCCAATTGAAGTATATACAAGTAGAAAAACAAAACAGAAATGTATTTACAGAAACTCGAGCCCAGTGCCTCTCCTAGTGTTCAATGGGAGGAGCCGTAACCTATTCCAGGAGGGAAAAACTGCGGTGTGGGGCTCATCGAGAGGCAACAGTATCCACAAAAAACCGGTCCACCCAGCACCATGCAATTCCATGATAAAGCAAGGCAAAGAACTGACATGTGATAAAAGCTTAATATTTCACCCCTTATGAGTCGTTTTTTTTCTACTTTAACAGTGTTCTTTAGTGTCCAATACAAAACTGGGGTTCCTGTCATTTCTTATTACCTCCGGCTAAGTAAGCGAGCACAGTAGTTAGGGCCCACCAGCTTCATCTCCCTCCCCCAGGCCTCCGCTCCAAACACTCCAGTCTTTATTCTGGAAACTGCCATATATTTCCTTTAATGTTCTGACTTCATATTTTTTCTATTAAAACAATATAAACCTATAGAAAGCTGAGTTAAAAAACTATAAAGTAGCAAAAGCAATGACATGCACATTTTTTTCTAAATTTTTATGTACAGAAAAGATGAGCTCAGTCTCATATAGACAATTATATGTCTTGATTTTTCTCTTAACACCATATAGCATGAGAAATTCCCCATATGTTAACATCTCTTTGTAAACATCATTTAAAGGGTACAGAACGTTGCCTGTATGGTGTGGCTTAGTGGGTGAGTATCGACCCATGAACCAGGAGGTCCCCGGTTTGATTCCTGGTCAGGGCACATGCCCAGGTTGTGGGCTTGCTCCCCAATAGGGGGCGTGCAGGAGGCAGTTGATAGATGTTTCTATCTCTCCCTTCCTCTCTCTCTAAAATAAACAAAAACGTATTTAAAAATAAATAAGTAAATAGTGACAGAACAGTCATCACATGAATATTTCATGATGTACTTAGGTGCCACCTGTGGTGTCAAGCATTTAGTTTGCTTCCACTTTTCACTATGACAATGTCCTGATCATATGCACTTCAGGCATCTCTGCTGTCATTATGTTGTCACATCTTTCCCTCTGTTCTCTGCCTGATAAACTCCCACTTACCCTTCAAGTCCCAGCTCAAGCCTTATCTATTCTGGGCACTAACCTGTCTGTAACTAACTCCTCAGGGTGAGTTACTTTCTATTCTGGGGTTCTACATTACCTTGTGTATATCTCTGTTACAATACCAATGATATTGTATAACATGAAGATATACGGGAATCTCTTCCACCAAAATATGACCTTTCTGAGTATAGAGTCATGCATTTTTTATCTTTCTAACCATATCTCCTAGCACAATGCCTAGCACATAGCAGGCACTCAACAAATATTTGCTAAATAAAAGATTTTCAGAGGAAGAGAGAAGTAGGAAGAAGGTGACTCTTTAAAAAAAAAATATATATATATATATATGTGTGTGTGTGTGTGTGTGTGTGTGTGTATATATATATATATATATATATATATACACACACATATATTTATTGATTTCAGAGAGGAAGGGAGAGGGAGAGAGAATTAGAAACATCAATAATGAGAGAGGGTCATTGATTGTCTGCCTCCTGCACACCTGGGAATTGAACCTTGACCTCTTGGTTCATAGGTCGACACTCAACCACTGAGCCACACTGCTGGGCAGAAGGTGACTCCTTTTGATAGCATAGGCAGCCGGTTGATATTAATGAAAGAGAAGGGAGCCAAACATCTAATTAAAGCTGGATTAACTAGGAAATTGGAGCTTCCAGATGCTCCAGGGAACAGCCACATCCTCTGCCCAACAGTTGCTAATCATAGTAGGGAGGAAGGACCAGCTTTTCGATCTCCCCAGGGGACAACCTGCCTGTTCCCCCAGATCAGTCGTCGGCAAACTGCGGCTCGTGAGCCACATGTGGCTCTTTGGCCCCTTGAGTTGGCTCTTCCACAAAACACCACGGCCTGGGAGAGTCTATTTTGAAGAAGTGGCGTTAGAAGAAGTTTAAGTTTAAAAAATTTGGCTCTCAAAAGAAATTTCAATCGTTGTACTGTTGATATTTGGCTCTGTTGACTAATGAGTTTGCCGACCACTGCCCCAGATTATGCGGGAGTAGGGGGTGAGATAGGAACGCCAGTAGGGGGGAAATTCCTTTGCTGAGGCATGCACAGTAGGAGCCACGATGGCACAGGGGCAGGGCACAGCACAAGCCTGCAAAGAGCCAGGAAAGAGATTGGTTTGAAAAAAAGCCTGCTCTTTGCCAAGCCCGAGATATATATTCAAATCTTAGTAAAAGCCCATAGGCCATTTTGCTTGTTGGCATGCTCTCCACAGCGCTGGTCATGGCCTGCAGCCTGGGTGGCGGACATGCAGGTGGGGAATGAGACACAGAATTTCTGCATCTCGGGGTCCTGGCCCTCTTGGGCCTGACAGGCACGGGTGCAGGCTTGTGGTCCGAGAGGCTGGACTTCTTTCGCAGTGGGATACAGCTGAGATGCCTGCTCACAGATGAGACACCAGGCACCTGGGGACAGTGCCTTGTTTTCACTCCAATAAGCCTCAAGTCCTCCTACGCGTGGGTCCCCAAAACACTTTTCTCCCGACTCCGTGGAAGAACCCTATTTCCACCAGCAACACTTTGTGTTAAGTGCCTGCAAAATGAAGCTGCCTTTTGCTCGGGCCTTCTGATGACCAGCCTCCCTCCCCACGGAACAAAAGAGAGTGACTGAATCCAGGCCATTTTGTCACCAGCGTTAGATGTGGCTCTCTCACAGAGGTGTCTAGCTTCCTGGGCAATGACTTCCCAGCTTTACAAACACCTCTTCCTCTCGGGTTTTCCTGGAAGCCACGGCTCTGCACTGCTGTTCTCAGCTAAGGAGCAGCTGCTGCTACCATGACCTTCCACGGCCCCAGAGCCCCACTTGACAGCACAGGAGGTGAGCTCACACTGTATCCACCCAGGGAATCCACAAGGAGATCTTACTGCCAAGGCTTGGCCCAGTTAATTTAACATGCTATTCAAGCAAATGGCATCACTCTGTACTATATCCGGAGGGAAAGTGTAATCTTTTTCCCAAAAATGTCTTTAAAACAACAACACTGGCAGAAAGATAGTCCAGTCAATCCATAGAGACTATAGTAAATATCACACGTCAAGACCCAAATGTGCTAAACTAAATCACAAGGTGCCTTATATTTTAGTCACATGAAATTCTCCACGCTCACCTCTGTTTTCACAGAACCTCAATGAAAAGCCCCACAAAGAAGAGCCATGTCAGGGGCAGTCACCTCTCTGCCCAGACACACATGCCTATAATCATGGGAAACAAAATGGAAACATTTCAAGAGATTCATTCTAATGGTCTGTCCCAGTCCAGTAAGCTCTAGGTAGGTCCAAGTTACCATCTATCCTGGTAAAAGCCAAATAAACTTACATTCTTTGATTCAGAATTCGACTCATGGGATTTAACCTTAAGAATAATCCAAAAGAAAGGATAAATTACTAATTTTTTTTAAATATTATTTGGGAGAATGATATAACTATTCAAAAATAGAAGAATGATTAAACAAAGCAAGATGTTTGCACTTAGATGTGAACAGACTGATTTCTGGAGCCATATAGATCAAATAGAATGGATATTGCCTTCGAATAAATCACAGTATCGGAAGATTTGATAGAATTTCCCATGCACATGCTAGGAAAAAGGAGCTTCTGCACCCCATACCACATCCAGAAAAAAACACCACATTTTACTAGTCTATGTGAATGAACAGCCTTGTCAGATTAAAGGGGGGCCGGGAAAGGGCTGGAGACGGTTGGTTGCCAGGATCTCATAAAATAAGGAAGGTGGGGACCATATGGCAGCCACAAACATTTTGGCCTCTGCGAGAAACACTGGGGATGTACGACGTTCTAGTAAATGGTGAAGGAAGGGACGTGGTGTTAGTGCATACCAGCTGTGCCACAGATGATCCAAATGACCAGACACCGATGAGAATCAGCCCCTGCACACATGTACATGGAAGTAAAACAATTGGTCTGCTAGTGTAGAAAGAGTACGGAGTAATTTTTCCCTTTAGAATGTTCTTTTCAGTGATATCACCGTGCAATCAATAATTCAAGCACGTATTTCCATCAGCTTTTACCTAGTGGCATGCATTGGTGGATGGGACAACAGAAAGGCCACTGTGCATGTTCAATGGCCGGGAAAGAATCCTGTTTTCACTGATCAGCAGTTTTACGATCCCCTGCCTCCTTCCCTTACTGAGGCACCGTGTCAGGGAAAATGACTCCACCACAGACTTCTTGTCCTCTTCCACTCCCACCTTGTGTCACCCACCGTGCCACACCTCAGATCTTAATGTGGTCCCTTGTCAAATCCAAATGGCTGCCCCTGACCCAGTGTTCAGGCTAAAATGTGTGATGGCAAGTTCTCTTCATACGTTTCTTTGAGGGAAGTTCCTCTGGCGAAGTCCAAGGCACACCTAATGGCGATGGGGGTCAAGAATTGGTTCTTACCAACTTAAGTAGCCCCCTCTCCTTTGGAAATGAGAAAGAATAATTCAATTAAGTTCCTCCAGGATTTTATGATAATAGCCTACTCTCTGGGACCAATGGTCATACTGCCAGGATCATCATTGCCTCAGAGCATTTGTTGGTATTAATATTAATAAAATGCATGCAAATTGTTCATTCAGTAAATATTCACGGAGACAAGCCATGGGTACTGAGTAGTGACAGAGCTGGGGCGAGGATGCGGGTCCCCCTGCTCAAGGCATCGCGCCCTTACCCCAAGGCGTCCTGAGTGAGTGCTGATGCTGGGCAATGCCCTCCTCAAGGAATACGATAGCAACGCTTGCACTGTGCTCACTTACTGTCAGTTTGGTTGCCCAAAGTGCCCTTTTTTGTTGTTGTTTTGTTTTGTTTTGTTTTGTTGTTGTTTTGTTTTCAAACAGCAGCCTCACAACCCTCCCTGGAGTTGTCCTTACCAAAACCATCACCTGGCAACTCCCATCTCCACCCCATTTGTGCACCTATATTTCTGTTAGCTTTTTATTTCCACATATTTAGCTCCCACTGAAAAGCTCTCCTTTTGAGGGAATGCTTTCAGCAATTGTGCTACCTACTTGGAACTTGTTTCTCTTAAGCCATCAGTCTTTCTCTCCTCCCCACTGTGAAATTGACTAAAAACAGCATGAAGCTAACAGGGTTTTGTGCAGAGACTGGACATAGAATTGAAAAAGTCTGAGATTTTTTTCCCCCCCTTCTTTTAACACAAGGCATCTTCCGGTGCATCTTTCATTATTGTTATCATTATTCACCAAAAGCTTTTGCTATCCAAAAAAATAAATCAGAACCAGGGACTTTCTTCAATCAACTGTTTCCAAGTAGAGCTCTCCTGGGGAATAATTTATATTCTAAATACAACATTAAAACCCTTTGTTGAATAGAGTAAGCAAAAGAAACCAACAAACTGGATTCTTCTGATTTTCTTTTGCTCATTTGAGTTTATTCAACCCATAGCACATTTTTTGGTAACAACAAATGGCAGGAGATTTACCCCGTTTTGCTCAGAGAGAAATAAAAATAAAGGAGCTTTAAAAACTTCAGTGGTAGAAGTAGACACACATCTGGGTGTTGTGTCTTACTCAACCTCACATCCACCAGCCCAACACAATGCCTGGCACACAGCAGATGCCCCAGAAGTGTTTGGCAAATAAATGAGTGAGTGACGCTGTGCTCAGGCACCAGCTCGTTCTTGGAAGAGTGGCTGGGGAGAGGCATTCAGCCAATAGCCTGGCCACATTCCTGGCCCTGGCCCACTGAACATAGCAGAAGGTGTTATTTAAAATGTATCTCTCCAGTGGGGAGGCTGGGGAGGGTATGCAGGAGGCAGTCAATCAATGATTCTCTCTCATCATTGATGTTTCTATCTCTCTCTCCTTTCCTCTCTGAAATCAATAAAAATATATATATTTTTAAATGTATCTCTCCCTACAACCTGCACCCACTTCAGATCATCCTCAAGAGGACTCTAGACATGAGGGTTCTCTAAAAGCTGTTCCCCAAGAAGCTTCCCAGGATCCCTCTAGAATTTTAAAGGCCTGGAGTTCCAAGGGCTACCCTCTGGGGTGCAGAGCCTGAGCCCACCCCGCAGCTCTCCCAGCTGCCCCCACGGGCTGCTGCACAGATGCCAAAGGCTTCCTGGGTAACCACGTGCTTTGGTTCCCAAAATCATGTCTCCAGTGAGACAGCTTTCCTGAATTTCAAACACATTTCACTTTTTTTTTTCTTGAACATCCTTTGGGGCATCTTATAGGAACCCTAAACTCAAGCCATCGACTTTCCCCAAGACATAAGCTAACCCTGGTGTGCCTCAATATCAGACTCACTGCTTATGTATCTCAAAGGTACCCCATCCTCCCTCAGCAGCACTTCCAAGCTTTGGTGAGGGCTGTTTGTGGGGGTTAGAATCTCATTGCACCAAACATCTTGCTTGGAAAACTACTCATGCTTTTAGAACCTGTTCCACATCACCTCCCCTGGCTGCCTTTCCCCACTTCTCCAGAGTGGACTCAGCTTCCGAAGAGCTTTGTTCAAGGGTTTCAATAGCCCTTGTAACTTATCTATTAGCTTATCTGTCGCCTCCTGACTGTGACCGCCTCCCCACAGGTGGTTCTCAAAACCAAGTGAATATCAAAATCACCCGGGGAGCTTTTAAAGCAGAGATTTTAAAACCTGCCTCATACCTGAAGATTCAGACTCAATACATCTGGGATGTGGAATTTCTAAAAGCTCCTGAGAGGTCCTGGGGATCAGCCACACGTGGGAGCTTCACCCTAGTTCAGTGGTTGGCAAACTCATTAGTCAACAGAGCCAAATATCAACAATACGATTGAAATTTCTTTTGAGAGCCAAATTTTTTAAACTTAAACTTCTTCTAACGCCACTTCTTCAAAATAGACTCGCCCAGGCCGTGGTATTTTGTGGAAGAGCCACACTCAAGGGGCCAAAGAGCTGCATGTGGCTCACGAGCCGCGGTTTGCCGACCACTGCCCTAGGTCATGGCCCCTGTGTTTCATTCAGTTTCTCATCAGCATGATGTACAGCATCAGCAGGTAGTAGAAGACCCATTTTTGTTGGTTGGGGGGCATGTGGGCGAGTGGACAGACAGATGTCCAGCAGATGCTCAGGGGAAGTGAGACATCCTGACAAGATCAGAGGAGCCGGAAAGAGAGGCTCACTTTAGTTTAGATTCTCTGGGAATGGACGCAGAGCTGAGACCCATCCCCAGCTCGGAAGAGCCATGGCTACTCTGAGGAGCAGGCTGTCTATAGGCTCTCTCTTCTCCCTCTGTGCTTTCCTTCCTCACACCCCCTCCTCTTCAAAGGCTTTTCACAGACCAGGCGCTGCTCCAGTCTTCCCCTTGCATTAGATCAGGTGTCTCCATGGCCCGAGGGGTCACAGGAAACAAGCCACAGACCTGAAGAACCCAGCTGAACACCAAGATCCTGCTAATGGTCCCATAATTGGGGCCCAGGAGTTCAAAAGGCCGAATGAGAATGAGATCGCTCAATCAGCCCAATCCCAGGAAGGTGAGGAAGACCTGGGGTTGGAGGGGTGTGTGTTTCCTGCTGTACAGAAAAGAGAAAGGGCCTTCCTAGGTGCTGTCTCTCAGAGGCAGCCTCTGCTTCCCTGGCTCCCCGCCATCTGGCAGCACTTGGAGCCCCTCGCGTGTGCTCTCTTTGAGAGCCATTTGAATCCATAATTCAAGCTCAAGAGCATTTTCAATATAAAAAGGAGTCATGCTTGACTTAATTGTATTGCCTCGGGCTTCGCCAGGAAAAGTAAGTGGGAGGGTAGGTGAGACAGACTCCTCTGCAAGCAGTGACATCTGCTGCTGGTGGGGAGAATGCCCAGGGCATCGCCTTTCCACGTAGTTAGGCCTGCACAGGAAAATAAAAACAACACACTTTTCTTCCAGTCTGCCAGCCTCTTCGCATCCCTGGAAACAAACTCTCTGCCACTGGGCAACGAGACAGGCTGCCCGGCAACAAGCATCAGCTGTCACAGGCATCGTGCGAGCAGAGGGAAGGCTCCGGGGCCAAGCACAAGAGTTCAAGACAGCCACCAAAGGGAGCCTCCAGATAAGCATGAGAGCATCAGGGTAGATGCAGGTCCAGCAGATGGGTCTCCAGGGTCAGCCTATGTTTCCAGGTCTGTTTCCACACGGAGAATTCATGGGTAATTTATACACACACATCTCACCTCCTTGGCAAAACAGTGACACAATTAGAGCAAAAATAGACTCACCTAAACCTGTCACATTGACATTCTTCATCAACATAAAGCTGCAGAAATTCCAGCACTTTGCAAATGTTCCCAGCTGGTGGGTTCCCCACACTCAAGGAGATAAGTCTCCTCCTGTGGGTGGAGAGCCAGGTGGCTTCTCTGCTCCCTGCCACCTGCAAACCCTAGAATTGTCTGGCCAGAGCCATATGGCTCACTGGAGCCCTGGTCTGTGAATCAAGTGCCCCTGGAAAGGTTGGTGACATGAGTTAGTTTGCACTGCGCTGAGTGTTACCACATTTCCAAGTGAAGGAATTAATCCTGGTGTTGCATGTGGTGGTAAGCAAGTCCTCCAGTGGTTTGCATAGAAATATGTGTGAACAGCAATGCAATCTGTCTGCTAGGCCCGCTGCCCCCTCTGGGATGCCATCCAGCTAGCTGTTTGGTATCACATAACCCTGCAACCCTGCTTACAGCTGGTGGACCAAGGAGGCCTGCCTGGCTGAAGAGCTGCTGGGCTCAGGGACCTGCCAAACAGGCACAATTGTGACTGAATTGAGCTATTCAGATCTCACCGCTTAGACCGTTTGAGAGCCTCGCGTTTAAAAAAAGAATTAGTTGGTAGAGGGAATAAAAATATCCTGCTTACCGAATAGGCAGACAAAGTTCCTATCTAATCACCAGTGCCAAAAAAAGTTATTTTTGGAAAGAATTGCCATTTTTAAATTGTGTAAAGCATTAAAGTAAATCATCACAGGGGGTGGGATCAGAACTTCATCTAGTCTTATTTATATTTGCCTTAGAACTTCCTATGGCATTTACTTTGAAATCTGGGGTAGGGAGGAGGGAGTGGCCTACACATTTTCTAGTTCAAATATCTTTTTTTAAAATATACCTTATTGATTTTAGAGAGGAAGGGAAGGAGAAAGAGAGATAGAAACATCAATGATGAGAGACTCACTGATCGGCTGCCTCCTGCATGCCCCACACTGGGGATCGACCCACAAACCGGGCATGTGCCCTGACCGGGAATCGAACCGTGGCCTCCTGGTTCATAGGTCAACGCTCAACCACTGAGCCATGCTGGCTGGGCTCTAGTTCAAATATCTTAATGTGAACCTGAAAAAATACACAGAGAAGGGGCAGAAAGAAGCAATAGAAGCCAGGAGACGGAGAGAAGAGAAAATGCAGCAGCCAGAGGGCAGGAGCAACAGATGCAAAGTCAAGGACTCACTGAGCCCCCTGGTGACCAGGCAGCAGAGAGGGAACCCAGGCACCTGCTTCTGAGGGGACATCTACTGAAACGTCCCAGGTGCCCCAGGGCTGCTGCTGGGGCCTCTTATCTCCCCATGGCTGCACGTCCTTATATCCTGAGCGTGAGTGTGTCTTTGCTTCAAGAAGCTTAAAAGAGCCAAACTATGGCATCATGTTAGCAAGTAAAAGAAATGTATTCAGATATTATCACCAAAGCCAAAGGTAAGGAACTTTAAAGGGAGTGGACAGAATATCATGATTTATGTGGCTCAGTTGAGAAGTTTAATTCAAGATGAACTTTGAGTCGAAAGGCAAACTGTGCAGAATGTGGAATACCTTCGAAACATGGAGGCTGGGATGAATACAGGTGAAATCATGTCTTAAATGGCAATAGTCGGGAAGCCAGGGATATGTGGCCCAAGTACTGTGAATATCCAGAATAATTCTGCTGGTCACATTTTAAACTCGAAACCCCAGTCTGTAAGCATAATTTCCTGTTCTTATCATATACCGACTCCATCAATCCCACACCCACTTCCCCACATTTTTTGCAGCATCTAGTCCCTTGGTGCCTGCTTGGAAGGTAGTGAGTTCTTGTCTCTATAGGTGCTCAAGAAGGAGAAGGATGATTGTCTATCAGGGATACGACTCAGGGCTCCCCTGGCCTTCTGAGAGTTACGCTGCCCTGAAGGTGGAGAGATACAGAATTCAAGGACATATTACAAACGTGATTCACATGCTTTGAGTCTGGTAGCTGCAGGGGCCTGACCTTCCAATAAGCATTCCCTGTTTAATGACCAAGGTTCTAAATTAGGCTCTAAACAATCACAAAATAATTAAAGTGGTAAATACTGAAAAACAGCAGCACTGGATTAGGAAACCATTGTGCCAATTTAAATAAGCTGAATAATGTTATAGCCAGTGCCTTATAAAAGGCAAGACATACGATGACATACAAATGACTATAATTAATGTATAACCTAACTTATGGGAGGAAATTGGTGCTGCTCAATAATCCTATACGGTGTTTCAGTTTAAGACTTTTTAGGGCCATGACGTCAGACTCAAATAAAAAAATGCTGAGGTCAATTGGAACTTGCCTCAGTTATTAGACTCCAATTTAGATCTAACTAGATGAAACCTACTAGTTCTAAGAAAACATAGCATAAAATAAACTGTTCATAAAGTTGAAAACTGAATGACAGCAACAACAAGCCAAATATATTGAACAAATTTGTCACCAATCTGAAATCTGTAAATGGTCATCTCCAGACTGCTGGGAATACCCTTGCATAGAAAGTCTACATTTGTTGGACTTGGGGGAGTACTATCTTTTATCTTTACATTATCATCAAGGCAGACAATCATTAACTATCCATCTTTATTTAGCCTTAAAAAATCAAATAAGAGGATGTTTTATGCACCAATGAATGTCTCAGGCATTGGCTACCGATTTATAAAATTAAGAAGTAGAATGTTAGTAGAGACCCCCGGAAATCCTAGGACAATCTAAAGTGACCATGTAATTATTTTTCTCTTCCTCAGGGAGCAAAAGGAAGTTAACAGAACGTAACCATTGTTTGTGCCTCTTTTCCAGAAGGTAAATACACCGAGAGAGAAGAAAATGTAACACCTGTCCAAGATGCTGCTCAAAGCTCTGTTAGATTGTGCTGACTCGCTGTCTACCGTTCTTATAGAGAAGAGAAAGAATCTCATCTCTCATGGTCCTGAATGAGTTAAAAGAATTATTTTTTTTAATATATGTTATTGATTTTTTTACAGAGAGGAAGGGAGAGGAATAGAGAGTTAGAAACATCGATGAGAGAGAAACATCGATCAGCTGCCTCCTGCACACCCCCTACTGGGGATGCGCCCGCAACCAAGGAACATGCCCTTGACTGAAATTGAACCCGGGACCCTTCAGTCCACAGGCTGATGCTTTATCCACTGAGCCAAAGCGGTTAGGGCGAGTTAAAAGAATTATTATTGACAGACACAACTGACCCAAAATTTCTGCTCTAAAGGTCTGCCTCCCCATTACTACTATCCTCTACTGAATCAGCCACTGCATTTCCACCAAAGACCTATGAGCAAAACCTCTCTATTACATCCCATTACCGAGCAAGCTCTGTCTTGGGATTCAGACTATGCAGATCTTTAAATCTCACATTTAGCAGGAAGCTGGAAGCAAAACAGATAATATATGACTATTTCTTAGCATTGTGTTTGAGTGTAAAAAAAGGGAAAACAGACCCTTTCACTTAGCATCCTAAAATAGCCATCCAATTGCAAGGAAAACAATAGCAATAACTACTAACCCTGGCTTTAGAGGCATCCTCTAATTTAGGAAAAGGCCTATGACCCTTAATTCAGTGGTTGACTGACTAATAACTACTACGTTTCCTTGCAACTCCAGAACATTTCCACATGTGCTTATGTGGTGAGCTGTATACATTAGCCAGTGAAATAATCTCATGCAAATGTTCAAACAATAGTAGAAGAAATGCAATGAGAACAGCTTTAGCATTTTCACAAAGGGTAAGTCACGGGGGGTGTGAAGTACAGCATAGGGAACATAATAACTATATACAGTGCCAGGTGGGTACTAGACCTATGGGGAAATCACTTCATAAGTTATATAAATTTCCAACTACGATGCTGTATACCCAAAAGTAATATAATATTGAATGTCAACTGTAATTGAAAATAATTTTTCAATCCTCCTTCCCCCCCAAAAAAAACGCTTATCGTTGTTTATCTGGAAAAATAAATCCTAATTTAATGTATAAGGGCTGCCACTATGGTGGTTGATTTTAATCCCTCTTTTAAACTATGTCTAGAACTCGGTTAGGTAATACAAACCTAAAAACAATTTGGAAAATACTTCAGCTGTGTGTATGCTATGGGGTATTAAGCAGTTCAAATGAAATAAATAGGGGGAAATGTATTTAGCTCATTAGCTTTATTCAGCCATCCCCTTTATGACCAAAAATTCTTCAGGAAAATAATACAATACTGAAAGCAAGTTTGAAACTAATGTTCAAGGGGGAAATGGTCCTAAACACTAAATAAGTTGAATTTTAAAAGAAAAATAACAAAACTACTAGCTTGAAAGCAAAACAAAATTTAAAAGGAATGCAGTAGGGACTATTTCGCATTTTAAATGATGAAACTATTTCATTTCATGCAAGCCAGGTATGTTTACACAAACCATTAGAAGTTGCTGGAATATATGAAATCCTAAGGAATCTTATAACACAGGCTGTGTGATGAATCACACAATACTGAATATAAACTAGCAGAGATAACACAAATTGAGATTTTAAATTTCCAAAAATGAGATCTGACATGTTTAATGGGAGTGCTTATATTAATTATGGCACTTGGGAGCCTATATTAGAAAGACACCAAGCAAATCCATGTTCTCTTGGAATGCGGCTGCCCACATAAGAGAACCTAACAAGTCAAATGGGGTATAAATGGTTCTGTCTCAAAGCCAGTCCAGGAGAGCCCAGAGCTGATGACTTCCTGTCTCCCAGCCACGCGGAGTTGCCTTGGTGACTTTCTCTCTCATCCTGGTGTGCTCTCCAAAAATACAACAAGCCAGATGCCTGCGGGTTCGCATGTGCCTAATGGAGCCACGCGGAGCACCAAATGACCTGGAAATGTTTAATGCAGCTTTTGTCAGAACTAATTACTGGGATGTTCTCATACCCGCTCAGGGACTAATTTACGTTTGGATATCATTTCGGGTGCAAAGCTATGGGCCAAGGCTGCTCCCCACTTCACCGCTGCATGCAGAGTCTCTGGATATGTGCCCTGACCGGAGAGGAACCACTCTCAATGGTGGGACTAAGGAGAGCACAGCCCATATAAAATACTGCAAAGGTGCTGGCCTGAGGTGTTCCTTCGGGCCTCAAGGAGCTCTCTTTTTCTGGAAAGAGAGGCTTGGTATGTTTTCTACAAGTTGTCCTGTGACATATTGCCACTGAGTCTATATACCAGGTGTTATGGACCAAATATTTGTGACACCCCAAATTCATATGTTGAAACCATACTCAACGTGATGGTATTAGGAGATGAGCTTTTGGAGGTCATTAGAGTTAGATGAGGTCATGAAGGTAGAGCCCTTGTGAATGGGATTAGTGCCCTTACAAGTCACAAGGGTGATCAAGTGTGGGCAGACAGGAATTCTCCCTCCCTCTCTCTGTTCTCTAAGCTGTGAGGATTCAAGAAGTCAGCCTCTGTAACCCCACGGAGGGCTCTCACCAGAACCTGGCCATGCTGGCACACTGACCTTGGATTTCCAGCCTCCAAACTTTAATAGCTTTATGTTGTTTATAAGATACCAAGTCTTTGTTGTTTGTTAAAACAGCCTCAACTAACATACCACCCCATAGCAGTGAGCACTAACATAGCAATTCCAATATGTTCAATATCAAATTATTCCCATTAATTAATAATATTATCAATAATATCAAATTATTCCCATTATATGCATATCACTAGGGTCCAGGGCTCACAGAAACGTGGAAATCAGGCTTGAGCTTGGGGTACATCGATGTCTAGTGGGATAGGCTCAGCCTCTCAGAGCACCCTCTCCACTTGCCACCCTGCCACAGGCCTGGAAAGGGCCCAGGGTGCCAGCTCTAAGGGATCCAGGGAGTCTCTCTAGATGGCACCTTCTACTTCACTCAACTCCTCACTCAGCCTCAGGGACTTGTGTTGCACACCCCTCACTTTGCTTCATTGCTGTTTTCCTTGGAGACTTTGGAAGGAGAGAGTTGAGTACAATATTCTTCTGTTTCTGGCTGTCATCGTCAATCCTTGCTAAACCCTTCTCTTATTTCTGTACTTTCTTTATCCTAACCCAACCACACGCTTAATTCCCTTCCCCCTGCCCCATTTGGCATTTATTCTAATGTGTTTAATATATATCGTTGGGTCTAAATGTGTCTTGGAAAGACATGTAAATATGATCTCAATTCATATAAATACTAGTATATTGAGTTATATATATATATATCATTCAGTTTCCAAGAGAAAACGACTCCTTCCTGGATATAATATTCCCTGTGACTGCTATGTGGAAGTCCATGATTTGCACCCACTGTTTATTACCAAGTACAGCCATGTGGTGCTTCAGAGATGGCTCCTTTACATTGTCAACAGGGAGGCCTGACAATTCCTGCTCCTCCACATGATATCATCCAACTTTCTAACTTTTGGCTGTCTGATGGTTGGCTGTCTGATGGCTGTCTGAGTCTTGTTATTATTTTCATTTGCATTTCTCTGATTTCTACTAAAATTGGGCATCTCTTCACATACTTGTTACCCATTTAGATTTCTCTTTCTGTGGATTGCTTATTCTTTTGACCATTTTATGTCTCTTGTAAGGATTTTTAATTTTTTTATTATAACACTTCATTCCTTGTAGGTTAATTCTAACTACTTTATTATATTTGTTGTTAGAAATAGTGTCTTTTTCTATAGCATTTTCTAGAAAATTATTGCTATGGTAGACTTTTCTAAATTTAACTAGCAAACTTCTAAACACTCTTATTAAACTAAGAGTTTGTTTATTAAGCTCTTTTTCTACGTGAATTCATATGTACTCTGCAAAAAAATGATGAGCTTGCTCTTCATTCCAATTGTTCTATCTCTCATTTCTATTTCTTATCTTTCTGCATGAGCCAGGACCTTCAGTTATTTGTAGAACAGTAAGCAGTACTGATATGCCATATTCTTCTTTTGTTCCTGATCTAAAAAGAAGTAAATTTAAAGTTTCTCCATTAAACATGATGTTTTATGTAGAGTTTTGTACATAATATTTACCAGGTTAAGAAATTTTCCTTCATGTCTTAGTTTACTGTGAGGTACTATTTGTCCATTAAGAGAAGTTAAAATTTATCAATTTTTTCTATCTATTAATGTGATGGGTTTTAATGATAGATTTTCTGATTTTATGTTAGTCTTGCATTTCTGGGTCATATTATCCAGATATATAAAAGCCTAAGTGACCATCCGACCAATAGCTATGACATGCAATGACCACCAGAGGGCAGATGCTCAATGCAGGAGCTACTGAGCTGCGGTGACTTGGCAGCTGTGGTTCTCAGGTGATGCATCTGGAACCAGAGAGGAGGGAGCCTGATTCCAGGGTACATCACCCGAGAACTGCCCTCTCACAACCTGGAGCATCTTCAGGGGATATTGGAGAGCTGGTTTCAGCCCATCCCTACAGGCCAGGCCGAGGGACCCCACCAGTGCATGAATCTGTGCACTGGGCCTGTAGTATTTCTATAATATGTGATTGTCTTTCATTATCTAATATTTTATTTAGAATTTTTTTCTCTGTCATAAATACAATGTACTTATTTTTTTCTTTTGTTTTACTGACTGTTTTAGGAATCAAAATTATGCCAGCCTCAAAAACAGCTAGGTTTGTTGTTAGTCTTTTCAATTTTCTGGAACAATTTACTTAGATGACAATTATTTGCTCCTTGAAATTCTGTTAGAATCCATCCATTAAAATAACAAGACTGAAACTTCTTTTTGAAGGTCGGATAATTTCCCTTTCAATTCCTTTAGTAGCCTTTGGTCCAATTGGAATTTCTGTGTTTAGATCTGAGAGTGATGGTTGCTTATAATTTTATTATTTTAAGACCTTTTTTAGTTGTAATTATTTCCCCCTTTTCATTGAGTGTCTTATTTGCATGTTCTCTTTTGTCCTTTATTAGTTTTCTCAAAGATTTGTCTAATCTTCTTATTTTTAAAACTAGTATTTTGAAAGTTTTCAATATGTTATTCTCTATTTTTATTGTTCTTTATATTTTTGCTCTAAGAGTTATTCTTTCCTTTCTTTATTTTTCTTGGGTTTTTATGGTGTAACTTTTTCTATCTTCTTAGACAAAACACTTTACTTTCTATTATATGTTAAAGCTATAAATCTTCCTTCACAAATTGATTTAGCTCTACTCAACACATCTTGACATGTAATGCTTTTATTTTCAGCTTCCTTTCTGCAGTTTTTTTCTTAAATATTTCTCTTTTAGAAACTTCCAATCTGAGTCTTTTTTTTTATTGATTTAGTCCATTTACAATTCTATTACATCAGATTTTTTGTAATTTTATTTCATATTTTCAATTATCATCATGTTTTCAATTTATCATATATTTGTGGGGAGGCGGGTCCTTCATTACTAACTTCTATTAGATAAATTAATATATTTTTCTGATAGTTTGACAGTTACACATTCTATTTTTATTCTTCTGTTCATCCCTAACTTATTAAGATCTACATTTTTTATTGTTTCCTATCAATTTCTTAATATTCATATTTATATATTCCGCTGAAACAAGTCAAGGGTGAGAGATACTATAGATATGCCCACTCAACAACTGCTTAAACTTCATACCAACATATGGAGGCTAGAAAGCTGAAAAATGCATTTCTAAGATTTCTGTGCAGCTAGAATGCCAGATATGGCTTATGCTTCTTCAATTCATTGCATACACACTAGATCTTGAATTTCACATGTCTAGCAGTACCTTTGCCATCTGTTTCATTTGAACATTTATTGATGTGAATCTACAATAAAAATATTTCACAATTGGAATCTATCCTACTAGTACATTTTCAACTGGAATCTACAATGTGTACCTGGAGAACATTCTTAATCACCACATTGGAAATAGTTTCTCCCCCACTTAGCTGAGCTTTTGAAAGAATTCTCTCTCTCCCTCTCTCTCTCTCTTTTTTCAGAGAGGTTTTTTTTTAAAAAAAGAGTTTATTTGAGCCAAATTGACATCATATGCCGGGGAACAAGAACTCAATTGCTCTGGAGATACTATAGATTTGCCCACTCAACAACTGCTTAAACTTCATACCAGCATATGGAGGTATGAAGCTTCTTTTGTGCATTTGAAACAAAGGGGCCGGGGTGGAGGGGGTAGCTAAAGGAATTCTTAAGTACAAATTTTGAAAGAAATCTTAAAAAGCAATGGAGAAGTTAATGATTGTTATATTCCTTATATATTCCTTCAATTTTTGAATTGTTTTCTTGCTCTTTGAAATATTTGGGTGGATTAAGAGGTATTTTTTATTCAAATCAAAGTATAACAACTGTTTCTAAAAGATGTCGTTTGGGACACATTTAGATTTGTTGGAGGTTCAGTCAGAAGTGATACTGAGTTCAGTAAGTTGCTACTTGATTTACAGTCAGTGGAATTGGCATTTTTTTCTTGGGTAAGTCTTCCTTGGCACTGGAAATACTGGAAATAGTATGTAAGAGCTGTTTCTTAAATTTATTTTTTGTTTGTTTTATTTTGCTTTTAGGACAAATTTGGAAGCCTTTTTTCTATAGGGCCCCACATGTATCCTAAAAATATAATTCCTCTAGCAGGGCCCAACTCTACTCAATGATAGCCCTCTGCCCAACCACCACAAAACGTAGTGTGAGCGGAGTCCATCCCACTCTGTGGCATGGATGCAGTCAGGCCCTCTGGGGCCAGCAAAGTCATGGGGTGGGCCCAGCCTACCCAGCCCCTGTGGGATTTGTTGCTTTCTCCAGATGGTTTTGGTTATGGAGCCCACTTTCACTCTTAGCTCCCTGCTTGCTACCCTCCTGACCTCAGCCATGCCCACTCCATTTCCATATTTCATCTTCGCACCTGGAAAAACAGCTGTGTTCCATGCCCCAGCTCCGTGCCCTGCCCAGGAGGGAGGTAACTGAGCAATGTGAAGTGTAGCCATCGTGCTCTCACGAACCCTTCTTGGTAGCTAGCTGAGTATCAAAATGCTTACCACTTGGGGGAAGATGGGAGAGAGGAAAGTTGTCTTGCAAAGAATACAGCATGGCTAAGGTCTACAGTGCTATGGTCATTTAGTTAAACGGGAGGTGGGAGGAACCATCTGTTTACTGTGCTAAGTAAGCAAAAAGCAGACATCAGGGGAGACAAGTGATGAAGTGGAAGTAGAGTTGAACTGAAATTCAGGAGGTTGTGTGATAGCCCCAGCTTTGTAGCAAGATGATCTTGGGGGAGGTCAATTAACCTCTGAGGACCTCAGCAGCACATCAACAGTCTGGGACTAGATGACATCAAAGCATTTTAAACCAACATACTTTTTTCTTGACCCCAATTGACCGCTGCTACTATGGCAGGCATATATCAAACACAGCCGTTTGTTCATAATAGGGATTCAATACGCTAAATGGAATGTCCACGGAAAACCTAATTAGGTAGGCTGTTTCTGATGTGAGTCCAATGCCTTTGAAAAGTGTCCTTTGGTCTGCCCAGCCCTGACCCCAGCTGACTGATAGAGAACAGCAGCTATATCCGTATTAAAAAATGCTTTGTCACCCACACAGTAGTTAATATAGTTTATTCTATGGCAAAAAGTTTCAGTTTTCGGTTGGTTTGTTTGTAAGCTTAAATGGAGTCACACCCTAACCGGTTTGGCTCAGTGGATAGAGCGTCGGCCTGTGGACTCAAGAGTCCTGGGTTCGATTCTGGTCAAGGGCATGTACTTTGGTTGCGGGCACATACCCAGTGGGGAGTGTGCAGGAGGCAGCTGATCGATGTTTCTCTCTCATCGATGTTTCTAACTCTCTATCACTCTCCCTTCCTCTCTGTAAAAAATCAATAAAGTATATTCAAAATAAATAAATAAATAAAAGGACTTCTTAAAAAAATAAAATAAAATGGAGTCACTTTCCACAAAATTATTTTCTATACATTTTGGTAATAAAGCAAGACAGTGGCTGACGGGCAAAGAGGAAAGGTCATATCCTGAATGGTGACAAGCATTGCTGTTCTCACCTCAGATGGCAAGATAGGCAGGTTACTCCTAACATTTCCTTGGCTCCTTTCATTAGCTTGGACATTTACATAAATAAGAAGTATTTTCTCCCAAATAGAAAGGCACTTAAGTACCATCAATTCACATGTCTTTTTCAGAAGTTAGTTACTAAGGATTAACTCCTCATATAGAAAAACCGCTCTTAATTTATAGGGCAAAGAACATAACTATGACCCAAGGCATGGGTTCAGAAATTTTGTACACATTGCAAAAAAATAAAATATTGAATTACAACAATAGGCTCATCTCATTTTTCATTGATCCAAATGGTTGGTGCCACGAAAACAGTGTGATTTGTATACTATATCAATAAGTCAATAGTCTGAAGTGGCATTAGAATGAAAGCATTAATGTTGTTAAATTGTTTTACTGCAAAAAGCACTGAACAAAATCAAAGTAAAAAGAGAACATCCTATGAAGAAGAGTTACTGGGTTGAGACTATTGTCTATAAATAATCCACTAAAATAAATCCCGATTTAAAACAGTAGCATGCATCTCTTTCCCTCTGTATTTGTCTCTCAAACTGATATTAAGGGCTAACTTGGTTCTATATTAGAATGAACTAAGATATGTAGTATTTTTGAGACATTATAAAATATTTTTCTAGTTTTTAATGGTTATTCTTTTTTTAAAAAAATTTTTTTACTTCAGAGAAAAAGAGAAAGGGAGAGAGAGATAGAAACATCAGTGATGAGAGAGAATCATCGATTGGCTGCCTCCTGCACGCCCCACACTGGGGATTGAGCCCGCAACCCGGACATGTGCCCTGACCAGGAATCAAACCCTGACCTCCTGGTTCATAGGTCGATGCTCAACCACTGAGCCACGCCAGCCAGGCTTAATGGTTATTCTTAATTCAAGTAAGATTTTTCTATCAAATATACTTTTAAAGTCCCTTGTATCTATACTTTAGTGTGTTTTTGCAAAGTTCTTTTTATCAGAATTCTTTCACTTAATCAATAGATACTTAATTGAAACTGCTGTGTGCTGGGATGATTAAATCTTCTTTAAAGTATTAATTAAGGTTAAGTTAAATGATGAGGGTGAGTTTCTAGTCCAATAGGACTGGTGTCCATATGGGAAAAGGAAGAGGCACCAAGGATGTTTGCACACAGAGGAAGACCATGTGAGGGACACAGTGAGGAGGGAGCCATCTGCAAGCCAAGGAGAGGGACCACATGAAAATCCAAATCTGTGACACCTTGATCTTGGACTTCCAGCCTCCAGAACTGTGAGAAATAAATTCTTGCTGTTTAAACCACTCCATCTGTTACATTTTGCTATGACAGGCCTAGCAGACTAATACATATATATAATGGGAACTATCTCAATCCAAAAAAAATTATGTATTCAGAAAATATTAATACTTTGTTATAGATCAATTTACATGTAATTTCAGAATCTGAACTCCATCTCCAACTCAGGTAGTATAGAACTTAACGTCAGTCCACCCAGGTTCTCCAAGGGCCAAGGCATGGAGAACAGGAGGTGAGGGCCCTCTCTGGCCTTTGAGCCTTATGACATCCTTTGTCGACATTAGTCCTTCAGGTTGGGATCTCTGTGAAGCTGAAATGGTCCCATTGGCCTGGATGCATCATTACATGGTTTTTCTTTTCTGAGGTCACATCACCTCCTCTTGTACTGTATTACTCTTAGACTTGATCATGTTGAGTCCTGTTCTGTGTCCTTTACTTTAAAGGGCCCCATTCTGTTCCTTCTCTGGCCTCACCTGTCCCCATGGGCAAGGAGTCCATGAAGCTAAGTGGCATGCCACTATGGAGCCTGTGCCTCCCTTCCAGACCCATTCCTCTGGATTCGTGGGATACTGGAATTCCCTAATCAGAAGGCCCTGAGCCCATTTCTTGAGTATTTTCCCAGGATGGGGTTGATAGGGAAAAAAGGGCAGGTCTATATAAGAATAGGTATGGAATTCTGAGGATCCTGAGAAGTCTACCTTTGAACCTGATCTTCCACATTATCATAAAAGCCTTAAGATCCATCTTGCGAAGGTTTGGACTTGATTGGGACCCATCATCCCTTTTTCCTTCCAATTTCTCCCTTTTGGAATGAGAAGGTCTATCCCAGATTCACAGTTGAGAAGAATTTTGGGATGGAATGAATGTATTCTGCATGCAAGAAGGGCATGAATTTGGGGAAGCCAGGGACAGCATGTTATAGACAAAAGGTGTGTCCCTCCTAAAATCTATACATAGAAGCCATAACCCTTAATCTGATGGTACTTGAAGATAGGGCCTTCAGGAAGTAACAGAGGTTAGATGAGGTCATACGGGTGGGTCCTCGTGATGGAATTGGTACCTGTATAAGAAGACACATGAGAGTGCTTGCTGTGTATTCTCTCCCTCTCTTCCCTGTGGGGACACTGCAAGAAGGCAGCTGCTTACAAGCCAGAAATAAGAGTCCTTACTAAATCAGTCAGCACCTTGATCTTGAACTTCCCAGCCTTAAGAACTGTGAGAAAATAAATTCTGATGTTTAAGTCACTCAGTCTATGCCATAGACTATCCCACAGGTTGAGAACCGCTAGCAGGGTCGCCTAAAACCATCGGAAAACACAGATATTTACATTACGATTCATAACAGTAGCAAAATTACAGTTATGAAGTAGCAACAAAAATAATTTTATGGTTGGGGGTCACCACAACATGAGGAACTATATTAAAGGGCCGCGACATTAGAAAGGTTGAGAACCATTGGTCTATGGTATTTTGTTATGGCAGCCCAAATGGACTAATTTGGGCAACACCTGGAGACCTGTTAGAAATGCAAATCTCTGGGCTCCACCCCAGACCTACTGAATCAGAAACTCTAGGTCTGGGGCCCAGCAGTCTGTATTTGAACAAGCACTCCAGGGGATTCTAATGCTTGCTTTTACTGCTCAAGGTACAGTTTTTATTCTTTTATGTTCCTCCACCAGAACAACTTAGAGAATATTTTTTTATGAGAACTTAGCTTTAGACTTTTTAGAGCTAAAAGTGCTCCTTATTCCATTATCAGCAGGATCTCAGATTCCCCATCAAGTTTTTGAATACAAAATGCAACTGCTGATAAAATGTGTGTTAAATTGATGTACCTGGTTAAAAATACCCCCAAAATCAACCAATATGCTCTGTCTCCAAGAATTTTCAGATGCATCCTTTTGTTTCAAAGAAGATGGGTTTTTTCCCCCCACTTATTTTATCTTCTTTAAAATCTTGGTGGTAAGGCCTTAGAGAGCACATTTTGGAAACACATATCTCTTTATATGTATGTAAGCATTAAAATCACAAGGAGAGCCTGGCCGGTGTTGCTCAGTGGTTGAGCATCGACCCATGCACCAAGAGGTTACCAGTTCAATTCCTGGTCAAGGCATATACCTGGGTTTCAGGTTCAATCCCCAGTGAGGGGCATGCAGGAGGCAGCCAATCAATGTTTCCCTCTCATCAATGTTTCTATCTCTCTTTCCCTCTTCCTTTCTCTCTCTCTAAAATCAATAAAAACATATTTTAAAAACATTTTTTAAGTCACAAGGGTATATGACAACTGCTTATTGCTTCAACCTCTTTCCTGAGACTCTTGGAAGAGTTATGTCTCCATAGCAATATTTAAATAGAGAGGGAATTTGGTGTAAAAAAATAATAATTAATACTTAGATTTAGGTAAGCACAGCATGGCAAGTTTTCGTATGTGCCCCAGGAGAAGAACAGAAAAAGGAAGTCATATGTCTTAATGTACTTGCGAGACACCCTTTACATGCCTCATGTTTTATTCAACCATCACAGCACCTTGAGGTTGGTAGCATTATCTCCATTTATAAGTGAGCAAAATGTAGACTCAGACAGCAGGCATATGTATCTTACTGAAGGAAACTTGGCCAGCCATTAGAAGTCTTGGGATTTGAACCCAAGGCTGTCTATGTCTAGGAAAGCCGCCACATTCCCAGACTATCACAATGCCTGTGGAAAATGCATGACAACCTTACAGTTTGACCATACTTGAAAAAACACCTGCAGTATTGCAACTGCTTCGATCCAGCTCTCATAACTTTTGCTGTACTTGCTAGAAGAACCTCCTAATGAATCTTTTAATCTCTAGCTGTTTTGCCCATGTACCATGGCTAGAAATGGTTCTCTAAAAAGTAAACTTAATCACATCACTCTCCCAACTAAAAATTCTCAACCTCAGCCTTCAAGATTAAGCCCAAACTCCTTGACATGCCATGCAAGGTCCTTCCCAACTTATCATCTGACTACATGGTCAATGCTCTCCATGTCACCTCCCACCACTCCACTCCAGGAAGTCTATATGCTCTACCTTTACCACTTACAATCCCTGCTCACATCATGTCTCTTGCCTCTCTTCCCTGACACACATTCTTCTTTCTGCTCAGAATGCTCTTCCTGGCCCGTTTTTACTTAACCAGCTCCTACTCGTTTTTCCAGGCCAACATGCAGATTCACCTGTTCTCAGAAGCATCTCTCAGTCTGCGCTGTCTGATTGGAGTGTGTCTCTGCGGTCTCGCTGTTCCTTCTGTCACGGCACTTACCATGGTGTATTAGAACTATACACTTACACAATGCTTTGTCCCAGGGCTTGCCAGCCCAGGACCACTAACTAAGTGAGCTATGGTTTCCTGGTGCAAGCCCATGCTGCCTGGGCCTTGTGCACCCTTGAAATGGCCCTTCCACGTTTGTGGGAGTCCTCATGTGAAGTCTCACATTTGCTCATGATTAATTCTCTGTGCCTCCACAGCCACAGAAGACCTGTCTGGAGACGATTTCCAGTCTCTTCCCCTTCGGGACTCCTTCCCCTTCTACTCTCTACGGCTGCTGCTGAGTGTGCTGCACCCATTTCACGTTCCAGGTCCTTCCTCAAGTGTGACAGAATCCACGTGGTGCCAACGTAGGCCAACGGCATTGCTTCATCAGAGATTTTTGTGTGAAAACAATTACTTCTATTTTATTTTGTGTTTCACTTACAGTTCCCACACTCTGCCAAAGCTTCGGACAAAGGAGGTATGGGCCCCATTCCATTCTCAAAGCTAGTTTGATAACGAAGACCATAAATTTGAGCTTAGCTTGTCCTGACTATTTCCCAGGAGAAGTTCTCCTCCTGGAGGCTCCTTATTGCCACATGCAAATAGATTCCTAGTAGTTCTGTCCCCTCAGTGATCTAGATTTTTCCCCAGAAAGCTCCACTCCCGGAAATAAACTCAATTTAGGCTTAAACTGATTATCCCCACTACTCTCTCACTCATAATGTGAGGTACTGAATATTAAAAATAAAATAGGGCATGGCTGTCATTTCTCTGCACTGAAGATACTATTGTAACTGAATACTTCACGGAAAGAAAGAAAAAAATGCACACTTTCCAGAGCCCTATCTTCAGTAAGAGAGAAAACTCAAGGTGTTCTTCACAGGGGTGGGCCCTGGCCTTGGTGTTTGTTCATTCGCTTTCTTGCTTCTTCTAGCCCTGGGAGCCTACCTTGCTAGGAAAGGAACAATATATGGGGCTGATTGAAGCCAGAGCTGAACACAAGGAGCCACTATGGTGGTCAGACAGTGATTAAACCTCTCCTGGGGAAAAAGTTGCATACATACTTTGTAGTTTCCAAACATTCTCACACAGCTACAAATCCCCCTGAATCCAGCATTTTACAGAGAGTGTTTTATTTCCTGGAAGAGCTGATTTGGTCTCCTACAAGAGACAGATGAGAATTTGGCCAATGGGCTCCAAAGAAGCCCCCCTTTTAAAGAAGGGGATGATTATCATCACATTTCTTTCTTTCCCTTCAGAAGTGACACTTTGCTAGATTCAACACATTTTTACCCTGATGAGTGTTTACCTAAGGAAGTCCCAACCCAGAAACTTCTAGTTCAAAAACAGCTTGTGTGGCCAGCCAATTTGAGGAAGTCTAGTTGCCGGAAAACCCACTGGTTAAAAGTGAGGCTAGAGAGCTGTGTGGCAGGATTCAGAAAAGAGAAAGCTTATTTCCCCCAAATTGGAAGGCCAATGCCTGGCTCTTAGAAAAACAAGCACATCCCTGGTGCTAGGAGTGTAGCCGTTGCCATGGCACCCACCCAGCTAAAGCTTCAAATGCTACAGAGGCTCCACAGAGACCAGATCCTCAGAGCTGACAGTGACAGTAAGAAGCAGCTGCTAAGTATATCTTAAAGCAACAAGAAAACCCCTCTGACAGGCTGCAGAGGGTCTCGTGTTCTAAGGTAAGCTCTCGGCAAGAACAGAGCTGCCATGGATAAATTCCTTGTCTGCTCTTTTAAAATGCACTATACTGGGTCATGTGTAGGGCAACAAAACCCAATCTATAGCACATTGAGAGTATCTACCTCCTTTAGTTTTCTCTATACTATACATTGTAATTCTGTCCCTCTTTTGTTTTTTTTTACCTTTAGCACATTAGGGAACTTTTTTTTTTTAATTTTCATGGTTTGATTTTAGCATCCATTTGTCCAATTTCTTCATTTAACACATGAGGAAATTCATGTTCCAAGATGTTTATTACCTAGCTCAATCAAGTTCATATCCCTGGTAAATAATTGAGCCAGGTCTATCTAATTCCAAACAAGATCTATACTTTTTCTCATTGGTCTATATTGCTTCCCTAAAACTAGTGGCAACTATATTATGTCCTCTATCAATTAAGAATGATTTGTGCTTCAAGTAACAACAATAACAGAAAACTGAGTGTCTTAAACTATAAAGAAATGAAATCTGGAACCTGGGTAGTTACAAAACTGGCTCAAAGGCAACCTAGGGTCAGGACTCAGGCAACATCTCTGCAACTTTCATGCCCTTCCTCACATGATCACAACATAGTCATTGCAAATGCAAGCATAAGGTCTACATGATCATGTCCAAGGCCAGGACAAGTGGACAGCTGCATAATAGGAGGAGGAAGACGAATTAGAATCATCATGATGGTCCTTCCTTTTATCAAGGAGTAAAATTCTACCTAGATTTCTCCCAGTTGACTTTCTCTTGTCTCACTGGACAGAACCTTGGACAATGGTAGCTGCAAGGGAGGCTGAAAAAGTGAGCATTTGGCTTTTCACTGCTGCTACAACAGGAGGTAGTTAATAAAAGTGCATTGGGATGGCCATTAAGTAGCCAACCAAAAGTGTTTGGCCCATTTACTCATGGCCTCTAGGGAACCATTGTTGTATGGCACACTTCCTTGGTTCAGTGCTCATAATCTTTTTCTAGAATTATTCTAAGAGCCTCTTAACTGAGAGTCCCTGTCCATAATCTATCCATTTAGTGGTAGAATTTGACTGAATCTTGAGTTGTCTTATTTATACTTTTCAACCCTTTCCATCACTGGACCTAACAAACCAGCCATGTATTTAATACATAAGCATTTTGAGAACAGTTATTTAGGTTTTCTAAATATTTATGTGGAAAATACTTACAACAAAAATACAGCAGAAGAACCCACTGTCTTTCCTTTCCCCCATAAGCAGTGTCACCTTGCTTAGTCCCAGTGTCAGTCACACAACTTTCCATATGATAGAAATCCCAGATGAACTTGAAATGTTGTACCATATCTGAAGGAAGAAAGAAGCACACACACTCAGATGCCAAAATCAAAAATGGGACTTAAAATCCTTACATATTTATAAATTGTATGGAAATTTACAAGGTTTTTTTATTTTTAACACAACCTTTGCGGTCTCAGTCCTGGTTTTCAGATTTATTGACTTGGAAAATTAAGACTTTCCTATGGGATGTTTTATGCTTGCCACTTGGTAAAATCACTAACTAGTTGATTTAAAGCCCCAGACTCAAGAAAATTTTATCCGAAAAGCCACAGAGAACATCTGAATTTATTTTTTGTTTCCATAAACAAGGGCTGGAATGGTGCATCTATGAGAACACACAGCAGCAACCCCTAAGCACCTAAGCACCGCAGATTCCAGGAGGGGTCATTAGCGTTGTACTCCATGTAAATGGGCCCTCCCTGGAGCTTGGCGGCAGCAGCCTAACAAACAGTAGCTGCTACAAAACCCAGGAAACAGCACACCTATTAGCCTGAGAGACCGTCCCCACAAGATCTGTGCTCACAGCGATGAGACACTTTTTTCTGCTTGGACTTTCCCTGTAAGGTTATGCATAAAAATTGTTCTGCTCAGAGCCCAGGCTGATTGAAATCTGAGCTGCGCAGTTGTCTTTCAGTCTTCATACCAGTATGCATAACTCTGGCTTTTAAATGACAAGAGAGAGGGCACCGTGGTTCTCCAAATCCTCCACCCCTTTAGGGAATGAAGACAAAGGACAGGATGAGGGAACGAAGGTTTGGTGAAGGTCAGAGGTAAGTGCCAGGCAGAGACTGAGCAGAACTGGGGGCACACAGCTATTAGGTCTCTGAAAAAAAGATGAAGACTACTATTTTTCAGGCAGAAACTATGCAATTTGGGAGAGCCTGTGTAAAGTGTGCTGGAACAGAGAATATAGATTAAACCAGGGGAATCAGATTTAGTAAAAGAAAGCAGGCACGGAGTTTTTAATTGTGCTTTTCATTCATTCAGCAACAGTAGATTTTGTGTCTATTGTGCAGGCACCCTGCTATGCCGGGCACTAGGGTGGGATTCAGCAGTGGAGGCAAACACGGTCCTTGCCCCCAGGTAGCTTACAGTCTGGTGGGCAAGGCAGACATTAAAAAATTATCATACTAGTAAGTATTCAATTTGAATTGTGATAAGTGATGGGGTTCAGGACACAGTACCCCAAAAGGTGGCAATTTGGCATGTTGAATATTTCAAGCTGAAGAAATTTGAAAAACAAAAAACGGCGCATGCAGGTAGAACTTTTGACTTGCCACTGAAGCAGGTCACAAAACCTTCATGCGAGAGGTGCCCTCCCTACCCCTGATGGAGTGTCCTACCTACTTCAGTCTATCTCCTTGGGCAGAGAGAAACCTGAAACAAGGCCTCACTCAGTTCTCTCCCCACCCCTCCCAACTCCCCCCGCCCCCCCCCCACCCCCGTTTACTACACTGAGCTCACTGCTGACCTAGCTCCTCTTCCATAACTTTTTACCCTTCATCAAACGTAACATAAAAACACTCAGGATTAACCATTTCTTTGGGTCTTCAAGTCCTTATGAAGGCTCCCATGTCACATAAAACATAAATGAATTTGTATGTTTTTATCTTTGTTAGTTTAATTTTTAGACCCAGCCAGGAATCCTAAGAGGATCTAGTAAAACTATTTTCTCCCCTCCACAAGCATTTCAAAGGAAAAATACAGCACAGCTGAAGAGTGAAAAACGCAGGAACATACCCAGACTGAGGCGGAGTGTGCACAGGTGGAACAGGAATTTTTAGGAGTAAAATATGACAGGTTTAGGAAATTTTAGAAGTTTTAGAGGACCATGGAGGAAGCACAGGGATACAGAGAAGCAGAAGGTATATTTCCATAGAAAGGGAAGCTGAAAAGCTGCAACAGGTACATTTCCATGGAATGAGGGAGCTGGGAACAGCAAAAGGTCTATATTTACAAAATAAAGGGAAGGAAGCCCTTCATCCAGAAGGAGAAGAAGAAAGCCCAAAGGGAATAGGAAAACAATAAGGAAGAAGTGGGAGAGAACCTCACATGTCCCATGTGATGTTCAACCTTTGAGCTCAGAAGTTACTATAGTAACCAGTCCAAGGGAATAGTGACCAATCAGAGGGAATATCAAGGCACCAGGATCTGCAGCCTTTATAAGCCATAGAGAAAAGGAATTCAGTGGGACCCTTTCCCCCTCCCCACATGGGAGTCCATTCTGTGGGACTCTTTCCTTCTCCCCTTGTAGGAGTTGTACTTGTTCTTTAATAAATTACCACCTTTGCTATACCATCTTCTGTCCGTGGATTCATTCTTCGACTCCGGCGGACAAAGAATCCAGGTTCCAGTCCAAAAATTCTGTTTCACAGGGAAGTGATGGTTAAGCCCATGACTGATGAGTAGGGTCCAGCCTAGTGAAGAAGCCACTGGGTGCTGGAGGCAGAGGGAACAGCAGGCTGGGAGGCCCTGTGCACAGAAGAACTTGGCACATTTGAGGACAGAAAGGAGGCTAGTGTGAGCCCGCTGGGCACTGCAAAGCTCAGAGATCAGATTGGCTACAGGGAGCAGAGGCTTTTCGAGAAAACCGCTTTGAGGTCCTGAACTTCAGTTCTGGATCACATCTAACAAGAGTCCCACTGGTCAGCTCGTCAATCACCGTGCAGGAGGCCACCTTGCTCTGAGGCCACTGTTCTCTGCGCTGAACCTTCAGCAGAGCATAAATGTGTGCCCTAAAGCAATTCAGATGTGTTAGTAGAGGAAGCAGCAGGTCTGAAAGAGGCCAATGGCTATTCAAATCACTGATATTTGGGGTACTGGGTCAGGTTACTGGGACCTCCCTTCAATCACACGTTAGCAACTGCCAACCGCACAAGGTAGGGGAGCTGGCTTCAGGCCAAAGCACCAGCTCCTCTGCACAAAGCTCCCTCCCCTTCCTGTCGCCTCTGCTGCACATTAGTGACAGGCAGGCAGCCTGGCCAGTGACTTCAAGGTCCCTTTATTTCCTAGCATTTGGAAAGGGAAGAATTTCTATAATATGAGGTTTCAGGATTCATTTATTCCAGTTACCTGTTAGCTGTTGTATCAGCAATCCCTCCCAGTGGACAGGAGGAGAGAGAAGAGCTCCATGAGTTTAAGGAGGCTGCCTGCCATCCAGGATGGTTTGAGGGGCAGCTTGTCACCCCACAGCCTTCTGCAGTCCCTCATTTGCATAGCAAACTCAGATCCTGGGGCTCAAGCTGCTAATTAGAAGACAAGTTTCTCCCTCAACTGAGGTTGTCTTCCTCCATCATGCAAATAAGTGCAAAAGTTGTTCATTCCTTGCATTCTAATCCAGGCACAGGCTTGGCCAAAAATTTTTTAAAAAACCTTCCCACACTAACTTCCACTAAAATGCTAATGCGGAACTAGCTGGAGCTCTTAAGACCTGTGCACCCCAGAAAGAGCCTACTCCAACACCCTCCAGAACGGACTTGGGCAAAATAGCAAAGTGGAGGGCATAATTCTGTTTTGTTTTGTTTTGTTTTAACTAAAGTCTAAAAGGACTCAGTAATGAGAGGCTAACTATGCAAAGAGACAACAGCCAGACAGTATATAAAACAGACCTCTGACCCACAACCTGCGGCAAGGAACCCAGGAAAGCAATCCATTATCTACCTTAGCCAGGCCCGGAAGCCAACCCACTGCCTAAATCAGACTTGTAGGAAGTCAGACATTATCTCTAGTAAAACCCAGGAAATCAAACAAAAACCCGTGTAACAATCATCCCCAAAAGGCCAGGACTTGATTAATAACTGACAGCTTTCCTGCTTCCAATGTAGGACCAATTAGAGAGGACCAGGTATGCACCCCGAACCAATCACATTGGAACCCAACTAAAGCTCCCCCATGCCAACCGCCTCCAAGCAGGCATACCTCAAGCCTTCCCTCTTCCCACTGTAATGCTTTCCCACTGCTCCACCAGCCTTAGCACGTCTGCCAGAAGCTAAATGACAATAGCTGGCTCCCTTGTTGTAACAAAGTCGACAACACAGCCTTTGCTTGTTTTCATTTGGTCAGTCTCCAGTTCTCTCCACACTAGGATTCCATCACTTGCTGGGTACCTGATACATCACTGGTCATCATCTCTGGACCTCAGTTTTCGTCTCTGTACAAGTGAGTTAGTATTACTGCTCCTGTCCCTGTTATAGTATTGTGAGGAAGAAATAAATGCTTTGTAAACTAAAGCACTGAAGCAACTAAATTCTTCTGTTAGCAGAGGCAGCTAGGAGTTAACAAGAGAGGGTAGCTAGACTGGCTGGGCCTGATTGAGTCTGGAAATTATACTTAATCAGGTTTAGGTCTAGAAGTTACAGCTTCACATGCCCCAGGGAATAGCTGAATCTCTGCTAAGGGAGTTAACATCCCTTAGTCCCCATAAGAGGAGAAAGGACTGGCTTTCCAATCTCCACAGGGAGTCACTGTCTGCCCCGATTACTGAGGGGGCGGGGTGGGGGGACAGTAAAGGGGAAATTCCTGTGTTGAGGCCTACACAGTAGAAGCCAGGATCAATGGCAACCATAAAGGGGAGATGTCTAGCCTGAGAAAAGGATTGGATTGGATGACGGCATGGAACCCCAGAAGGTCCAAGAAAGGTACAGGATAGGGAGAGGGCTTAGCACAAGCCCACGAAAAGCCAGAAAAGAGATTGGTTAGCTTGAAAGAAAGCTTACCCCTTCCCAAACATGAGAGAATGAATACAATGAAAGCTTAACCAAGGCCCTGCTCAGGAGCAAGCCTTCGCCCCTTCCTTGGGGAGCATCCGCTCTCTGTAGCAGCCCCATGGCTCCAAGCTCGGCTCCAAGCACAGACCTGGTTGCGGGGCAGTCAGTCAGGAATAGAGACTAAGCTAACCGAATGGGGACAGAGACTGAGCTGGATTAAGCTTTGGCATGTCCTGAACTGAACTACGAAAGTGTCCGGTGCCCTGCAGATGCCGGGCCAATGGCTCAGAATCTCTGGACCCCGGCCTTTCTCCTCGGCTTGTGCAGACAAGGCTGGACTTCTTTCACAGCAGGACGGAGCTGACCACCTGTCGCAGATGAGACCCCGTATTTCTACTCCGATACATCCTACCACCACTCCTCATCCTCTCATGTTTTTCTCATGACTGTGGGAGAGCCCTATTTCCACTGGCCACACTCCTAATCTGGGTGCCCACACTGTCCGTCCACCACTTTCCTCTGATCTTATCCTTCCTCCTCTCATTTCACAACTCTTGGACTTAGTTCAGCATTTTGACTTTACGATGTAAAATGTTGCAGAAGACCAAGAAGACCAAGGACGCTTCTGAGGAAGTAGGAGGGACACTGTTTAATACGCCAGCGGACTCAGGGAACAGTCTTCCAAATCTGAGTGAAGGAACACGCATGGGGTCCTCCCTTATATCTCCCTCCCTGTGATCTTTGTCCCACAAGCATGGATTATGCTTCCGGTCCTTTTCTCAGGCCTTGCAAGAAGGCCCCCAGGTGTTGGGGGTCTCCAGGCCATACCTGGTGGTCTGGCCTGGCTTCAGAGTTAGGAGCCTTCCCTCTGGGCAGTGCACTGTCCACAGTCCAATGGCCTCTGTAACCAGTTCTGCAAGACCAGTGTCTGGGAAAGAGGTAGTGACTTAATCATAGGCTATCAGGAATGTACACTGAGCTTACTGGCCTGGATTCAGATCACTAGCCCCAAATATCAGGGCTACATTGGAAGTAGTCCTTTTTGCCTCCTCAAAACATGGGAAAAGTCATGTAAATGTCCATTGATATAGAATTTTAGAAATTGAGACATGTTGTATTTTTCTCCACTGCCAATGACTTAGCCTCTCTACCATCCTTCCTTCTCTCTCTCCCACCCTTCACCCCCCTCCATGTGAGTTTCTCTTCCCTAGGTATGCCTTTTATCCTGCCAGCTTCTCTGTTTCTCTTTCTCTCCTCTTCCTCTGTTGTTATTGGTGGCTTCTGTTCTCTAATGCTAGATTTGGGGGTTTTCAAACTTATAAAATCCTGCAAGTTTTCCCTATTCGAGGACAAATGTTGCTCTGGTGGGTCTGAGAGCATTTTAAAAGAAATACGGTTTCATTACTTCCAAGGACAAAAAGATAACACTGGTTAAAAAGGGAATAACAAAGCCTTGAAGGACTCAGAGTTGCAATTAGCCTATTCATTGTGTGAATGCAAATTCAGGTTAATGGATAGATGAGCATTTTCCTTGTTTGTGCTCTTAATTCCATTAGCAAATCTTATTCTCTTAGTTGCATAAAACCCCATTACAAAGTAATGTTCATCACAAAAATTAATCCCAGGGTCTCCTATAATTGCAAATATGAATCCCTGTTATAGCCCAGTGCTTTGCTCACATGATTGCAGCCAATTATCCACACAACATAACTGTGTACCATACACTCTGTGGCAGCAACCAGGCCTGCCTTGCATGTGTGTGCCTAGAACAGTGATTCCTGGGGAAAATGGTTCTCAAACTTGCGGATGACCCTGTATACTGCTGTCAGGGCCAGGAAAACTTTTCCCTTACCCCTTTCGTCCTTCTGCTGGCAAAATAATTTACATGACATACTGCAGATTAACAGGAGAAAATAAAATTTTAATACATGCACAGGGAATTCACATAAGCATGAAAATTCCAAAGACAGTGAAGCTACTTGAAAAGTAGGTTCCTCAGGCCTGGCTGGTATGGCTCAGTGATTGAGCATCGACCTATGAACCAGGAGGTCATGATTCTGTTCCCGGACAGTGCACATACCCAGGTTGTGGGCTCAATCCCCAGTGTGAGGAGTGCAGAAGGCAGCTGATCAATGATTGTCTCTCATCTTTGATGTTTTAATGTCTCTCTCTCCCTTCCTTTCTAAAATCAATTATATATATGAAAAGTAGGCTCCTCGTCAATAAATTAATACATAAAAGAATAGTCAGTTGACATCCACAAGGAGTCAGCATCAGAAGGCAGCTTTAAACCTACAGTGCTGATGATATACGAAGTGAAATTTTAGTTGATGCAGAAAGCATATGATTAGGAGTCCCCTGTCAATCATTCCATGTAATCCATGCCATACTCTTTCTTTAAAAAATGTTGCAGGATAAATGCTGCCAGAAACAGTGATTCTTTTCCATAATATTCTGAAGCTTATAATGATGTAAACTCTTTGAGAAATGGTAATAAACACTGGTGATAATAGTTGTGATTTCCTTCTGTTAGACAGTGGGAGGGTCACATATTAAGAATGCCAGAAGTTGGGAAAATAAAGTGTTAAATAAAGGCACTTCTAGTAGATGTGGTAGGTAAATACCAGTTGTTGGTCTATGTCTGTCAACGCAGTTACATTTGAGAAAACTCAACATAATCCTGAATTTTAAAAAAAAATGTTTCTGACAGAATGAAGAGGATTTTTTATATCCAAGTCATCTTATACAACAGATATGCAACAATCTTGGGAAATATACTCCTGTACAATGTCTCATTATTATCAAATGTCTCATCATTATCAAACTATTGCTAATGCAATGGTTAATGATCCTAGTTTTAATAGAATTGATGAGTTGAAATGGAATCATATCATCAATCCTGGGATTAATAGATAATAGGATCAATACTGCTCCTGTTACTGGCCAAGGGTTTGAGCTTCCTATATGGTAAGTATATATTTGGTGGTTCTTGATATACAGATTTCTTAGGAGAGAAGATATATGGGAATTAAGGCAACTACTACCTCTAAAACTATAAGAATTACTAAAATAATATATTCAATTGAGAGCACTAAAGGGCTAGTTGACAACAGGGCTAACATTCCATCTCTAATGAGAATTACTACGTGGCTAGCTGTCACATTTGCTGTAAGCTGTATGGCAAGGGCTATTGGTTGACTATTAATATGGTTCAGGGATAAGTGAAACAGTTGTTCCATAGGGTAGAAAATGTATATATGAGCTTTTGGTTATCAAGGAAACCAATAATAACTGTCCCTGATACTTGTAGAGTTTTTGAGATTTGAGTGATTGTGGTAAATGTCTGGTATAGCACCCCTAACAGGTTTATAGAATAAATAAATAAAATAAGTCACATAAAGATTAGAAATCAAGTTTGTTCTTAGTGGCTGTGAATTAACTTTAGTTGTTTTTAAAGCAATTAGACTAACCATTACTGAAATGTAATGAATTATGCAGTTCTTAATAAAACGGTTTGGTGGGAGAAACAGAATTGTTGGAAATATCATCAAGATGACAATAAGTAATCCTAATAATGTGGGATACTAAAAAAGACAAATATATTTTGCTTCATTTTATTTCTCAAGGGGCTGTTTTGGTATTTCAAGTGTTTTGAGCAAGCATAATTGTGTAAAAAAATTGAATTAGAATTTTTAAATTGAAAATTGCTGTGATGTTAGATTTTCTGATAAGACAGTAATGTTTCCTGGTGCTGTATCTAATTGGGGTATGTCATCAAGGAACAACTTATACTCTCAATGTTTAACCAAAATTTTAATGATACAAGTCCCTTAATTAGTTTATAGTAAAGCTGCAGGTCAGCTTTTGAAATATTCTACAGGTGCCATTTCAAGTGCTACGGTTGAGTCACAATTTCGAAGCACTGCTCTTAACAAATACTAGGTCTTGTGAATCTTACCACTTTTTGATTTAAAACTTCTAAAATAGCATCTCTTTTTCGTTGTTTCTTTGTTTGTTTTGCCTGCAGCTGGCATAGCTCATGAGTAGAGCACATCTTTTTGTAAGATTAATATATTGATCAGAAGTTCTATGGGTGGTACTATTTATCAAGTTCTGGGAGACAAAATGTCCCAGGTTTTGAATCTGTTGCTGAAGTTATGTATGAATCAAAGTTAATCATAGTCTGTATAATTTCAACATCATTGATGTCCTGTTTGTTGTTTTTGTGGTTATGAATAGGCTATTAATTTTATCCACTAAGTGCAGAATTCAGCAAAGAATTCATAAAGATTAAAAAAAAGAATTAAAATAATTGCAGGTAACATAGTTCAAACTGTTTCTACTTCATGAGTATCTATTGTGCTTAGGAAAGATAATTTTGCACATAATGAAATGCAATTATAAGTGCATAGTCACAGAAATGTAGCTTTTTTTTAATAATAAAAGCTACATTTTGAAACTATAGTTGGAATGGGTATACCATCATGATATAAGGAATTGTAACCAATAAATAACTTTGACAGATGTGTATAACAATTTTTACTCATAGTTTATCTGTAAGAAAAATCTTAGCTATAATGAGATTAAAGCTAATTTTGAGGAATTTGATTTTCCAGGGGATGGTTGTTTTAGTGTTTCCAGTGTTTTCAGTACTTAAGATTGTGTGTAAGTTGATTTTTCAAATGTTTGATATAATGGAGGGCATACTTCTGTTTTCAGGCAAATGCTCCTCTAATTATAAATGTTATTAGTATTACTGTTTTTAGTGAGATAAATGACCCTCAATGTGAGAGTGTTTGATGCTTTGTAAGCATGTAGAACCTAGATAGTATGAGTATTGTCATAATATACCAGAAAGACTACAACTATGTTGGGGGTTGTTAAATTAACACTTAGGGATACTATTGTAAAGTGGACTTTTGGCTCCTGTAACATCTGATGATTATCCTGAAATAATAGGCATCAGTCTGCAAAGCCACCTGCTGCTACAGACAAGACATGGTGGGAAAGGGGAAAAATCATAATATACATTGTTGGGATGGTTAATTTTATGTGTCAACTTGACTAGACAATGGTAACCGGATATTTGATCAAGTAGACTGGGATGATGCTGTGAAAGTACATTTCAGATGAGATTAACATTTAAATCAGTAGAGTTTGAGTAAAGTGGATTATTATTGATAATGTGGATGGGCCTTATCCAATCAGTTGAAGGCCTTAAGAAAAAAGATTGCTCTCCCTGAAGGAAAAGGGAATTCTGAGAGAATTCTGCCAGGCTTTGAACCCAAGCTGCAACATCATTTCTTCCCTGGGTCTCCTGTCAGCCTATCTTATAGGTTTTGGATTTGCCAGCCTTCATAATTGTGTAAGCCAATTCCTTAAAATAATCCCTCCCCTTCTTCTCTCCTCTCTATCTCTCTCTTCTTCACCCTCCATCTCTCTCTCTCTCTTCTCATGCCTATTTCAAATTTAGTTCTTAGAGAGGAACTATCTCAGCTCACTCAAAATAAAGCTGAAGGGCAAGTCATTCAAAGAATACTAATGAATGACAGATATTGTCAGAGAAAAGTTAACTACTCTAATGATTTTTCCTTGCTTTTGGTAAGAAATTATCTTTCCCTTAAAGAAAAAAGATAAGGCATGCGCTTGGCAAAGTTGAAATGATTCATCTTATTTCTCCAAGGTGAAGTGACCCACATACCATTTCATCATTTCAGACTAGCATTCATGTTAGGTTTCAAAGAAAATGTGATTGCTCAAAGGTAAAAACTAAGCACACCACAGGGAAAAGTCATAATACTCAACCTTTTCATCCTTCTAGTTTGCCTTTTCCCTCCTTCCAGCTTACATCTCTTCCCAGCTTGTCAAAATGAGACTCATTTATAAAACCAAGTATTTAGATGAGAAACTTTCTGCCTCAGTTTCACTGTATGTGGAAGACAGTTTCTGTTCCCACAGAGAGCTATGCTTAGTGCCTAAAATATCCAAAGGCCAAGATTTGAACCCTAGTTTTTCATTAATTAACATTTTTTCTCTCCTCTAGTATTTTGGTTTCCATGTTCTTCATGCAATATAATCCCTTTGTGGACCTGCTTCTAAAACCAAGAATAGATGTTCACCACCAGCATGAGGGATTCTTCTATAACCAATGGAGAGCCTGGATGGAGATGGGCAGAAAGCTGGAAACTTTTCTAGTGTGCTCTAGAGCTATAGTAGGACACTCAGACAACAACAAACCAACAAACAAAACAGAACAGCTATTCTCCTTTCTGAGAATGGTGAGAAAGAGCGAATGTAGCCTAAGAGAAGAAAGAATGGGACATTACATGAGAATTAACAGACATCTTGAGCTTGAAACACTCCCCAGTGTTTATTAGAAGAAACTAAAAACCAAGAATCCTCTATGTTTTTAAAAATGTAGCATTGGTGCATCCAAATATCATTAAATTCTTTTGGAAGAGGAACTTTTACCATATTCGAGACATGAGAGAATAGAAACCCAGCATTTTGAGGTTATGCATATTCTGAATAGAAATGCAGAAATAGATTTATTCCAGGCGAATAAGCATGAGGAGGCAGCTACCGAGTGTTCTGCATTTATTTAAGTAATTATTCCCCCTTAAGGAAAATATTTTACAACCATAATGGGGCAGTGAGGAGAAATCAAGCAAGTCAAAATGCCTTTCAAGTACAACCAATGGCCTGGGGACTGCAGAGAAGGACGCCATATGTTAAGAACTCACTCAACTTGGCAGCCCTTAAGAAATAATTCAGGATCAGGAACTTATGGCCCCTTCAACTGCTCTAACAAGGACTTCTGCGGTACCAACCCGCACCTAACCTGTCAAGACATAGCAGATTCTGAGGAGGAACTAGATTTTATCCTTAAAACTAGACGTAGAATTGACAGGGAGGTGGGAAATGATCAGAAGTGCCTACATGGAGAAAAATATGAGTAAATATAGTATAATTCTCTCACCATCAGCTCATCAAGAACCAAAAATAATGTTCCCTCTGGTTATTTCTTGTTAGTGGGCTACATAGCCCCTTGAATATTAATTTAATCATCTCCTCAGATGATATATTAACAGAAAATAACTAATTTGTTTCTGAATTCTTGGGAAATTTTTCTGTGTTTCAGACATCATCTACTGCATTCTCTGCTTTTTGCCACTAAATAACGCATATGAAGCATTCACTGAGAAATGAGAAAAGCTCCCTCAAGCGTTCTCAACACAGTGCTAGGACTAAACTCCGCATTGTAAGATCAATAGATTCAGTAACCCTTACAAATCCAAAAGAATGTCAATGTCTTCGCTTATATAAGTGGTCAGTGTTGACATCAAGAAAAAAGAAAAATTACTGAGAACCAGCTTGATAAATATGTTCTTAAGAACAGCATAAAATGGACAAGCAAACGAAGATCTGATCTTCTCATCAAACAGAGGCAAGCATGTCTACACTTAGATTTTTTTTTCCTGTGATGGTAAGACCTCTGAGAAATAACATTTTCAAAGGTTTTTTTTCTTACCACTGTTGACTACCGGATATTTTGAAAAGTGCAGTCATCGAAAAAAGCTATATGGCACCCTGTCAACTTCATCATCTGTAGCCATTTGGACTTTAATTTTCACTAAAGGGTATTCCATTCTCTCCCCCACACACACACACACCCCCAACTCCCACGATACAGACCTGGAACTGTCACCTTCAGCTCTTTCTTTGCTCTTTGATGCATTGAAATTAGTTGTTTCCAGAATATGTTGCATGACAGAGAAGAAAGGGATTTAATAATATATTATAATTTACAAATCTCACTTGGCAAAATATGTGCATATAAATCAACATTTCTGGTGAAAGGCCCCAAATCTTTTTAGTCTCCCACTGAATACACTCAGTGTTCCACATGTGAATACATTCAGAGGAATAATGCATAATGAAAGTGCATTACTTGATGAAGGTGGCTAAAGAAAAAATTCAACAAGACAAACCTAACTTTAAGCCTCATTCAAGCCCTCAAGATAGAGGTGGGAATCAGTCATATAGTTTTGTCCTAAAGTTGCTGAGGTGAAGGCCTGAGGGAGAAAGGCCTCTAGCCTCTAGCCATAATAGTAGCATCATACTACTAAAAAAAAAAAAAAAAAGAACTTTCACATGCACACACACACACACACACACACACACACACACACACACTCATATACATCCTAGGAGAGAGTTTGGTAAAATAAACAAACTGGACAGAGATTTTGGTTGTAAGACACCACTGCACTCAGACCATCCTGGACAGAGATTTTGGAATAGGGCAGAACTAAATTTGAATCCAAGCTTTTCACCATGGTCAAACTACTCTTGATCTTGGTCAAATCATTTAATCTTGTTGAGCTTCAAGTCCTTCATTTGGAAAATGGAGGAAATTGAATCTACTTTCTGGATTTTGTGAGGATTTGTAAGGTATTACGTGTACATGAACCTGACACATAGTAGGTGCACATCTGATGGTGGTCATCACACCTTTCATGTTCCCCACTCCCCAGATGAAACAGGCTGGCAAGAAACAATAAAGGAACCATAACTCTCTGCCTAGTGAAGAAAAACCTCACCTATGTTTCTGAAACCCTAGTATTATTGGCTTCTCCTGGAAAGGGTGAGGTAGTAAAGTCTAGATTTAAATTATCTTACTGTTAGCTCATCAGATGGTGAGCTAACAGTAAGATAATGGCCCCCTCTATGGAAGCTTCTCATTTCTCACAAAGACCAGTATCCTCAATCCCTTGTGTAGGTGAAAAGGTACATAGAGTCCAAAAAATATATAAAACAGTACATTCCTTAGATTTGACTTATTACTGGGGAAAGACCTTAGTTCTTAACTGTTAACACACCCACACAGCCATCACCTTACAGAGAACAGAGAAATCTCCTCGCCTACTTCAGTTTTATCTTCCCTGAGTTTCCTTGGACATTAAAGAGGCTTCTCTTTGACTTTGTGCCTTTAGAATATTTTTTTTGTGTGTGTATCCAGATAATCATCCCTTCATTCCACCAAATGCCATCTACATGGTTCTTGGGCAGATAATTCTGGGAGGTAGAAGAGAGAAGAGAGGGGAAAAGTCCTTCATAGATGTCCTCATTTAAGGTGCGATAGCTTCCCAGTGATGAGCACTTTCACACTGTCCAGAAATCCTGTCGGCATCTCCAGAGTGTTCTTATGTGTTTATCCACCAACGAGAAAGGAAAAGGAGAAAACAGACCCATCCTGCTATGGCCCCCTCCATGGAAACTTCTCATTTCTCACAAAGACCAGTATCCTCAATCCCTTGTGTAGTTGAAAAGGTACTGAGTTTTCTCCATTCATACTTTGACAACACTGAGTCTCTAGATTTATTGTAGCTGGTCTCTCAGGGACAACAGATTACACACACTGATGATTGCTCTCCACCACCAACACTCCCTCTGTCATAGCCATACACCATATGTCACTCCGCTTCCAGTATACCATTTGCAGTCCCATTGATCACTGATGCTCCAGATTAAGTTCTTCCTTCCTGTTTAGGAGTGGTAGAAATCTCCCTCACAAACCTGCAGAGAGAAATCACTGAGCTCCTAAACTCTCACCTTCAATGTAACCCTCCTATTGTACATCTCTCCCTTCCCCTAGAGAAAATGGGAGGGATTCTTGACTTTGGAATCAAGCCTTATCACCTCCTTGTGGGTGATAAGGTCAACCTTCTGAAAAATAGTAGATCCTCTTCTCCTCTCTGACTCCCAGATGAAGGAGAACATTATGAGCCCTGGTTTGATCCAACCTTCAAACAGACTTTATAAACTTGAAGGTGTCCTAGCTAGCCTTTTATTAGACTGAATGTTTGGTTCAAATACCGTTTGCTATCCATCTATTAAGCCTGGATTGCTGATGCCTCTGCAGGTGACAATGTACTAGTCCTAAAATTTTTAATCCTAAACAATTAAAATTTTTGATGGTAAACAACTCTCAAAAATTTTTCCTTGAGCCTGATTGACCCAAGAGAGAAATCTTTAAATTGTTAAGATTTTTTTTAAATGTGTGTGATATGTGCCTGGAAGGGAAAAGTATCTGAACAGTTCATTGCCATCAAGATATCACTATATCTGGCCCTCAAACAAAAAGAAAAGCCAACGTGAATTATAATTCTAGGGATTTGCTGATTGAATGATAGAGAGGCAGCCTTTTGGGGGAAATGTGGATGCAGCAGACCCAGCAGTCTCCTTTGGTCACCACATTCTCCACCATCAGAGGCAGAACTGCCCTAAGAATCCCCAGGACTTCTTTCCTCTCCAAGTGGCTCAAGTTATCATGCGTCACTCAGGATCCTAGAAAGGCCTATTTTCAAATGCTCCCATAGTTCATCTCTGGTTTGCTCAACAACTTTATTCAACATTTTATTTCTCCTGGTCCTGGAAAAGCCATGTTTCTTCCCTGCTACAGGGCTCCCTTTCTCCTTCCTCCACTGTCCACAGCTCTGAGGATTCTCAGCAAGGATTTTGTCTACCCCATCCCACTGGGCCAGTGGAAAGAAGTTGCCTAACAACTTCTCAACAGTATGTGGGCATCTCTCTATGATTTATTTTGTCTTCTCAGGAGTCAACTGAAAACAGTGACTCCTTTCCCAACAGTATAAGCCATTCAGAATTTGTAGTAAATATGTTAATTCATATTTATCCATCTGTTTAATATTGTTACGCTTTCTTAAAGAATCTGTTTCCTTCTATTATCCTGGCACTTTGTTTGTCCAATTCTAGGAAGAGGAAGAGAAAAGAAAGAAAATATATGTCCTTCCACTCACAAGCACACAAAGTCATGTACACAATTTTAAGATACACACTAACTGCCTATATTAGTTTGCTAGGGCTGCCATAAAGTGCCACAAATTGGGTGGCAGTAAACAACAGAAGTTCATTGTGTCACAGTTCTGGAAGCTAGAAATCTATGATCAAGATGTCGGTAGAGTGGGTTCCTTCTGAGGGCTGTAAGGAAGGATCTGTTCCAGGTCTCTATCCTTGGCCTATAAATGGCCATATTTGCCCTGTGTCTCTTCACACTGTTTCTCATCTATTCATGCCTATTTCTGGATCCATATTTCCCCCTTTTATAAGAACACCATTTATATTGGATTAGAATCCACTCTAATGACCTTGTTTTAATTTGATTACCTCTGTAAAGACCCTAGATATTTTGGGGAAAGGGGATCACATACTTCAACCCACAACACTGCTCATTTATAGACTCTTTTAAAGAACCCCCAGAATAAAGCATCTTTCTGGTACAAGACGAAGTCTCTAGTGGCAATTAGAAAAGAACTCTGTCTGGTTCTTATGTTGATGCCCAATCAACAACCAAAACATAGTCCTCCCACCCACTAATCAGGCGTCCTCTAACTACGGCCTTCGGGCCACATGCGGGTGTTTTTGCCGTTTTGTTTTTTTACTTCAAAATAAGATATGTGCAGTGTGCATAGGAATTTGTTCATAGTTTTTTTTAAACTATAGTCCGGCCCTCCAACGGTCTGAGGGACAGTGAACTGGCCCCCTGTTTAAAAAGTTTGAGGACCCTGCACTAATTTATCGATCTCTTAAATTACACAGAGTCCATAAACATTTTTTATTCCAAGATTTTATACTTAATGTGAACTTTTTCTGGCATCTTAAAGCTCAGCTTCCAAGTGGGTAATTTCAAAAATGCTCTTGGTGTTTTTCAATAATTTTGGTCATAATATTGTGCATAATTATGGAATTTTTTCATTTATTAACTCAAATGAATTAACAAAATGTGCTGAACAAGTTGCCAGAGTAAATAAAGTTGCATAGAAAATAAGTTGTCTGCTTGCCAATTTTCTGTTTTGCATTGCCAGGCAGTTACCAACATGCTTTCGTACTCAAGCAAGACCAAGAAATTACCATTCATATATTTACCCATTTTAGCTCAGGGCTTAGAAGAGTTCTTTGAAAGTTAGTAGTCATTTTTAAAGATATGTTTGTAAAATTTGAAATTTTTAAAAATATGTTTGTAAAATTTGAAAATTTTCACTTACTTTAGAAGTTTTCTTCGACAAAATATACTTTCTTCCATTGTCCTTTGAACAAATGGCATTATAAGGTATATTAAACCAGAAAGACAATAAGGCTTTTAGAAAGGGGTATTGGTTTTATACAGATTTCAAATTTCAAAAGTACACCTGCTCCTCAGTCCCAGAGTCTATTTCAGAAACTAAAATCAATTTTTGCTTTCAGCTTTGATAAAGTTTTTATAAAGCCTACATCTTATTTCCTCCCAAATCTTCTAACTTAAAACAGTACTAACTATAATAATAAAAGCATAATATGCTAATTAGACTGGACAGCTGAATGACCTTCCTGACATCATTCCAGATGTTCTTCCGGACGAACCCGTGGAGGCAGGGGCCAACGCAGAGGTGGTTAGGGGTGATCAGGCAGGCAGGCAGAGTGGTTAGGGGTGATCAGGCAGGCAGGCAAATGGTTAGGGGCAATTAGGCAGGCAGGCAGAGGGGTTAGGGGCGATCAGTCAGGCAGGCAAGTAGTTAGGGGAGATCACACAGGCAGGCAGAGTGGTTAGGGGTGATGAGGCAGGCAGGCAGAGTCATTAGGGGCGATCAGGCAAGTGAGCAGTTAGGAGCCAGCAGTCCTGGATTGCAAGAGGGTGCAGGCTAGGCTGAGGGATCTGCCCCTCCCCTGCTCCCCCTCTCCCGGCCCTGTGCACAAATTTCATGCACCGGGCCTCTAGTCTTTTCATAAAGGTCTAAATACTCTTTTATTTTCTCATACAAACCCCAAAATAATTCTTGAGTTTCTCTCAAATAGAAATCCAATAAGAAAAATCAATGCTGGGAAGCAACATGAGCCTTTTTCTCTCATCATTCCTTTAATATTTAGGTGAAGACCCTCAAGCATTTAGTGACCCAAAGTTTTCCAGAAGAGAGAGGTCATCTGAGCCTCAGTTACTTGAATCAGACCAATTCTAGATGGTGAAACTGGTGATGGTGGGGATGGGGGTGGGGAATACGTGAGAGAATATGTCATACTTAATAACTGAGGCAGCTTGTTAATGTCCAATATCACCTTGGGGTTTGGGTAGTTAATATCCTTCTATATTAACTTTATTGGACTTAGCATCTATTTTAGAATTATGTCCTATGTGATATCCCAGCCTATTCATCCACTCTCATTACTATTCAGTCTGAATATTCAAGGAGGTTGAGTCCATCGAACTCATGGCAGACACAGCTATGCCTGGAATGTCAGGTATCAGTCTGAGAAACTGACAGTCCAGCTCACCAGGTTCTTAAGGAGTAACCCCCATTTCTATTTCTACATCTTTACCTCTGAGTTCTCCAATTCCAGCATCTCCTACTTTGCCTGGGTAAACCCAATAGACACAATCATTAACATTTTCATAATTTGAAATTTGTGAACTAATTTACATCTTACTTTCTCCATCTGGAAAATTATGAATGACATATCAATATTTAGCATTTATATAAGCAATTTAGTTACCCAGGTTTGTGACTTGGTGGGTGGAACAAGTCTAGGAGGACATTTTCAAATAGAATGGTTGGCAATAAGAAGATACTTCCTTTTGAACCATGGCTCAAATGATTCTGGGTTCCCACTTCAGTTTCTGATTTAGTGAAAGCTGGGAAGTGAAATCAGATCTTGAAGCACTTACTAAAGGAGCAGGTTACTCTCAGTTCTGTGATCAGGTTCTATCCTCCTCTAGTATTTTTCCTCAAGTCAGTTTTTGAAAATTGAGAGTTGTTTTTATTGGTGCACACATTAGCCAGAGTTCTCCAGAGAAACAGAACCACTAGGAGATATACATATAGAAAGAGATTTCTTATAAGGTATTGGCACACGTGAGAAGTCCCATGATCCGCCATCTATAAGCTGGAGCTCCAGGAAAGCCAGTGGTGTAGTTTGGGGTCCTGAGAGCTGGGGAGCTGATGGTGTAGATTCCAGTCCAAGTCTGAAAGCCTGAGAAGTAGGAATCCTGATGGCAAGATAAGCAGCTTCAATCTTCCTCTGCCTTTTCATTCTATTCAGGCCCTCAGTGGATTGGATGAAGCCCACCCACACTGCAGAGGGCCATCAGCTTTACTCAGCCCACCAATTCACATTTGACCCTATTCCATAAACACCCTTATAGACACACCTAGAAATAAGGTTCCTTGCCTTAGTCAAGTTGACATAAAATTAACTATCAAAGGCCATGCCGCCTAGGATTGCCACACGGACTCACTTCCTTCTAAGTGATGAAAATTGGGTTTTATTTCTCACTATGGGCCCGGTGCACAAAATTCGTGCACTGGGGGTGGGGGGTGGGGTCCCTCAGCCCAACCTGCCCCCTCTCACATACTGGGAGCCCTCAGGGGAGCGGGCCTAAGCCACAGTCTGGCCTCCCTTTGTGGGAGGCAACCTGGCTGATCAGGGGAAGGCACCAGCCCCATCACCCCACTGCTGCAGCCACTGCCAATCACCACAGCCACCAAGGTGTTTTCATCAACACAGACTCCAGTCCCTTCACCAAGAAAAAATGACAACTTTCTTTAGGCATTTTTAAGATGTGTCTTTCATAGGATATACATTTCTTTCTTTCTTATTTTTTTTTTTAATCCTCACCTGAGGATATGTTTCCATTGACTTTTAGAGAATGTGGAAGAGAAAGGGAAAGACAGAGAGCAACATCAAAGTGAGAGGAACACTTTGATTGGTTGCCTCCTGCATGAGCCCTGATCTGGGCACCGGCCAGGAAGGAGCCTGCAACCTAGGTACATGCCCTTGATCAGAATTGAACCCAGACCCTGCTGTCTGCAGGCTGAGGCATTATCCACTGAGTCAAACCAGCTAGGGCAGGATATGACATTTCTTAGCCTTCCAGCAGCGGGCCTTCGTTTTTTTCTCCAGAAGTGTGGTGGAAAAACCCTAGATCACCTTTTTGGATTCTTATTACCCAAATTACTAAGAACATTACCAGTGGCATACAGGAAGCTTAGCCAATGTGCAGTCAGAAAAGGTGTTTCCTCTATAGTTCACACCAATCGCGAGCTGGGCCCTGCCCAGGCCTAAAGCCTCTTGGGCAGGAGCAGAGCCCCAGCTCCCTGTGATTGATTGCAGGGGGTCCGCTCCTGCCCAGGTGATGGATCACTGGGGGTCTGCTCCTGCACCAGGCCTTGAGCAGGAGCGGAGCCCAGATCGATCGCAGGGGGGCCGCTCCTGCCCAGGCCTTACCTCACAATGACCTGGGTGCCAGGATGTTCCTGGGACACAGGCGCTGGGCGCCTATGTATGCAAATTAACCGCCATCTTGTTTGGGTTAATTTGCATAATCACTCTGATTGGCTATGGGCATAGAGAAGGTATGGTCAATTTACATGTTTGTCTATTATTAGGTAAGATTGACACACCAGCTTATGTGCTTCTTAGTAAGCCAAAAATGAACAACACTGGGGACCAGCACATATTTTCAGCCAGTAGTTACTGCTTTATACAGATTCAATCTACTGTCTTTAACTGGTATGTGCTGTATGTAAACTAATTTAATATTGTCTCCCTTATCTTGTAACAGAACATGGAGAATCCCCAATACATTCAGGTTAACTTGGCCTAGCATTATATTCTTGAGGAAGGCACGAGGAGGAACATCAACATAAAGAAAATGAATGAAACAGACAAAATGGTGGGTCCTACTCTCAAGCTGCAAAATTGCCCTTCCACAATTGCATATAACATACCACATGATAATGCATATCATATTGGAGATATTTTTCAATTAGTTTACCAACTATGAAATTACCTAAGCAATATATTTTTATAAAAACTATGCTATATACACTGTGGAATACATCTCCCTTTACCCCAGCTTTTTTTCCTCTTGGTAAAAGCTTAGTGGTATGAGGATAAATACTATTTGTAAGATTGCAGTAAATCATTCTCCCCTTAGATATCTTACCTAATGGTCTGCAAATAAAAGAAATTTAAGCACCATGTTTAAATCAGTAACACTCTAATGTAATCTGAGTGGTATTTAAAATTTTTATGGGAAGAAGACAACAGTAAATATAGCAGTTTAAAATTAGTGAAAGAACTACAACCTATTAAATGGTTTTCTTTTCTCATTAAAGAGTAACTTGTGTTCATTATAAAATGTTATATGTTCAATTACATATAATTTTCATATAAAATTCATCTATAATATTTTAATGCAAATCATTTTACAAATAACTTTTTCTTTATTTAGCTAGGTAATGTGAATATTTTTCTTATCATTAATAACCCAGGACATTTTTTTAAAAATTTATATTTATCAGCAGTAAGTGAAAATCTTCTTTCCACATATGGATATGATCTTCAAAATAAGAACCTACTTTATCAACCTGAAGCATTTTCTTTGCTCCATTTTTTAAATAGATTTGGAAATTTTATATAACCCATGTCTATCCTTCCAGAGTTTTAAAATACATATGAGTTTACATTTTTTGATCATTGTTACTATCAACAGTCACTTAAAATCTGAAATCAAACACAAAGGTAGGCACAATTGAAAGGATGTTTGTCTTTTTCCCACCCAATGAACTGAACGGAGAAAAGAGAGGTGGGAGAAGTTCTACCATCTATCCTTGGGTCCTGGCAATAGGACAAGACAGAAGTTTTCCTACATTTCTTGGCAAATAAGCATGCCCCTTATAGAATTCTGAGTTAGAAGCAGTCCATGAAAGCTATTTCTTCTTGAGGTAGTTTGTTTAAGATGGTAATGCCATTAACTAAATATAGTCTGACTAGTAGCCCATTTGCAGGAAAAATCCTGCAAGCCGCTGCTGCGGCCGCATGTGCTGCCGCCGCCTGTTGCGGCCACCGCGCCTGCACCCACGCGCCGCTGCCACCCACCCCGCTTCGCCCCGCTCCGCCCCACTTCGCCCTGCCCCGCCCCGCCCCACCTGAGCTTTCCCTCTGGCAGCCACCTTGCTTTCCGCTTTTCCTCCGTCTTCCTTCTAAGTTGTCTTCAGTCTTCACTCCTCCCTCCCTCAGCGTATGCAAATTAACTGCCATCTTTGTTGGGTAATTTGCATACTCACCCTGATTGGCTGGTGGGCGTGGCTTGGGCGTAGCAAAGGTGCGGTCAATTTGCATATTGCTGTTTTATTAGGTAGGAAGGATAAGACAGACATGGCCAGTAGCCTGGTCTACTGGTAGCAGTACTTTCCCCAGCATGAGTGTCCATCTTTATTAATTTATTTCTCCAACCAAATCTCACCTATTTGCTGTGATTTGGGGCTTCTGGCTTGAAAGATGAATTTTAATTGATAGAGATATAACAATTTGACCTATAAATAACTGTTTCTATAAAATGAAAGGGTTGCATTCAAGGTGAAATGAGTAACTACCATTTTTACTTGCTCAGTCTCCAGTCTCCATCTTCTAGTAACATCCCATTTGGCTTAAGGTAACCACTGAAGCAGACATGTCCATTCCCTGACCATGTCTTCTCAGTACTCACTTCTACTCCCAGAAGACAGCTCACAGCAAAAACCCCATGACTCCTTGCCCAAGAAGTTTTGTCTAGTTACAATAACATGATCAATTCATACACAGGACAAGCCAGAAGTACCCAAGAGTTAATGTCCCAGAAGCCCTCCACAAATCATGTAAAAGGGATACAGTGGGAAAATAGCTTAGCTTTCTCATCTTTCAGTTGAGTTAACTCCAGTGTGTGTTCTAAGCTGTTTCCCTGTGAGATTAAATTCCAGTTGCCTCGAGTGGGAACTGCTTGGATAACACATCCTTTATTGGCTTCCTTCCCTTTGCTGCCTCTCTTTCCCACTCCCAAATAAACCTCCCTGGGATTAGCTCCCAAATGAACCACTTGCTCTTGAACCCTTGTCTCAGAGTCAGACTCTGGGGGGAACCCAAACCAAAACACTATCCCCCTCTTTTGGGGACCGGCAATCATGGTACGTTACATGCTCTGTCTCTGATAGTTGGACCTTGAGTGGAATCACACAGAGACTATTTCAGGGAGGCCAAGGCTGTTCAAAGGGTATGCTCACTAGTTCTTTATGGATTGCTGCAGCCCCCCCTGACACGGGTCATTTTTGAGCCAGATTCCTTAGTTGTTCTACCCAATTCTATGAGTTACCCTATATAATTTCAATAAATTCATTTTGGTATAAAATAACTACCATTGCTTTTCATGACTTGCAGTCAAAAAAACCAATGAATATAGATGGGGTGATATGGTAAGCCTTTTACAGCTATAAAGGTTTTGTGATAAAAATAAATGAATTATTAAAAGTATCAGAGCACTAAATGCTATATATTTATTATTTATGAAATCAAATCAATAGAAGTCACATTAAAATGTCATTGTTTTTATGTGTGTTTTTTTCACATTTTACTTGAAATAGCATCTTCAGCTGGTGAGAATGTCTCTCTAACATTTCCACTCAATTCCCATGAACGGTGATTGATCTGGAAGAGTAAAATAACTTGGGGGGGGGGGCGGTCATTATGGTTAATGTTTTGTTTTTATCTGGGGTGGCTATTAAATTCCCATTTCCTAGTGTAGATCTTTAATTAAATGTTTCTAAGAGTAAAACATTCTTACTCTTTTTCTATACAAATAATCCATAATGCTATAATCATAGAGAAACCTATTTATGCTAATTTTATATAATTGAGCAGGATAATTCATAGAGAAAAGCTATTTAAATATGATTTAAAGAGAGGCTCCTAATACCCAAATCTAGGAAAAGTTGAGAAACAAAACAAATACTGGGAGTAATGGATTACAACCCAGAATATAAAATGCATGTATTCATGAGTCCATAGTGATATAACTAACTGACTAAGAAAATAAATTGGAGAGTAGAATTCCAATTAGTAAATGTAGAAGGAACAATGACAATGTAAAATCATCATTTGGTAACATTACAGTCATAACTATTCCAGCCAAGAATCATCAATAGATGCTAAAATTCGTAGGTGAAAGTGTGATGAGACAGAGTATTTACACAGTCTCAAATACCTTCCCCTAAGATACCTACCATATACAAAGTGGAAAATAGTAATGTTACAGTGGAGAGACTTGGAAGACTCTGCTTTGTCCAAGTGAACATTGCCAGTAATGAGATAAAATGACATCCTAGCCTCCTGACTTGATCTGCTGAAAAGGTGATGACTAATTTTCCGTGTCCACTTGCCTGGCCCATGGGGTACCAAGATATTTGGTTAAACATTATTCTGGGTGTGATTGTGAGGGTGTTTCTGGATGAGGTTAACATCTGAATTGGTGGACTGAGTAAAGCAGACTGTCCTCCCCAACATGGGTGGGCTTCATCCAATCAGTTGAAGGCCAGTGTAGGATAAACAGGCTGAGTAAGGACTCTTTCTCTCTGCCTTACTGCCTTCAAGCTGGGACATCACTCTTCTCCTGCCTTTGAGCTCAAACTTCCACTGAAACTATACCATTTGCTCTCTTGGATCTGGACTCCTCAGGCTCCATAATTGCATGAGCCAATTCTCTCTCTCTCTCTCCCTCTCTCCCTCTCTTCCTCTCTCCCTCTCTCCCTCCCTCCCTCCCTCCCTCCCTCCCTCCCTCCCTCCCTCCCTCCCTCCCTCCCTCTCTCCCTCCCTCCCTCCTGTTTCTCTGGAGAACCCTGGCTAATACAGATATTTTGGTACTGTGAGTAGTTGTAGAGGAAAATAATTTTAAGAATGAGTTTTCTGAATTGATTCTGGTGATTCTGGGCTTTTTTGGCTCCCTAATCTAATTAGATTTAAAGATGCTAATGGCTCTATTTCCAGTGGTAGAGAGAGCACTGATAGTCCATGGCTTGATCTGGCAATAGAGATACACAAAATGTCTGCATTGGATACTCATAATCAACCACTTATAAGAAGCAAGGAGCTGAGTGTGTACATGGTACTTACAAACATTTTTGGGAATCTAACAAATATAATGAGGTTGGCTGGTTGCTCTTAATGTTGTTAGACAAAGTAGTGAAAAGAAAATGATGAGTTCATGGATATAAATTTCCAGCTCAGCTACTACATTAAGGACCTGAAAACTTCTATTTGTGTCTGAAAGGACCCTAATCTCCTGTAGCTACAGGGCTGAGATTGCTGAAAAGCAAAAGCAGAATCTCATCACGTTATTGGGCTGAATGACAATACAAGTTGAACTCCCAGCCTCACAGAATGTCTACGGGTAAAGTGAGGGCGTTGAATCCTGAAAGCTAGCATGGGGACATGTGGGGAGACCCTGACAAAGCTGTGGACACTGAGCTCCCAAATTCTGATGAATCTTCTTTGCCAGTGGAAGAGACCACCCCACCCCGAGTGGAAGCAGCATTGCACCAGGTATGTGAGATTTTTATCAACAATGCATAACCTAAATTTAATTATGACAAAATATGAGACAGACCAAAATGGAGGGACAGTTTACAAAATAACCGGCCAGTACTCTTCAAAAGTGCCACGGCCATGAAAGACAAAAAAAAAAAAAAAAAAAAAAACAGGTTGAGGAACTTTCACAGATTAAAGGAGACCAAGAAGGTATGCAACTAAATGCAATGTGGAATTCTAGCATGGAATCTGGTTCAGAAAAAAAAAGAAAAAGATTATTAGTGGGATAATTGGTAAAATTTGAATACAGAATGTAGATTAGTTAATAGTATTGTATCAGTATTGACTTCCTGTTTCTGACCATTGTACTATGGTTATTATAAGATGTGAACACTTGGGGAAGCTGGGTGAAGGCTGTGCAGGAATTCTTTGTGCTATTTTTACAATGGTTTTATCAGTCTTAAATGACCTCAAAAATGAAAAAAAAAAGTTCAAAACATTATTTAAAGTATATTACACAAACAAGCACTGAAATAGCAACTGGAGGTGGAGGATACACTGAGGGAGTGTGAGAAACCCAGCGCATTGATTATGCCCTCTGACACTGTACTGTGTTCAGAGCAAGCTGTGGTCTCACTGAGAAAAGCAAAATGGAAATAAGGAACTAGCTTTAAAAATAAATCACACCACAGCCTGAAGAATAATGCCAAATGATGACTTATTCAATGCATAAATGTCAAAGGAATGCAGAGTAAAAACAAATTGAAGAGCTTGGAAGTCTTAAGAAAAAATGTGACTGCAAACAAGTGATGAATTTTGACATATGAGTGATTTCTTTCTTCTATAATCTTTGATAATAAAATATAAACACGTGCCTGGCTGAGATAGCTCAGTGGTTGAGCATCGACCTATAAACCTGGAGGACATGGTTCGATTCCTGTTTGGGGCACATGCTTGGGTTGTGGGCTCGATCCCCAGTGAGGGGATGTGCAGGAGGCAGCCGATTAATGATTCTTCATAATTGAAGTTTGTGTCTCTCTTTCACTCTCCCTTCCTCTCTGAAATCAATAAAAATATTTTTTAAAAAGAAGAAGAAAAGAAAATGGACTTTCGGGTAGAATTTGATTTGAACTGGCAATGTCAGGCCTTATCACAAGTACCATTTTGCTCCAAATTGGCAGCTGGGAGAAATCAGCAGAGGGCAGGAGACAGATGCTTCTAAGTGTGAATTTCTACTTGAGAAACATCCTCAGTCAGTTCATATATTCTGTGTTTCGAAAACATGGACACCAACACTCTGGACTCACGGAGGTTAATTGAGTAGGAAAAATAACATGATGAAACCATTTGAGAAAGATCTGTCCTGGGAACTGAATTTGCAAATGAATTTCAAGTAGGATCAACTCAAAAGCCAAGGAGATAATGAATTACAATCGAATAAGACAGGCAGGGCTGCTTCTTTGAAGAGGCTGTGTTTCCTTATTAAAACACACACACTATTCTTCCCTTCCAGAAAGAAACGCACTCTCTCTGAGTTTGCTTTTATTTTTTATTTTTTTGTTAATCCTCACCCGAGGATATTTTTCCATTGGTTTTTAGAGAGAGTGGAAGGGAGGGGAAAAGACAGAGAAAGAGAAACATCGATGTGAGAGAGACACATCCATTAGTTGCCTCCGCACACACCCCAAACAGTGCCAGGGATAGAGCCTGCAACTGAGGTACACGGCCCTGACCAGAATCAAACCTGGGACCCTTCAGCCCATGGGCTGACGCTGTATCCACTGAGCCAAACTGGCTAGGGCTCCAAGTTTGCTTTTAAACCCACGGCTCTTTGGGGCCATCTCCTGTTTTCCAGGCTATGGTGGAGAGAGGCATGCACAGAGAAACAGTTCTCTCCTGTGGACATTTGATGATGGGAGCATGATGGTAAACGAGGACTGACAAGCCCTAGCAATCAGTGAGACGAGAGGGAGAAGGGATGGGGGAAGCTGGAGAATGCAGGAGTTTACCCTGCAGAATGTGAGCCCCATTCTGCTGTCAGACCTGCCAATGGTTCCTGAAAAGCCGAAGATCTACATTTTTTTCTGTGAAATAGCTTGACCTTGCAATATTTACCTAAAACTTTTTAAACTATGTGCAGACCTCCTTCTTCAAATGCTGTCATCTTTTCCTTCCATGACACTCTCCCAATTTCTTCCTTCGTTACTGCATGTTTCTCATCTCCTTTCCTTGGCCTTCCTCTTCTGCTCACCATCTAAAAACCTTCTCTGCTCTCTCTACATCCTCTACCTGGGCAACCCCACCTGATCCACCTGTGCCGGACATTCCATATCCAGCCCTGATCTCTACCTGACACTCCAGGCTGTCAACTTGACCTCTCCAAATGGGTGCCTAATGGGAATCTCAAATTATCCTGATCAAGAGGGGCCTTTCCCCTGACCCACCCATACCTTTTCCTCATCTCAGTAAATGGAACCACCATCCACCAACATGTCCGTGACAGGAGAAAAAGAAGCCCCTTCTGCATGTGTGGTGAGATTTTTATGCTTCACACATTTGTTCATGTAATTTCCTCTTCTTAGGAGAGCCTTCCAAATCCTTCCCCATCCTTTCCTCCTGGAAATTTTCTATTTATCCTTCAAAAATCAGTTCCAGCATCATCAGCTCCAGGCAGAGCTAAGCACATAATTTTATGGACCTAAGGCACGATGAAAATGTGCGTGGAGAAGTCAAGATTGACTGCCACCCAACCCAAGGATAGCGCCTCTACACAGGGCACACCTGGTACCTGAACTGAGGGTGCAAGAGAGGTCTCCACCCAGTTGCCTGCCAAACATGCCTGTGGTGCTGCCAGCCCAGGTGGGGACATCTGACACCTTGCCTACCCCAAACACTGCAGGGTCCAAGCCTAAACTCTTCCTGCTGCTGGTCTATGCTTGGGATGGAGGGCGATGACAGCAAGTAGCCACTGTCCCCCACCTCCAACCCCTACCCTCCCTACTGCCTGCCTCTGCCCCAGGGCTGCTGAGAGCCCCTCCTGGGATGATAGGGAAGCAGCAGAAGGTAAATCTGAACTAAGCCCCTGGCATATGCTCCATGTCCCGTTGGACTTTATTTACAAAACATACATTCAAAGATAAAACTAGTAAGAGTTTCAAAGAAGGGACCACAAAGCATTAAACCCCCAGCATGGCCCTAACCGGTTTGGCTCAGTGGATAGAGCGTCGGCCTGCAGATTGAAAGGTCCCAGGTTCGATTCTGGTCAAGGGCATGTACCTTGGTTGCAGGCACATCCCCAGTCGGGGGTGTGCAGGAGGCAGCTGATCGATGTTTCTAACTCTCTATCCATCTCCCTTCCTCTCTGTAAAAAAAATCAATAAAATATATTAAAAAAAAAAAACACAAAACACAGCATGGGCACTTCTGAGCATGGGCCCCAAGCTACTGGTTGTAAGCCAGTAATGCCTCAAAGAGATTGTCCCTGACCAGCCCCAACCCCCCAAACTGAGCTAGCTGCCCCTTGCTGTGCTCCCTGCTCACCCCGTGTTTGCCTTTGTTAATATTATGAATGAATATGTTAACACTATCTATTTATATGTATTTTTCACAAAATATTTTGTAAAATTCATAAGGTTAGGAAATTCGGCTAAATTTTTTTAAATTAATTTCTAGATCTTGGTATTGAAACTGCTTCTAATGGGCCTTAGAGAAGACGTTAAAATGACCAGACAAATACACTAACCGGCTGCGCTGAACCAAGTGTATGCGCTGTTGTTGCTTGGCCCTGCCACCACCACTTGCACCACGACAGCTGTCTGCTCACCTCCCAGAACATCCCCAGCAATGGATCACACCTGACCTACAGTTTTACATCCCAACTACTACGCCCACTGCCACCACCACGTATAGCTCTAACTGACAAAGAGAGATCACCATGTCTGACACCTGCCAGACTACACCCACGGAGGCTCTGGCTTCCTCAGGTAGCTGGGAAAGGCTAGGTAACACAGCTGGCAAGGTGGAGAAGATCACACCCTAAGAAAGCAGATGTCAACAATGAAAGGCAGGAGACAGACGGGAGTCAGCAGGTATTTGTCCGTCATTCCTTACCCTAATAGACTGAGCTGAAATGCAGTAATTTCATTTGGCCTCTCTGGAAATGTCTTACAAGACTGAGCAACCAGCTATGTTAGCTCTGAAGCCATGACCAGCTTGGTAATTCTTCTTGTCATTTCCCTCCCTCATTCCTTGCCTGGTTCCTTCCCCCCGCTCATTCCTTGCCTGGTTCCTTCCCCCTTACTCTTGCTTCCCTGGGACTGTACCTCCGTAAAACATTAGCATGAAAGCTGTCCCTCAGATTGTCTTCTATAAAAAGCCAGCCTGAGGCAACTGGTAACAGAAGTGGGGTAGTGATGATGGCTGGCACGCTGTGGCATCAGAATTACTAATGCTCTGCCCTGTGGTTGATTGGGATAAGGTGGAGGTTTAGGGTAAGCCTTAGGGATATCAAGTTGCCACTGATAATTATTGGGACTACTGCCAAATTTGCCAGAATAATTGTGCACCGAAAAAAGGGAATAGCCCTGGCTGGTGTGGCTCAGTTGGTTGGGCATCATCGCATGCACTGAAAGGTCACCAGTTTGACTCCCAATTATGATGGTATTGAATTCCTTGACAGGCTCAGGGCAGCTGATTGTCCTTTTAAGACATTCTGCGAAAGGTATAGATAGCTCTAAGGCAAGTGGTAAGACCAGATTATAAATATATCAAGAAAGAACCAGAGAAACATCAATGGGGGCAGGTCTTGAGGGTGTTAGATCAAGAATCTGGAATTTAAGACTGACAGGAGAATTCATTCAAATGGACAACTCATCCATAATTTGGAATGATCTACTATTACAGCTAATCGATGCTGTTTTCCCCAAATGCCAAATGATCTACTATTACAGCTAATCAATGCTGTTTTTCCCAAAGGTAACACAGACAAACAATCCTCTAGAACAGTGGTTGTCAGAGCTTGATCCTAAGAGCAGCAACTTTAGCATCACCTTGGAACTTGTCTGAAATAAAAATTCTCAAGCCCCACTCCATTTTGGTGACATGGCCCAGCAATCTGTTTTAACTAGCCCTCTGCTTGATTGGATACATGTGAATGCTTGAGAACCATTAAACTAAGGTTTTGTTTGATTTTTAAAGCCAAAAAGAATTGGCCACTGATGAGCATAGGCTGATGTTAGACATTATAATGGAAAATTGCAATTTCTAGTTACTAAATATAAGTCACTTCACAGATACAGAGCCTATTGTTGGAAGGGAAATCTGTGTCCCCACAATGACACCAAAAGGATAGCAAATAATTCTCTAACCCTTCCTCAAATTTGCCAGAATAATTGTGCACCGAAAAAAGGGAATAGCCCTGGCTGGTGTGGCTCAGTTGGTTGGACATCATCGCATGCACTGAAAGGTCACCAGTTTGACTCCCAGTCAGGGCACACACCCAAGTTGCTGGCTTGAACCCCGATCGGGGTGCGTGCGCGAGGTAGCTGATCCATGTTTTTCTCTCACCTCAGTGTTTCTCTCTCTCTCTTTCTCTAGGAGCAATAAGAACACATTTTTTTTTTAAAGAAAGAAAGGGAATATCCAGACTTCTTGAGAATGGTAAGAATGAGGTAACACCTGACACTGACATCAAAACATGGTCCTCCAGTTACTATAAAACAGAACCTTATAGATACCAGACTACAAATGGTGTTCGGGCTCAAGTCCATCTTACAGTGGATCTAATAGATCCAAGGACTCACTCTGTTGCTATTTCTCTAGTCTCTGAATGCCTAATGGGACAGACATGCTTAGAAGTTGGCATCTGGTTTCCTGACCTGTGAATTAAGGAAGCTTATGATTAAAAAGGTGCAATGCATCTTCCCTCCAGGCCAAGACATTAAATCAGAAGCAGTATCACCTCCCCGAAAAAATTGCAGAAACTTGTTCTAACAAAGATTTAAAAGATTCAGGGATGGAGGTTCCCATAATATACCTAGTCGTTCCATCCATCTGGCCTCTGCAAAAAAAGGCATATGGCTCGTGGTGGGTTGCAGTGGATTATTATAAACAAAGCAATATCCCAAAGGACAGTTTCTGTGCTTAGATATGAATTTTATTAGAGTAAGTCAAGTAAACCTCTGGCACATCATTTGAGGCTTTTGCTCTACTGAATGCTTTATTCCTGATTCTTATCATCAGAGAGGACCAAAAGCAGTTAACCTTTATATTGCAAGGAGGGCAGTACATCTTCACTCTCTTGCCCAAGGTCTGTGTTAATTTTTCTGCTGTCTGTCATGGTCTATTCTGGAGTGGTACAATCATCTTGATATTCCGCAGTCCGTCAAGCTAGCCTTCTATACTAATTGACATTTTACTAATTGGACCTAGTAAGGAAAATGGGTCAAGAACTTTGAATGCCCTACTAAAACACATATATGTCAGAGGGTAGGTGGTAAGTCCTTGATGATTAAGGAGCCTGACACATCACTGAACTTTTTAGGGATCCAGTGGTCTGGAACATGAAGGGACACACCCTCTGAAGTAAAGCCTGACCATGGCACAAGTAACTGTGCAATTGGAGTTGCCTGACATGAGCTTGGTGTTAACACAAACTCCCAGAAAAAAGATTGAAAGGCATAGAAACAAACTACTGTGTTAAGGAAATGGTATCCTATATAATAAAAGCCTAATATGCTAAGTGTCCAGTCATCGGTCAGCCATTCAACCAATCAAAGCATAATGTACACTAATAAAAGAGAAACATGCAAATTGACTGTCCCTGTGCTACGCCCACCAGCCAATCAGGAGCAAGCATGCAAATTAACCCAACAAAGAGAGCGACCGTGTAGAAGGAAGCCAAGCGCTGCAGAAGGGAGCGAAGCGGTGAAGAAGGGAGGGAGCGAGGCAGCGGAGATGGGAGGGTGCGAGGCAGCGGAGACGGGAGGGAGCAAGGCAGTAGAGATGGGAGGGAGCAAGGCAGTGGAGATGGGAGTGAGGCAGCGGATATGGGAAGGAGCGAGGCAGCGAGAAGGGAGCGAGGTAGTGGAGACAGGAGGGAGCGAGGCAGCAGAGAAGAAGGGCCTATTCATGCAGGAATCTTCCTGCAATGGGCCTCTAGTATGCTAATGATATGCTAAGGCCGCTCAACTGCTCGCTATGACATGCACTGACCACCAGGGGGCAGACGCTCTGACCAGTAGGTTAGCTTGCTGCTGGAGTCCGACTGAGATCGGGACTGAGCGAGATGAGCCGGACACACCCTGGAGCCCTCCCACATTCCCTCCCCAGCCCCAATCATGCACCAATGGGGTCCCTCGGCCTGGCCTGCACCCTCTCGCAATCCGGGCTGAGGGACCCCTCCCCCCCAATGCACAAATTTCGTGCACCAGGCTCTAGTATTTAAAAAAAAGACTCAAGTAGCTCAGAAGATGCAAAAACTATGACTTGTTGGCCTGGAACTCCGTATCACCTGCCCCTGTTGCACAGGTGCCACTTCCTAAGCTCACACCTATGGCCTCATGGGAAATTACCTATAACCAACTGATGGAGAAGGAAAAGTCTTGAACCTAAGTCTTGATCAAAGACAGTTGCAATGCTAATTGGAGTTCTATAGAAATGAATCACTGTCACAATACAGTCCCTCTCAGGAGTGACTCTGAAAATATAGGAATAGCCACAGGAGGTTCAAGAGTGTCAACCAGCTTCTCTTTGGCCAACCCACTGCTTGCACAATAGGCGAATGAACCAAGTGGCCCTGGTGGGAAGCTCAGAACCTATACAAGGATCCAAAAGCAGGTGCTCCAGAAACCAAGAGGTAGAACTCGGCTTAGCCTCTCTCACCATCACTCTCAATGACCCAGTTGCAGAATTTGTACTTTCTGTCCCTACAACCTTGTATCTACTGGATTTGGAGATCTTGATTCCCAGGGGAGCATTGCTTCCCAGAAAACACATTAAGTATTTTACTGAACTGGAATTGAACTATTTTTAACTCAGCATGCCAATGGACAAGAAAAGAATTTCTATACGGAATGGTTTGACTGTCATTTCAGTGGTTGCTACACAATGGGGACAAATACAAGTATACCTACATTGCAGGATTCACTGAGGCACCTCTTGGAGATTCTGTGCCCAATGATAGTTGTAAATGGACACTCACAGCAACTATTGCTTAACTAAGGAAAACAACCAAGAGTTCATGTATACCAGGGGTGAGGGACTGTGCAACATACCAAGCAAGCAACCTAGAGTGGCTGATATACTGACTAAAGGTGAGAGATACTAGAATGGGTGACAGACAAGGGAGTTGATAAATATCAGCTTTGACCCCGGGTCCCACTGCAGCAGTGAAAACTATCACTTGTTTCTAATCCTCTTTAAATCTTAGGTGATCGAAACTTACCACTACTTGGAAGGATTGGCCTTGTACCTCCTTCTTTAAGAAGTAGAGAAAGCATCCTGTTCTCATACAAGATCTAGGATGTTTTAACAGGACGCAAGTGAATCTGCTTGGTGCAGGGATGTAGTATAGGAAACTCAGTCTATGTATCACCCTAGATCCACCACTCCGTCTACCCCATTCCACCCAGACAGCAACCATTTGCAATGCTTCTAGCTATTTGAAATATACCCAGTGTTTAAGTCCCAGCCACTGCCACTGAACACTGAAGGCCCCCACGTTTAGCTCCAAATGACAGGGAGTGACTGCTACACGGCAGGCCAGAGGCTCTGACTGCCCCAGGGGCTGCCTGGAAGGGCTACAGAATACAACCTGGACATATAGGAAGTTAATGCCTTGTAAGGTGAACTTTACTACTGAAAGATAGTAGATGGGAAGGACACCAGGAGGTACATTTCTCACCCTCCCTTCTCTCCGATAGACCGCTCTGAGGTGTGGTGTTTCCATATGGCTTCTCAGGAGACATCCTGCAAATCTCAGCATCTGGCTGATTGTGTCAGGAAGATGTGGGGATCTTATTAGTTCATCCTCTTGAATTTTTTCTTTCTTTCTTTCTTTCTTTCTTTCTTTCTTTCTTTCTTTCTTTCTTTCTTTCTTTTCTTTCTTTCTTTTTTTTTTTTTTTTTTGCCTCAATTGCCTTTATCCTCATTCTTGCTTCCCTAGGAATGCACCCACCTCACCACCCCCAACACAATGTTAGCATGTTAGATTTTGCTGTAGGTACTTTTTCTGTAATATTGAGCAAGAAGTCAACTATTTTAGTTTCTTTTAAAGAGTGGGTGATTCAGGACTCTGTTTCCAATCTGACATTAAGGAGCTTAGAAGTCACCCCTCCATTCTAACAGCAGTTATAAAGCAGAAGAAAATGAAAAATTAACAGCTTTTTTAAAAGATCTGTCACAGATATATAAGGTCACAGGGCAAACTGCTGCTCCCAAAATTGGAGAGAATTTTTATATTTGAATACAGAAAATCACAACTTACCAGAGCAGAAACCCAGGAACAGTCACCTCCATGGGAACCAATGCCAGAGTAGGAAAAGCTGTAATGGATGAATTACTGGAGGCTCAGTGTGGACAATCTGAGAATTAAAAACTCCAGGGTGAACCAGTCACGGGGCCCCCACACCTTTGTGAGTTTTACCTCCAGGAGCTCCACTAGGTCCTCACAGTGAATATGGAGAAAATTCCCCTCAAGTTTCCAGCAGCAGCAGGACATAAAGAACCATGTTGAAATATGCCAGAGGATTCTGTTCTTAACAAGCCTGGTACCTATTTGCATCCAGTAAACATTTGATAAATTGATAAGTAAGAGAAGGTAGGCAAATGTGAGAGACAACATTTGTCCAATGTCTCAGTTTGCTGTGTGTGTGGAAGGAGAAAAAAAGCACAGAATCTTGTTCCAGGCCTTGAGCTAGGGAAAGGGCACAGGTCTAATTACTGCCCTCAGAGAAGTCTAAGTCCAGTGGAGGAGGCAGACATGTGAACAGATTGATACAATGGAGGGGAATGAGGGATCCCCAAATGGAATCAAGTAATTCTAGATGGGTTGGGTACAAAGGGAAGAGAAGACGACAATCAGAGAAGACTCTCTAGAGAACAGGATCTTCCAGGATACACCTTGGAAAATGCAGTGTGCAAAGAAGGAAAGGGCATTCTCAGGCAGAAGAAACCAGGCTGTAGAAACAGACAAGGGCACCAAATCAAAGAAGACCTTGTGTGCAATAATATGGAACCTTATTTTATAAATATGGGGATCCACTAAAGGCTTTTAAGCAGGAAAGATGGCTTGATCAGATTTATGTAAAGAAACTTAGTCTTCTGTGGATATTGCCACTGCTGTAGACAACTCTCCCAGCCACCTGTCACTGCTCAGCCTTGGAATATTCCATCTAGCTTGCAAGAAAGAAGTCAAATGAGGAAACTTTGAAACTACATAGGGTTTGTTCTAGTCAGACCTGGCAAAGACTGAGGGCTTCCTGGACTTGCTAGCTCGCAAAAGGAAGAAAAAAATTGCAAGCCTGTTACTATCTTGCTTGAGATCTCACCTGCTGTGTGATTTCCTTGTGACTGTGTGAGTTCCTGATCCATTCTACTAAAAAGTGAAAGAAACCATGGTTTGGAATCTAATCTGAGTACTGAAAGTTTGTGGTAAAATTGAAGATGTATTACCTCCTCTGCCTTATTAGGCCATCCCCAAACAGTAATTATGAAGTTCCTTTCTCTTCTCTTCGTAAGTTCTATTAGTAGAAGAAGATTGCATGTATGGGCAACGAACACACATGGACACCAAGGGGTTGACCTGATAGCCCATCACTTGGCACCACACATATTTTACTACTAGATCACTTTGTGACAGAGTTGACATCCAAATGTAAACTCCTGGATTTCTGTAAGAACACAAATGCTGTCAAATTACAACAGACAGGCAGCTACATTCTATCCCTTTGCAAATGAATTTCAACACATTTACATCATGCCAATCTCTTTTAAGACAAGGACACTTTAAAAACAAGCCAAAGTCTAAGGACGAAACTTTGTGGGTTCAGAACTCCCAAGAAGACAAAAACATCTCAAGTTCACTAAGGGAATGAAGAGGAGTAACTCTCCCTCCCACCATTACATTTCCATCCCAACCAGCATCCCAGTGCTTGTCCAAAGAGAGGAGGCCCCTCAGCATTGGGGAAGATCAGAACTGTGGACTGAGGGTAACCAGGGTCTGATTGCTTTCCTTCCCACTCCTCCCTCACACAACAAAGCTTCACGTAGTCTGATCTGCCAAACAAAGCATCTTGCCTGCTTTTCCCAACCCCTGCCTGTGCTTCCCTCTCCCCTCACCCCCCCCCGCCCCCGCCCCAGGATTTGGGAAGGAATTTTTTAAAAAAACTTTATTGTTTAAAGTATTACATAGGTCCTCCTTTTCCCCCATTAACCTCTTCCAGCCCACTCCCGTCCTCCCCACATTCCCCGACCCAGGCCCTCACCACCCCATTGTCCACGGGTTATGCATATATGCATACAAGTTCATTGGTTGATCTCTTCCTAACCACCCTCCCCTGCAGGAAGGAATATTTTTAAACTAGCAATGTCAACACCAAATGCAAGGAACTCATTATATTTGATTTCTTTTCAAGTCACCTTACAAATATGGTCTTTGAAGCATAATGAAAACACCCAGAGACATAAAATGCTGCTTAAAACCGTCCCCTGTAGAACTTATCCCTTCTGCTGCCAAAAGATGAAAAGGAAATATTTCCAAGTGTTCTGAGTTCTGTACTTAACAGTCATCATATGAACTTCAATTGAAAATAAAAAGGGGGGTCACCAAGTGTTTAAAAATCTGCTTTAATTATATTTTCATGAATTCCCGAAGAACATCATTGCAGTGAATGTTACAAAAAAGCAAAGAGAGACATCTGAACATGCAATAAAAAATGGATTCACAGTGAAAATAATGTATGTTGGTACTAAAATATAGTTACTTGGCTCCCTGAAGGAAAAGGTTTCTTCTAATTATCTATTCACTTGGGTTTTGTTAGGATAAAGTTTTGTGGGGGGGTTTTCTCAAAAGCTTTGGGGGAAGTTTTCAATTTCTGCTACTATTGTTAGTGTCTGGAAGTCCCTCATTCTGAAAGCCATTGTTTGCAGCCTATTATTTAATCAGAAAATTCAAAAATACAACCACCAGCTCAGTAACTGTGTTCTTGTTACATACAAAGCCATCAGCAAAAATATGTAACAAACTTTAGGTAAAACCAACAAGTTTGTCCTTATACTAGTATACAGAAGTTTGCTTTATTCCACACCCTCACCGCCTGCTGTAAAATGAGAGGGTCTGGGGGGAGTAGCTACCAGAACTCTTATTCTGGTTGGGGGAGAGAAATCTTAAAAGGTAAGGTAACTATTTTAATCACCTTTTAACCGAGTTGTAAAAATGCATCTGGGCTTCTCAACAAAGGAGGAAAAACAGGAACGATGATAATGGCTTTAAAATAAAGAATGCATCCCTTCGTCCTTTGCAAAGTCTCTGGGCTAACTCAAGTTAGAGAGTGAAAATGACTACGTTGGTGACTGTGATTTCAGGTGAAACATACGTACACTGTCACCCAAGCTGCTGAGAAGGCTCGCATGGAGGGCATGCACATATTTCATACCGATAGAGTTTACACCACAGGGGGAAAAGATCATATAGGTACGTGGGGAATGCCACCCAAATCTATACATAATCGCATAAACAGGAAGAACTCATGGAGTCAAAGGGAGACCAAAATACAAGTTTAAAAATGCATGTTCAAATCATTTCAAAGCCAAGGACCCTGTTTACTGGAAACGCTCGACAGTTCTACAGAATACCTTGTAAACATTGAAAATGCAGCGTTATGTAATTCACAGTCTCAAAAGAAAATAAATTTCTGGCTTATCATCGCTGCTTGGCTCTGTCTGCAAAACAGAATTATCCGCACAGAGCTGGTCGGCGTGGCCCGCGTGCAGGGCTGCGCATGCGCCCTCGGGGATGCCCCGGCCCTCCAGGCCGCTGCCCTTGGCGTTGCTCAGGTAGCCGGCTATGTAGGAGCCCGTGGAGTGCCGGTTCCCCGCGGGCGCGGGCGCCGTGGGCTTGTTTCGAAGAACCACTCCACCCACGTGGGTGGGGTTCCCACCCTTTTGCTTGCTGGCTTCCTGCTTCTCCTTGGCACGGCTGGCAATATTGCGCACTCTGCTCTGACTTCTGGATGACAGCTTTCTGACCAGCGCCCTGGGGAACTGATTGGCATCCTGCTTTGCGTACAGCACCTGGCAGCTGTCTTCCTGGTCAAAGGACACGAGTTTCCGCAGCTGCTCGGTCAGGGCATCCATAGGCTCTAACGACTGTGTCTTCACAGTCACACCCTTCCTGTCTCGGATGCCCGTTGTAACGAAACTCTTACTAATACACTGGTACTTGCTTTCGAAATTGCAGGCGATGTCCTCCGATGTTAAGTCCCCCAGGCTTTTGGATTTGCAAGGACTGGGCAGCTTCAGAACAGGCAGGGGAGGCTGCTGGGGCTGCTTGGGCGCAGGGGCATGCAAGTCTTGGGCACCAGACGGGGGCACGCAGGTCTGGTTCATTTTTGCATCTGAATTGGAGAAGTGCTTGTGCATAAAACCAGCACCCTGATAGGCTAGACAAGGACGACTCTGATTTTTGACCTCTTGACTCCTGTTGAATATTTCAGAGACAGGAGGGTGGAGCGTCGTGTTGCAGTAGCCGTTTCTCAAGCCTCTTTGAAAATGGTCCACCACGTCCCGACTGTACTTCAGTTTGAAAGGAGAAGCAAGGGGACTTGTGCCTTCTCGCCTATAATCATAGGGGGCTATAGACAGATTTTCCGAGTCTCCATCGATTTCCACAAGACTGCTCTCCCCAGAAATTAAACAGAGCGTGGGGTCAGCTATTGCGTCTCCCAGGGTCAAGTGGGTGGAAGAGGCAAGGCTGTTCTCCAGGATTTCCCAGTCTTTCCCATGGGTGGGACTTTTTGGTAACCAGCAGTGAGAAGTGTTAGAGGAACAAGGCAGGTTGCTGTCCGTGGCCCCTGTCTTGGCCTTAGCAGAAGGGTCATCATCTAGTTTGGTTTTGGAGACGTTAGGAGTGCAGGTAGTTTCACAAACCACTGTGTGTGTTGAGCGTTCGGAGGTCTCAGGACGTAAGAACGCGATCCGCTCCGGAGTTGAGCAGAGTAAGGATGCCTTGGGTTTTCCCTGGGGCAAGTCATGCTTGAAGGGCGTTTTTAGGTCCATGGTGGGCAAGGGAGGATGGTCTGACCTCATACGGGTGCCATGAAGATGAGAAACAACTGTGAGGTTAGCCTGATCCCTGGTCTCATCCAACTGGCCAATCAGTGCTGAGATGGAGCTGCCCGGCTCATTCTCATTCGTTAAAGTGACATTGTCGATAAGATGGGAAATGTCACTCTCCTGCAGGATGTCGGTAGAATGTAAGTCAGGTGTGTCAGGACAGAGCGTAGAGACGTCTGACAAAGAAAAGGATGTTGTAGCTCTACCCTTACCGCAATTACCATCCACGCTTTTAATCTCCAGATCGCTCTGAGAAAGGATGCTTCCTGACAGTGTGCTTTTCCCTTCCACGAAGCCCCCAGCATTCCCATTCTCCTTAGTTTTCACACCATACGGATCTCGCGTTAGGTTAACTGCCAGAGTAAGAGCCACATGCTTCTTTGGGGAGAGGGATTTGTTGGGGCAGCGGTGTTCCTGGCCATCACCTGACACTGTTGGTTTGGTTCTCCCACCCTTGGGACCTGGCACTCCCTCCTGTTCTGTGATTGACATCTTGGTAGTAGAAACAGCAGAGTCCCCTTGGCTGATGTCTTTGTGGAGGAGAGCGCTGGAGGAAGAGGATAACTTTTTGCTGAAATGTGGAAAACGCTGATCTTTTATACTTGCCTTCCCATTTCTGCTGCCATCCTCCTCTTCTGCTGAATGAAACAAACAACATTTTAGGTGACATGTAGCACTTTATGTAGAAGCTGCACACACTCATGTTTGTCTTCAGACAGACAAATGGAGAATGTAAATCTGTTACATCGTGAAAGGATATAATTATGGATTGCATAGATTTTCAACAAAGTATCTGTGTGATGAAATGGTAAAATATATGTATAGGAATTTCACTGAAGTTTCCCTTTGAAAATCGATTACATCAGTTAAGGATGTAATATTCATTATCCAAATAAAAATAAAAATGTCAATGAGTTACCATACTTTTACAGTGAGGATTACCTTAAGTTGTTTCCTATTCAGATTTGTACTACACAGAAGCATGGCAATAAAAACAGAACAAAACAGCTCTGTTAAACAAAGTATTGTGGTACCTGTAAGCAAGATACTATAAGTTTTCAGAGTTAAGCGTGTATTAAAAGTACAAATCATATTATTTTTAAAAATTGTTCTGGCAAAAGATATAATTAATTTCTAAAACAAAATGGAAGGTGAAATAAATATATTAAAATGTCAATATATTGTCTTTAAAATGAAAAATTGAAGAATCGGTCACTAATTTTATGCCATTGTGAATGCCTAATTTTCTGTTATCATATTTTTGTTTCTAGTAAACACATTTTATATTGCAATCTCCCCTAAAAGAGGAAGCAAAATATCAAGCACAGTAAGGAAAACTGTAAAAACACACAAATCACAGCAATTTGGGGTACCCCATCATGCTTATTATAGTGCTAAGACAATATTGGGCATTTAAGTATTCTTGATCAGATTCTTTTAATAGTATTTCAATGCTTTCAGTCATGATCTATAAAAAATAATTTGTTTAATTATTAAATATTTTCCTAACTAAAAATATTCATCATAAATCTTTGATAAACCCTAAAATTATAAGGAAAATAATTAAATTTCCAATGATGTTACCACTCAGAGTCAGGCACTGTATGTTTTTGTAGAGGAATAGAACTATGTATAGAATTTTATATTCAGCATTTTCACCAATTAATATTTTCTCTACATTATAACTTGAATAATTCCATGGCTATGTATTGCTCCATATTTGCCACAAATTTTATCTATACATATACATATACATATACATATACATATACATATACATATACATATATGAAAGACTAACTTATATAATTGTTTTTTAAATGGAAGAAAGAAACATCACCTCAATATTGCTTTCTAACTCACCTTAATGCTATTAAAATCTTAATTTTGGCATTGACAGAATAACTACCAATTTTTGTTAAATGTAGTTTCATTTTCTCCCAAATGGAATTCTAATATAAATTTTGAAGCATGTATTTCATCTCTCCTCTGATATTCCTCTTAGCAAAATTTTCAGACTTTTAAACTCCCTTTTCTTATTCAAATAAGCCATTCAAAAATTGGTGTATCTCCCTAGAATATCTTTAAAATAAAAAAATTAATATAAGCAAAATGGTGCTTGTGAGAAAATCGATTATTGAAATTAGATTGTATGATAAAAGGAGAATTTCCTAAAAGAAATAGGTATCACATTCGACTTGTCTGAAATTATTCTGATTTAATTAAAACATACTTGTTTCAGAGACATCAAATGAACACAGTTTTGGTGCTAAATTATCTAGAATAAGGCAGGAGAAGGAGTCACTGACACAAGCCAAGAAGTCTTTGGTACATTGCAAGGCAAGCCTCACTGTGTATCAAGTTCTTGATATGAGTGAAGTATTCTGCTCAAATTAGGGGAAGAGCTGGGTAACATGCTTGAGTAGCCTATAACCCGGAAGGAGCTGCAGCCAGGCTGCCTTCCCAGCAGCATCCAGGATCAGGGAAACAAGGCCACAGGAAAACAGCGCCTGAGCTACCTCTTGAGGAATCAGAGATGTTTAAGTGAAGATAGTAACTTGCTTTAACATCTGGTTTTTCCTCTTTCTCCATAAACATTCCCAGTCACAGAAATGTATTATATGTTGGGGAGAGAAATACAACTATGTTCAACTTCAGAAAAATCAATACATTCCTATTCAACCTGAGAACCATCAGTATATAAGGTACCCACCGAGAAAACCAAGGTCTCTGCTCGTATTCTGCAGGTTTCACCTTTCTCTACCAGACCCAACAGATCCCTGCAATCACCCTGCTGGTGTCTCATCCCTCACTGTCACTTTCTGATGTCAATGTGAGTTTAGGCTTAAGCTCTTCTACCACCCTCTCCCCAAAGTTTAAAATCTGGTCTAAAAAAAATAACTTTAGTCCAGCCGGTGCGGCTCAGTGGTTAGTCTGGCCGGTGTGGCTCAGTGTTGACCTATGAACATGGAAGTTATCCTTCCATTCCTGGTCGGGCACATGCCCGGGGTTGTAGGCTCAATCCCCAGTAGGGGGCGTGCAGGAGGCAGCCGATCAATGAGTCTCATCATTGGTGTTTCTCTCTCTCCCTCTCCCTTCCTCTCTGAAATCAATACAAATATATATTTTTTAAAAAATAACTTTAACAACTACTTATTTTTCAGTGTGTTTTACTTTGACTACAAATGTCAACCACATAACTAGAGATCAAAATGCCGCTTACAGGGGTTTCTTTTTAGAGAAACTTAAAGCATCTTACCCAGAGAGTTTTCTTTTCCGTCGGTGTCTTTTGCTGTTTCGGATACAGGCAGCGACAGAGCCCCCAGAAAGCACTTGTCAACAGGCATGGAGACCGGGCGCACCTGCAGGCTCCTCGTGGTCCTCCTCACAACACCATCCTGAGCCCTGGCAGCCTCAGACACCGAGTCCTTTACCTCCACCACCTCCTGGAAGCCCATTTTGCTCTTCTTCCTGCCTTTGGCCGGCGCGCTGGCCGTGCGGCGCAGAATCCTCTCTCCAATCGATCGCTTCCGCACGTGATGGGAATTGCTTTCTGAAGAGCTGTGCCTGGGATTCTTATTGAACAGTCCCTTCAGACCTTGGAGCTGTCTGTTCTGGAGATACAAAAGGACCAACCACAAAGTCAGCAAGGGGAGTGGTGTCAACAACTTGCCCTTTTAAGATGACAGCTCCATGAAAAATGGAATACAAAATGGAAATTTTCAGCCATTGCAAGATATTCAGACCAAGGGAACAGCAGCTCACAGCATGTTTGCACAACGTCATGCACGTCTTATCCACCTTACTTCGTGAGGAAGGCAGCCTTCCAGAAGTCTCCTCCCCGGAGGTGACGAGGGGGCAGGAGAAGTTTTCACAGTTAACAAGACTGTTAAAAACTTCAGCTGCCTGAAAGCAACGGATGTGTGTTTCAAACTGGGAAGCAGGAAAATGGAGTGACATGAGAGAGCATGAGGCCATAACTGTTTAAAAAAGACACATGTCAGCAAGAACAAAGCACCATGCTGGGCAACTACCTTTGTAGCTCCTAGAAAGTGCAATATAGTGTAACTGGGGTTGAGTATTAAAGGGCTCCACTGTAAGGGAAGAGACAAACAGACAAAACACAATCTGGGCTCAGTTCAAGGGGGCACAAGTGAAAACGAAAGAAAAAATGCATATATGCTTCTCTAAACCCTGACTTGGGGTTTCAGTGATTTTAGCCACGGGTTCATTCATGGCTCCACTCACCACCACCGCATGGCGGTTTGTGCATCCCAACCCAAACAGACCTTGAAAGTAATAAATTATATGGCTTCTAAGTGAACACTTGTTTAGGAGAGAGAAGTCCTGTGGAACACTTTCTTTTTCATGTTTTAATTTATTTCTGGATCAAGTTTTTAAACAGCTTCTGAATTTTATGATTTCCGTCAAGTATGATAAATACTAGAAAAACTACTTAGTTACCCTGGGATTCCTAGAAATTCAAGAGTCATTTTTCGATCATTTATGTTTGTGTGTATTTAGGCCAGAGGAAAAATATCAACAAGCAGCACAAACAGAAACCCAGGGCTAAACGTAGAAAGTCGAGGAATAAAACTGCATCACTCTTAGAGATTGGATTCTCAGACATCCCATCATCTAAAACTGATGTGAGAAACATACACCCCTAATTGGGGCTGAATTCATCCATTCCCTAGCAATTGCCTTGTCGTCGTGGTTACTATTAATATCAGCCAACATTTTTGAGCATTTATTTATGTGCCAGGCAGATTTCTAAGGATAACATTTATTTATTTATGAGGTGGGTACTTTTTTTACTCCACACTTACAGGTGAGAAAGCTGAGGCACAGAGGATGTATATGCCTCTGCAGCGAAGCTCCACGCTACGCATTCTTTCTGGGAAAGAACACAGTCTTTCTGGGCCTTACTCAATGCTCTCAGAGTCCCTCCAAATCCCAGCTGGTTCTGCAAACGCATTCCAGTGGCCAAGTCTCCAATTACTTGGCATGACCAGAGGACAGCCTATTGATTTATAAACCTCGAGGGAGTCGTACAATGAAGTGAGCGGTGTCAGGAGAGAACTAGGATACAGTTTTGTGGTCTTTTTCTTAAGTCCTGTGGGTGGCTTTAAATTTCATTCTTGAGTTTTAGGTTTTCTATTAAATACAATGGCATCCAAGGAAGGCAGCCTGCCTAGAACTGGCTGGAATCACAGCTTGGTTAGTAATTCATCAAACATCCGAGACACTACATTTCCCATTGCAGCCAGCCGGGACTTTTTAAGAATGAAAATAAAAATCAACATTGAACTCTATCTCCACTGTGTTAACTAATGATCACCTGAGAGAATAGTTTTCTGTCAAGCCCAGAGGGGCCCGCTGGGGAGGAGGAGTGGGTACACACCCCTAGGAGCAGAAGGAGCACATGTGGATGGGGACCTGAGCGCAGGACAGCATAGGGCTCCCTGGGCTTCCCTACAATTTTCTGCTCAAGAGGTACAGTCCTTTGATGTAGTTAGTCAATAAGTAACTTTGTTAAGGACCATAGGATTGTTGCATGTGGCTTTAACCCCTATAATCTTTCTCACCTTTCCATAGATTTCATTGATTGTTATGTGAACAAATATGGATGCTTCTGTCAGCCCTTCCAAATAGACATGCCGGTAGCCTGATAAGAGAAGAGAAAAGCAGTTTTCTTTCATTGAACTTGCATTTGGCTTCCCCACCGGTACAGTCAAATTAGGATTTTGACTTCACATTTCACAAAGCATGTCAACACACATATTACCATTTCACGCGTTTAACATGTCATACATTGTGTCTATCAACACCATATATTAAATCTTCCGAAGAAAATGGAATGGCCAGTCTAGAGAGGCAAGGCCAGGCCATACTTACCAGGCACTAAGCTGCTGAAGGTCACAGTTCGTTGTCCAACGAAGTCTCGTCCAATAGGATCGTGATCCCACACAAGGAACCGGACCAAAGCTATTTCTGGCATGTGTACTGTAAATGTCAGCGTTTCTTCCCACACAGGGTTAAACCCTCAGAGAAACAGGAAAAGGAAAATCAGAAAAGCAAAGGGGTTGGCTAAAAATGAATTGGCCACAACATCTGCAAAGCAGGCAGTGAAAATTGCTTGCAATGGTTATTAAACTCATACAGAAGACCAAGCCGCCCCGTGATGCCTTATTGAAATAAAGCCTCGGAATTTACCCCATTGCTAGAAAATAATTGGTAAGAAAATTGCCTGTAAATGATTACATCAATTCTAATAATCTTTGATGCCAAATTGCACTGCAGAGAAAGCTCTTTCACACAATATTCAGGATGCTTCAATGAGGTCAAAGTAGCTATAGTAGGGATCTAAGAATGTTTTAGCATAAAATCATAAAGGATGATTCCCACCCCCACCCCCACAAGAGAATTATGCGTCTCACTCATCAAAAATTCTGCTGCTGCAATAATCGCTAGCAAGTGTTTCATAGGAAGGTTTCTTGCAGATTTCAATGCTTAGATATCATGCTATTTAATTCTTAAGGCAATCTTCTAAGGGTGGTAGGTCAGGGTTTGTTTTTGTTTTCTTCTACTTAAGAAAAAAAATGTGTATTACCAACATTCAAAAATTACACAGGTAACACATACTCCTTTTTTTTAAGTAGGAAAATAAGTATTTATAAATAATTTTATAGTTGAAAAATTGATGTTCAGAGAAAATAATGTGCCTAGGGGCACACAATTAGGAACATTGCCTAATTAGACTGTTCATTAATGATTTCCAGTGGCTTCTGGTGAAGCAAGACCTTAATACATAAAGATGAAGTATTTTTACAGCTACTAAAAATAAACAGAAAGGTCTATAATTCAATTCAAATTCTAAATGCAAAACTCCATTTATTTCTTGGTAAGATTCTCTCAGATAAAATAATTATTTAAATTAATAAAAATTTAAGTACTCTATACGTTTTCCCTTTCTAAAAAAAAATATAAATTTTATTATAATGTATGCACTCAGGGGCATCAGCATTTAACCATGTTAAACACCTTAGCATATGGCATAATTATGGACTGAAAAGCATTGAAATGCAGTCCCTCCTGAACAAAAGAAGAGATTTTCTTTGTCTTGACTTAGTGATGACCTCTCAGTTACTTCTGGGTGAAAAAAAACCTTTGAACACTGATAGGAAAATGCAATATAGGAAGTTCTTAAGCATGGTATTTAAGTAATAAGTTCGTGCTACTCTTTTACCCCCAAATTCCTCTCCTTAAAGTAGTGCTTAGAAATATTCCCCGTCAGGTCTCTCTTTGAATTTCTAATGTCTCCAATGTTTTGAGAATTGAGAAGAACAAGTATGCAATAATGTTTATCAAACGTATGAACAAACACAATTTTAGATGATTGCGAAGAAAAAGACACAAAGGTTGGGTAAAGAAAGCGGTCTTTACATTATAGCCAAAAATACAAGAATGCTGCCCATGCCGAAACCGGTTTGGCTCAGTGGATAGAGCGTCGGCCTGCGGACTGAAGGGTCCCAGGTTCGATTCCGGTCAAGGGCACGGACCTTGGTTTCGGGCACATCCCCAGTGGGAGGTGTGCAGGAGGCAGCTGATCGATGTTTCTCTCTCATCGATGTTTCTAACTCTCTATCCCTCTCTTTCTCTGTAAAAAATCAATAAAATATATTAAAAAAAAAAGAATGCTGCCCATTCACCACATGTGCATATTCAAGAAGACTTGCCAGAGCATGCTGCCTGCGCCTGAGAGTCTTACATGCTCCAGAAAACAGGAGAAATCATCAGGACATAGATGTGCATAATAAAAACACAATATAAAAACAGGACAGAGGCATTTTCCTAAGTGGAGTTTTAACTCAGCCCTTTAAAATATAATTTGTTCTTTTCATGAGAAAAAAATTTTTGCTTTGAAAGCAAAAATCTTGAGAGCCTACATTACAATGTCCATCAAAACATCTCATTCATTAATCCCATGTTTACTTAGTTTTATGTGTTGAATAGCCCTTAACATAAATTCAGATGGCAGTTATGGACTTTAGGAATTCCTGTTCTACGTAGACACATTTTTCTTTTTCAGTGCAAATTCTATTTCTAGAGCACCCTGATTAAAGTGAACACAGACTATCATCTTACCATTGTCATCCACCACACGGGTTTGATCTTTACAACAATCTACTGGCAATCCAATAATTTCAACTTCAACAAAAGGATCGATGATCTATAAAGAGAGTGTATTATAATGACTCATACATTTCTATGCATGTGTTAATTAATATGAGAATACTGACCAAAATGTCTACATTTCAGCAGTAACCCATTTTATTAGGTGCTTAACAAGAAAAAGAAACTGTACTAGGTGCAATAGATACAGCTACATGGGACAGAAATAAAAAAATGGATTAAATTTTTGTTTGCCAATATCTATTAACGCTATACAAATTTTACCCAATGATCTACAACTTCCGTTCAGGGTATACACCCAACAGATTTGTGAGCTTTTGTCTCTGTACAAATGCTCAGAGCAGCTGTATTCATAATAGTGACACTGGAAACAACCTAAATGTCTATTATGAGTGGGATGGATAAACTATGAAATATCCATGTAATGAATACTATACAACAATGAAAAAGAACAAATTTCCACTATATAGACATAATGTTGAGCAAGCCAGACACAAAGAGCGAATACTGTAAAAGTAATTTACAAAAAGTTTGAGCACAGCCCTAGCCGGTTTGGCTCACTGGATAGAGCGTCGGCCTGGGGACTGAAGGGTTCCAGGTTCGATTCCGGTCAAGGGCATGTACCTTGGTTGCGGGCACATCCCCAGTGGGGGGTGTGCAGGAGGCAGCTGATCGATGTTTCTCTCTCATCGATGTTTCTAACTCTCTATCCCTCTCCCTTCCTCTCTGTAAAAAAATCAATAAAAATATATTTTTTAAGAAAGTTTGAGCACAGACAAAATTACTCTATTATGATAGGGATTGGTGTTTGATGAGGGAGCAGTAGTGACTAGGATGGACAGAAGCTTTCTGGGGGTTCTGTCTTTGAACTGGGTTACATAATAATTAATAGAGCTTATCCTCACTTGATCTGTGAATTTTAATGTAGTTAAACCAGTGATACTATAATAGAAATTTTAAAAGATTTAAAAATAATCAAAAGAAAAATATGAGTGTTTAGTCTTCCTCCCACCCCCTCCACATCACCCCTCCTCTAGGGGAAGGCATCGTGCTTTGTTGACCATCTGGAAGCTCATTACCTGGTGCAGGTTCCAGATAATGAGCAATGAAGGACTCAAACCCCAAGGGACCCAAGAGAGCAGAGAGAATGTTTGAAGTCCAAGAAAATACATTTTTAGGAGCTTGGAGAGTAAAGAGAATATAGATCCCTCATCTGTGAGCCGGAGATAACTGTGTCTGCTTCACCCCACCGTAACCCAGATGAGACACGAGAAGAATGGAATCAGATAATGGCAGCAAGTCCGAGGAGAGATTTGCGAGGTAGGGCACCTAGCAGATGGTAATTTACTAGATGTGGAAAGAAAAAAAAAAAAGGTGAAAATTAAAGATGACAATTTCTGATTGGGAGCAAGAAAAATTGTCATTTCATTCTCAGAAATATGAATAATATGAGAGGATAATGGAAGCTAGGGTGGGAAGAAAAATCTCTATTTTTATTTTCATTACCCTCTGACTAAAGAACAACATAGTAGTATTAGTACTGCAGTTTTGTCTCTCATAGAAATCACAGATGTTCTCACCACATTATGGTTGTTGCAGAAATCTTCATGAATCAGCTATACTCATCACAACTTAAAATTCTAATAGTTATTAGATCACCTCTAATCCTGCTATTTACTTACTGCATTAATGAACATGTATATTTGCATGTCACAATTTGTTTATAATATTTTGATAAGTGAATTTTAATATAACTTGTTTCCGTGTGGCCCTATTTTATTTTATGCATTTAAAAACATTATTCTGAGAAGGGCCTCATCAGATACCAAAGGGTTCCATGGCTCAAAAAAGTCATAATAGCCTGATAAAGAACCTTATAAGCCAAGAGAAGGAGGTTGGATTTTGTTTTAATTACAAAGAAAGACAGTCCCTATACATTTAAAAGATTACTCTAGCTCCACAGTCTATGTATTAATTACAAAGGTAAAGAGATATCTATTTAATGAAGAGAAAGAGTTTATGGTAATACTAAACTGCAGAGCTGCATGGCTTCCCATACATTCACAATCCAGAAATGATGGTTTAACAGGTAGGAGTGGCAAAGAGCCTGATGGGCCACTCCTGAGAGGAAGGGCATGAACAGAAGAGGGGCTGACAGGTCGGGAGAAAATTGTGGCCAAGAAGGTCCAGACCAGGTGTAATGGGAACAATGGAATAAAAGCTCTGGAAAGACAGGATGCTGTGGTCATAGAGGAGACATTTTTTTAAAGATATTTTATTGATTTTTTTACAGAGAAGAAGGGAGAGGTATAGAGAGTTAGAAACATCGATGAGAGAGAAACATCAATCAGTTGCCTCCTGCACACCCCCCACTGAGGATGTGCCCACAACCAAGGTACATGCCCTTGACCAGAATCGAACCTGGGACCCTTCACTCCGCAGGCCGATGCTCTATCCACTGAGCCAAACCGGTTAGGGCTAGAGGAGACATTTTAAAACCATGCTACAGACGTGTAGCAAGTAATGACAAGATTCAGCATGTGGCCAAGAGCAGGTGGCTGATGTGCAGCAGAAAGGAGAGGATGAGGAATGTGGATGAAAAATTAAGACATACTCTTATGCAATGCTTCTATTGATAATAAAGTTGTTCTTTGTACCCCAATGTTAGCATTGCCCATGTCAGTCTTGAATAATGAATTGAATCATATGAACTCATGCCTCCAAGGACTGTGTGTGCTTTGCCCATAAGAGCTGGTTAATATCTGGTGAGCTGGGATCAGTGGCTCATTTATAAACACACACACACACACACACACACACACACACACACACACACACACACCTGACATTTTGGATGAAGTGTGAACCCAGTAAGATAGTAAGATAGTCACAAAATTAACCACTGGGTCACACGTGGCTTACCTCTCCTCGGTCTCCAAACATGGAGTCTGGAGGTTTGGGAAGTTGTTGTCCACTGATCACTTTCAGGATGAGCTGCTTTTTGGGGTTGGCAGGAAGTGGGTCACCAGAGAAAGGGTTGAAAGTACCTAAGCCAAGTAAGCAGATGTTAAAATATAATGTTAGTAGCATGGAAACACACACTACTAACATACACACAGCTAAAGCTTGTAGAAAAAAAGAAATGACAAGTGCTGAGTTACTAGAGTGTGTCTTAGAGCCAAGAAATTATCAGATAACTATCAGTGTGGCCTCTGCGTGAAGGCAATAGCAGCTGGCATTTCCATAGCTGTGGCTTTTGGTAGCATCCATGCTCCCAAATGCAAAGGAATGGGCCAATTTAAAGCATCTGTCTGCGATGCAATTATCAACCGTGGCATGGGGGCAAGAGCAGCATTTCACTCGAATGCCAATAGTATAGGGAAGGGGAGCAGTTATGTCAGATTTAAATAATTTCCTAACCTAAACTATCTTGGCTATAGAGTGAATATAACAAACAGAAAGACGATCTGAAATTAAGTAAATAGCAGAGAAAAACATACACATACAAAGTAAAGAATCCTGAAGATACACCTGTCAACACATTTTAACCTGAATTGTTAAAAATCCAATTTGGAGAATTTTAATAAGCAGAACCAAAAAACAAGTTGTTTTTTTTCCCACCTAAAACGACATTTTTTAAATCTAATACTACATTATCTTTCCTCTTTTGTTAGCACTGTTTTGTAATTGGACCATACTGACTAAAGAGCTTGATAAGCCAGCCGGTGTGGCTCAGTGGTTGAGCGTCAACCTATAAAGCAGGAGGTCACGGTTCGATTCCTGGTCAGGGTATATGCCCGGGTTGTGGGCTTGATCCCCAGTGTGGGGCATGCAGGAGGCAGCTGATCAATGATTCCTTCTCATCATTGATGTTTCTCTCTCTCTCTCACTCCCTCTCCCTTCCTCTCTGAAATCAATAAAAATATTTTTAAAAAACTAAAAAAATAAAGGGCTTGATAAAATTGTTTCAGGTGGTATTTTAATTTTGCCACCAGATTTCCAACTCATACACCCTAAAAAAGCTTCTGAGATGGCTCAGACCTTAGTAATGGTAGACAGTCCAATTTAGAAGTAATGCCCAATGAATGTCATGCTGGGCACTGGATTTCAGATGACAATCCATTGCTACCCCTGCCCTTCTTCATATGCAAAACCTCAGGAGGGAACATACTACACATCATAGCGTGACAAGAGTTTTAATTTACACTCTAACCTGAACCTACCTCTTTTTTGAAATCATGTTGCTAAACATTGGGGCATCACACTTTCTAGAGAGCTCCTTCAATAGAGGTCACCTGCCTTCAGATACACGACTAGGAAATTAACACATACCTTTGCACATTTGCTGGGGTTTGAGGACATAGCCACAGTTTCCATTTGTCTTGAATTTGGCTCGGTTTAACTGCATGATTCGCCCTTCAGACTGGTAGTTCAGTGCCACTGCGCAAGTTCAAAGTTTGAGAGAATTAGGCAAAATGCCAGCATAGACTCAAGACATGCAGAGGACCACGCCTTCCCGAGGGGTACACACCTAGCTGGCAGCCTGCGTTCCAGTAGGGTAGTGGGTTGAAGTTACTGGAGTCAATGCGGTAGGCAGAGGGGTAAATCCTTGTGAGTTGCTTTTGGTTATAAATCATGAACTGCTCTGATTTCTGCTGAACCACCTGGTGTGCTCTTGTTTCACTGAATGACAACACATTTCCTGTGGTTCCTGGCAGTTTTTAATAAAGAAAAAAAGAAAAGTGAGAACTACAGCAAAACAAACAAACAACAACAAACAAAAAACCAACCACTTACAATAGACCTAATAACATATCAGTATATACCCACAGTAAAAAGGGGGAGGCAGCTCCTGACCAAGAAAGACCCATATAATTCCATTCTGGGACTCTTTTGACATTTTGAGGCCAAAAACGAACTGTGCTGAGATAACTGCCTGTTGTGAGGTCCCATGTTCTCCCAAGAGTTATACCATCTCACTAGTTCATGTCTATCTGGCTAGTATGAACAGGGTGGGCAGGAGAAAAAAATTTAGGTGCATAATTCAAACAGAATGTCTTAAAGATATAGACAGCCGTGGATAAATAAAACTATCTGTGTAACTTAGTCCTGACAACAGGGAGACATTCATTGAAGGCATTCATCTAAAAAGCACACGTAGGAATCATGTATTAACTAATAGCATTCAGAAATAAAGAAGAAAAAAAAACACAATTCCAAAAAACAAAATTTGAGTTTTAAAGTTAATTTGAATAGAATTATAGAACTAGTCAAAACCTATTTGGGAGATAAAAGTTATAATGGGGAAAGAGTTCAAAAAGCATTATAAAGAAATAATGTTTCAGAAATAAGAATAATCATCCACCTCCCCAAGTTTATAAGGAATGGAAAAATAATGGGAGGTAAACAAGCAGGAAGTTTATATTAAAATGCCTGCTTGGACATCAGGATGGGTTAATCCAGGGCCAAGGACACTCAGGTTTGGGGTCATGATGGAGTAAACCTCCAAACATTTAATATCCTACCCTTTCCCCAATCCCATCTTTTGCACCTTGTCTACAATATCCCCACTACTACCACCCCTTCCCCAAATATCCACACCTCACCCCCAAAATGACCACCATTTGTTTCCTGGACCTGCTGGAAAAGGTCAGTCTGGATAAAGAGCCAAACTTGCCCGGAGCCTCATTTTCATTCCAATGTGTTCTGTGACAGCTGAGTGTGTCTGAACCCAGACTGAGTGACATGGCCCATGAAACCAAGGAGTAGAGCTATAGTCCAGCCGGGCCACTGACCCGAATTATATCCTGATTGTGCATGTTTATTAGAGCACAGTCTCCCAGGGCCCCATTGTCCTTGCAGGTTGTACAGCCTTAGATAGGAAATGCTGGCCAGAGCTGGAGCTTGGAATAGTCATAAATACAGGTAGGAGGCAAAGCAATTAGAGAATTCATTTTTCATCTGATGATGTGCTTCAAATCAACTCTTTCCTTATCATATATAGTTTATTGACATTAACTTATTAACATAGTTCACAGCACAAGTATTCTAAAAATGATGTTATTTGAGGATTTTGATGAATACTTTGAACATGATAGGAGAGAATATAGTCTTTTTGACAAGTTAATGCAGATAATATAGTACTGTAATCAGTGTCACTGTTTGCTGTTTCTCCACATAAATATGCATACTACATTATCATCAAGATGACCCTGATAGGCATATGTCAATTAATATATTAATGCAGTTGAGTTGCTTTGCATTAGAATAAGCCATTCACTCATTGTCTATTGTTCATTTTAAGGCTGAAAAGAAAACCCACAAAAGACAAAAATAAATGAAGTTCAAGAGCTAAACAGTATTCAATACTATTTTTCTCTTAAGCTAATAGAATTATGATTTCCTACGGCATTTGTTAGAAATTATATTCCTCTAAACCAAAACACCTTCAACTCCATTGAACCACTCCAGATTTATTTTCTAGCTATGGGCAGTTATTACAAGAATGTGTTTGTTGTTCACATGCTGAGAATCCTACAGGTTATCATGCTCTCACCTGAAATTAATTTAAAATTTTTATGTCACTATTTGAAGAAGAAATCAATATAAAAGGAAAGAAAATCTACAGATAGGAAAAAGATACACTTGTGAGTTAGAGGGGGGGAAAGAGATATGAGGAAAAATCCTGGAGGTTTGTGAGGACATAAGTCACCACAATGTCATTTCCCTTCTCTAAGACTTACTGAGAAAATGGGAGATTCTGATTTACATTTAACTTCCACTCAATTGAAAGTAGATTGAAAAGCCACATGACCATAGTTTATGTCTATAAACATTCATTAATGGGATAAAATAGAAATGAGAAGGGCTGAGAATAAAGGGGGAAAGAGCAACTAGCAGGAAAGCCCAGGATAAGAACAGTTGTGACTAGAATTTCTCAACCCAATTTGTGGAAATTAATAGGTAAAAATTCAGTGAAGAGTCAGCACTTCTGAAATTTTTCTTCCTTTCTTTCTTTTGTTTTGTTTTGTTGTTGAATCCTCAGTCTTTGGATTAAATTGTTTTCATCAAAGTCAAATTTTCCAATGAGAAAATAGGAGGCTTTTCAAGGTGTTTTTTAGGCCAATTAATTTCTTCTTTTTTTCTGACTGTTCACATTGGGAATGGCCATCAAACCAGGGCAGGTCTCTATAGTTCAAGTGTGGGGGAAGCCCTACTCTGACACATTTGTCTTTTTTATAATAAAGTCCTCCTCTGCCATGAAGGAAGTTCCTCTGGCCTCTAGACCCGTGGTCGGCAAACTGCGGCTCGCGAGCCACATGCGGCTCTTTGGCCCCTTGAGTGTGGCTCTTCCACAAAATACCATGGCCTGGGCGAGTCTATTTTGAAGAAGTGGCATTAGAAGAAGTTTAAGTTTAAAAAATTTGGCTCTCAAAAGAAATTTCAATCATTGTACTGTTGATATTTGGCTCTGTTGACTAATGAGTTTGCTGACCACTGCTCTAGACAATCAGGCAACCCTAGTAATCAATAGAGGTCTCCCTGTGAGCTAAAAGCTTGATACTGGCAGTCAGTTTCCTGACAACTCAAGTTGGGTTGTACCCAGTTCCAGAAATGTATGCTGATGATCTGATTAACAAAAGATTAATTAACTGTTGACAAAGAAAGGTCAAGGATATTTATCCAGAAGAAAAAAACATTCAATCCTTACCATCGTCCACGATGTCTTGGGCTGCCACAGAGTTTGTGTACACCACCAAATCAGAGAGCTCTCGGCAGAGCTTCATGGTTTTCCTCCGTCGACCCAACCTGTGAAGTACACAAGGGACTCATGATACTTTAGACCTGGAAGAAGTGTGGGCCTTTGTTGACTCTATCTTTCTTACCTGCTCCTCATGGAGCCAGGATTAGAACCCAGTGTGTTTCCTAGTTCAACACTCTTTCCATTACAAAACCCTACTTATGTGGTGAATTCACAGCTCATTCAGAATCAGTCTCATATCCAGTTATCTTTACAGGCCCCACCACACTGAGCACTTTACCTTGTGATCCAATTCTCAAGATACAAACAACTAAAACAGCCAAGGTTATGGGGATGGAGAGGCCCAGAGAGACTGAGCAAGAAACATGGAGACACCTTACCTGTACAGCTGGCCTATCTCCTTGCCAGGATTCTGCTGTGCGTCCTCCTCATCATCAGTACTGTAAGATTTAGACTGTGATTTTGTGGTTTTCTGCTGGAAAAACAATCAGTAAACTTAACAACAAACTCACTGCATCAGGTAGATCTACAACATTCAGAGAATGAACTGGGCTTTAACACACACACACACACACACACACACACACACACACACACACACGGACAATAACTTGGAGGGAGAATAAATGCCCAGATATTGCAGATTGCCTGACCATTAATAACAAGCATGGCCATGGCCATAATTATAATACTAAGGCAAAACTGAGGATTTCATGCTCTAAAATTGACTTCCAAGCTACATAAAATGTAAGTCTTAGAAAGACCTTATTAGTCATGCATTGACAGTCTCAATAAGGAATGACAGTCAAAGAAGTAACATCTATTTAAATACTATTAAGGAATAACGTATCATCTTTATAGGAAGCTCACTATTCATGTTGACTTATAAAAAGCAGATTTGATTTTTTAAAAATCCAGCAGTATTATTTTTAACTAGAGGCCTGATGCATGAAATTCGTGCATGGGGGCTGGGGGTGTCCCTCAGCCCAGCCTGCACCCTCTCCATTCTGGGACATCCCTCTCACAATCCAGGACTGTTGGCTCCCAACCGCTTGCCTGCCTGTCTGCCTTATTGCCCCTAACCACTTCTGCCTGACAGCCTGATCACTCCCTAACCACTCCCCTGTCAGCCTGGTTGCCCCTAACTGCCCACCCCTGCTGGACCGATTGCCCCCAACTGCCCTCCCCTGCTGGCCTGGTCACCCCTAACTGCCCTCCCCTGCCAGCCTGGTCACCCCTAACTGTCCTCCCCTGCAGGCCTGGTCACCCCCAACTGCCCTCCCCTGCTGGCCATCTTGTGGCAGCCATCTTGTGTCCACATGGGGGTGGCCATCTTGTGTGTTGGAGTGATGGTCAATTTGCATATTACCTCTTTATTATATAGGATGATTAACTACCATGCCTGCTTTTGATCAGTATGCATTCAAATAACCATCTATATCAAACTGCTCTGTTGAGGTTTTGACCCCTTTTAATTTCTAGCAGCAGAATGAAATTGTTACCCATAGGATTCAGGCTGAAAGGCTTCAGGATTAATCTGGTGTTGTCTGTTAGACATAAATCCTTTTTGAAATGATGAGGTTTCGCTCCCATCACATTGGAGAGAACCCCAATATGTGGCAACACATACCTTCACAATACAAATGATGGGGAGGAAATTGCAGAAAACCTTGCCATCAAAACAGTTTCCACAAACAAACAAAGGTGAGACCTTCACACAGAGTACTCTGGACATCTGAGGAATGTAGCTTTAAAAAAGGAAAGGGACTCCATACTCACATTGCTATTAGACCACGTCACCTTCCAGATCGTTTCTTACTTAACAAATAAAAAAACAGCTACACTGTTGGCATATACACACTTAACTCTGTTGCACTCACAGCAAGCCATCAATTTGGTCTGGAACCTTCTCAGGTGTTAGTTATGACTCACAAACCTTGGTGCACATGGTGTGGGAGCCCTAGCCTCTGAGGATCTCATGTGCAAGCTGGCAAACCTATCTAGCTTCCTATTGTGTTTCTTTTTTTATTATTATTTTTTTTATTGATTTTTACAGAGAGGAATGGAGAGAGATAAAGAGTTAGAAACATCGATGAGAGAGAAACATCGATCAGCTGCCTCCTGCACACACACCCCTGGGGATGTGCCTGCAACCAAGGTACATGCTCTTGACCGGAATCGAACCTGGGACCCTTCAGTCCACAGGCTGACGCTCTATCCACTGAGCCAAACCGGTTATGGCCCTATTGTGTTTCTTAAAAGGGCAGGACAACATCATCTATTTTAAAGAATTATTATTGTGGTGGTGATTTAAAAAGATGGCATGGGAAGTCATCCTCTAAACTACATAATATTAACTTTCAATTTTAAGTACTATTAATATTTATTAAAATAATCTATAAATAGTCTTGTGGGCATTCATTTTTATGGCTTGAGACATAATAAATTCTATTTCTATGGTAGCACAAATACAGCCTAAAACGTTTACTTTGGAAAAAGAACTTAAATTTAAATCAGTAGCTGTAATCAAGAAATGAAATATTCTCTAATTCTACATATAATTAATACCTTGAGGTGTTAAAATAAGTGTCTTTTTGAAGTTCATTTTTAACATAAAAGGCAAAAAGAATTAAGAAATGAATCACCAATGGCAGATAATATTTGGGAAAATGACGATATATTTTCTTTAAATACAGTTTGAACACTTTTTATCATGCTTAATGTACCATGTAATCCATTTTTCATTTTACATTTTTACTTAATGTTTTGCATGATGAGCTCTTTAGAGTGATCATCTTTTAGTGGCTGCATAATTGTCCATTGTGTGAATGAATCATGATTCACTTACGAAGTCCTTATGGGTGAACATTTTGGTTGTTTTCAGTTTTTTGTTATAATGACTATTTTTGGGGACCTTTTAAGAAATTATCCTACTGATGGGGCAGGAAATTCCAGATACAATATTCCTTAACACAAGAACTATCCTTAATAAACCTCATGCACAAAGTTCACCATCCAATAATTGATTAATTATATAACCTTTTCACTGAGGAAAGTACAAGAATTATAAGCACCCAGCATGATGACATGCACAAAATGAAACCACCAAATGAGGAAATGGAATATTATCTACACTCCAAGGCTTTTTGATTCTTCCACTCAGCATTGCCTTCTCCCCAAAGGTGACTACTAATCTGACTTTTACCCTATAGATTTGGTTTGGCCTGTGTTTAAACTTCAAATAAATGGAATCAAATTGCCTATACTCTCTTGGGTCTGGCTTCTTTTGCTCAATGTCATGTTTATAAAAATCATATTATTGTTTATAGTTGCAATTTTGTCATTTTTGCTGATAAATACTACCTTGTGTGAAGATACCATAATATTTATTCATTCTATTATTGATGGACATTTAAACTATTTCCTATTTGTACTATTACAAATGCATATTCTCATTAGCATTGTATGAGAGTTTAACTTCCTCACTGGGTGTTGTCAATCTTTTTATGTTTGCTATTGTGGTGGGTGTGTATGGAATCTCAATGGCATTTTAATTTACATTTCCCAGATAAGGGTGAGCACCTTTTCCAGATCAGCCATTTCAAGTCTTTTGTGAAGTGCCATTTAAATCTTTTGTCCAGTTTTTTTATTATTATTATTATTATTTAGGGTACCTGTCATTTTTATTGATTTGTAGGAATTCTTTATCTTGTCAGGATACAAGACCTCTAGTGGATGTATGTATTGAAAATATTCTTTCCCATTATTACTTGCTTTTTGATACTTTTGATGAACAGCAATTCCTAAATTTCCAAGTAGTTTAATTATTAATATTTTCCTTTTCTGGGGTCCTATTTAAGCAATCTTCAGTTATTCCAAGGTCATGATGATATTCTCCAGTTACCTTCCTGATTTAATTTAACTTAAGTGAATTTCACTCATTTCTCAATCTCAATTAGTACCTTATGTTTTCCAAAGTTGGTCATGAGGGTTCGTCCATGTGATTTCTTTCCACTCTCCTTCACATCTGGATGCTGAGAAAATAAAGCATAATATAACTATTTTTCTTTACTTTTATTTTTTCCTTAGTTCTGACGAAATGGCAGTCAAACCTTTCTGTCTGCCTCTAGGTGAGAAGTATGAGGTCACTTCCTCCTGCTACGCCCCCTCCAGTACAAGGTGGCAGAGTCTGCCAGGGGGACACTGACATGGAGAGGCCCAGGTACCAGCCAGGAGACAGGAACGGCCAGCAGCTGCCCAAAGCTGAGGTCAAAGGCCTCTCAGTGGCCCATCCAGTACCTGATCACAAGGCTCTCCACAGCATAGGATATAGTTTTTTGAATGCCATGAGTGGGGATAAAATCACCTTCAGTTAAAATGGATTTAATTTTGAAAAATGGCAAAAAATCATTAAGAGCCAATTCTACCAAAAATACAAAAAATCACATTGATCAAACACTTATTTTGGAATTTTAAAAACATGAAATATAAATAAAACCCAAGCATATATATGAGGTAATAAGATTATTTTTATTTCAGTAAACCAGAGCAAAGCTTAGCTATTTATTGAAATAATTCCCTCTGTGGAGAGCCCTGGAAAGATGTATGGTGGTCTCTGAATTTTCCTCATGTGGGTTAATTTTCTAGGCTAGAGATCTCCTTGCTTAAGCCTCTCATTAGGATGCAGGAAGGCCACTCCGCTAAAAGGGTTTAGACTTTTCTTAAGTTATCAAACCTAAAAATGTGTTCACTACTAATGACATAGTTTAAGGAGAGACCAGCACAGCAGGCCATGCCCTCCCAGAACTTCCTGCTAAACCAAGAAGAAACAGAGATAACCTCATACATGGAATACATGTGGGTAAGTAAAACTATTTAAAACCAAACAGCCAGGGAGGGCATCCATATAGACTAATCAGAGATGCCATTTGGAGTGGGGAGTGGGGAAGACTATTAGTTGGAGAAAGAGGCAGTTCAGAAAATACTAGTGGGGTAGGGGGCTGTAGGGTAATTTTAGTTGACAGTTTGTATATGTGGTCTACCTTTGAAGATCTATTAAAGCTGACCACTATCTGTTCAAAAATCCTGAAATTAAGAAGGTAGCCAGATGTGGTCATTGAGGCAACACTGCTCTCTAAGTTAGGAGACCCAGTCCTGCCACCAAGTGGCTACATTGTCCTTTGGCAAGCCTCTTCTCCTGACCTGTTTTCTTATCTGTGAAATGGAGGAGGAATGACCCAATTAACTTCTGAGTTCCTTTCTACTTCTAATAGCCCATCTATAGGGAGATCATGTCATTTATTGTCCCAAACAGGACCCATTTAAGAGTGAAATGGGGTACTTTTAATAATTACACTAGGACAATAGGTATAAAACAGGGCGGTCCCAGGCAAGTTAAGGTAAATGGGCTTCCTATTTAGTAGGCACCTACTATGCCCCAAGGATTATGCTAAGTGTATTACATATATTCTCATTTAATATATACAACCATTGTTTGAGATAAGTATGATTAAATCTCAATTTTATAGATTAAAGAAATCTGAAATATAGTGAAGTTAAAGAATATATCCAAAGTTACAAAGCTAGCACTAGTGATCAAACAAGGATTCTTCTTGCCAAGCTCACCCCCCTCCCACTCCCTCTTTATATAGAAGTATAATATAAAATATATGCCTCCATTTATTCAACAACTATTTATGAAGGTCTTGCTAAGTCCCAAGCACTAGAGAGCCAGCACAATAATGGTTATCAAGAATGACATGGTTCTGGTCTTTATGGAATCTATAGTCTAGTTAGGTAGGTAGACAGACACTGAACAAGTAGTTGCAAATGTTGTTTTAAAACTTCAGAAAAGAGAAGATAAAATAGGCTACTGTGGGCAATATAAAGGGGATAGCTAACCCAATCTAGCACTCAAGTCAGGACTCATTTAAAACATCACATTGAAGCTGGAATTTAAAGACTAAGCAGTACTTCGAGCAAATGTGGGAATGGAGTGTTCCAGGCAGAGGAGACGTAATGTGAGGAAGACAATGGCATAAACAGTTATGGCTGGTATGACAATAGTGAGAGGTGGTATGACAAGGAAAATGAGGAGATCTGAAACTGGAAAGGTAGGCAAGGATGCAATGATGCAGGTCCTTGGAAAGCATAGCCATAGAATTTGTTAGTTATCCCCAGCATAATGGGAAGCCACCAAAGAATTTTGAACAGCAGAGTAATATGATCAGATTTGCATTTTTAAAGAACCATGCTGATTTCAGAGTGGAGATTCTATTGAAGAAGGGCAAGAGAAGTCTAGGTGAGAGTTGACATTGGCCTAGATTGGGACACAGCCACAAAGAAGACAGAAAGTGGACAGATGGGAGACATGGCCAGGAAGTGCAATCAACAGGGCATGGAGGCTGACCAAACCCAGACAGACAGGTGGGAGGCTGCAGTATGTGGGGGGCTCAAGCTTCTCTGCTCACCTGCACATGCGTGAGGAAGGTGCGTCCAGGGGTGCTAGGCTTTCTCCTGTCATTTTCAGCCCCACCCATCCAACTTTTAACTATTTCTCACATTATTTTGCAATAGGAGATTTTTATTTCTCAAGCAATAGGAAGATAGAAATGGATGAAACTGGAGAAGCATTTCCCAAATGACAAATGTTCAGAAACAACACATGTGATATGCTTTCTTTTTCCTGACAAAGGACAAGTACCAGAGGGCATCTTATACCTGCTTCAGGTGTGCATGTAAGCCTTCATGCGTGGCCTTCAGTAGAGCCCTCACTGTGAAACTATCAGGATCTTCTTTGTCTCGAATTTGAGATTCTTTTAACAGTGACTCCAGTTTTTTCCTTATGAAAGACTCCACCTGGTGCTCAGTGGTCCCGTTATTCTGCAAAGAATTAAGCGATGGAAATGATTTTCCTTAAGAAACACAGAATCCATTAGACTACACCCTTCATTCAAGCCAGCGTTGCTTTTATAATTTGATTCTCTCTCAATTAACTGTAATAAGTTAACCTCATTGTAGCATTTCGGTCCTCCCTCTCCCCCCACCAATCCCATTTAAAATTTATTATCATGACTGCAGTCAACCCTCAAGAATCTTACAAAGTCTTATTGTCATTTCCATTTCAGAGATGCAAAATCTGATGCTTGGAGAAATTAAATAAGCTGCTCAAGTTTCCAGAGCTGGCAAGCAATTGACATAGAATTCAAACTCAGGTCTCTACACCCTTCCCACTATGCTACTTTATGCTTTCAAATGAGGGAAAGCCAGTAAGAATTTTTGGAGACTAAGATTTCCATATCCACATAGGTAAATTTGAGCAAAATTATGCTATTTAAAACACACCACTTTCTTCACTGAAGGGAAAAGAATGTTATGGAAATCTCTGCCTGGTAATTAAGATTTCAACAGTGATGAAGAGGAGAGCTTTCCTGCCATCCATAGTTCTAGCAAAGGTTCTACATTAGTAAAGCATGTTCTATAAACACAAGAATAGATTAGTTTTCCTAAAGCAGACATTTATAAAGGAGGGTAGTGACAGATAAAGCTGGAAGATAGTAGAGGCACTTGAAAGCAGGAGTGGAGTCACTGACAGTCTCTGGGTAGACAAGTGCCTGAATAGCATTTTAGAAATATTACTAACAGGTAGTGTGTCCAAGAGAGGAAAGGTGAATGCAGATGAAAAGCCAGAACCATGAGCCCCACCACAGCACTGAGAGCCTAGGCCAAAGCACTGGTGGGCGACGGAATAAAGAGAAGAGAGAGTTTGAGAGCAAAATTCATTTTGCACAAAACAAATACATATCAAACTGCTATATGCCAGGTGAGAAGCATTAACAAGGCACAACCCCACCGAATCCTTGCTGTCACGGAGACAGACAGCCTCATCAATAGATAATTATAGAAGCAGGTGCAAGTAGAGTGACAGATGTAAGGGATATCACAGGCACACAGAGGAAGGGAATGTTGGAGAGACTTGGGAATGTAGGAGAGACTTCCAGGAGCAGAGGACGCCAGAGCCAAGCTGTAAAAAAATGAATGTATTCGTTTTCTGTGGCTGCTGTAACAAACCACGACAAACCTGGCTGTTCAAAACAACAGAACTTTATTCTCATACAGTTCCAAAGGTCAGGGTAAATAAAATCAAGGTTGGCAGAGTTGCACTCCCTCCCAAAGACGCTAGCTTTCTTGCTTCCTTCAGTTTACAGTGGCACCAAGCACTTATTGACTTGTGGCAGAATAACTCCTGTCTCTGTCCCGGTCATCACGTGGCCTCCTCCTGTGTGTTCCCCTCCTGTCTGTGTCCTCCCCTTTTCTTATGAGGACACTTGACATTAGATTTTTAAGTCCCACTCAGTCAATCCAAGATCCTTAATTACACCTGCAAATATCCTTTTCCAAAATAAGGTCACATACACAAGTACCAGGGGTTTGGACTTGGACAAATCCTTTGGTGGCAATAAATCAATCTACTAAAATAACTAAGAGCTGATAATCTGGCAGAGTAGGGTGAGAGCATCCAACATGAGCAAAAGTATGAGGAAAACAATATCAAAGAGAACTAGTAACCATCTGAACATGGAGAAAAGAGCACAGGGAAATATAGAAAAAAAAAAACCTATATTGTGCTAAGACTCACAAAGCACACTCAGCCTATATAATAAAAGCCTAATATGCAAATCGACCAAATGGCAGAATGACTGGTGGAACAACCAATTGCTATGATGTGCACTGACCACTAGGGGGCAGATGCTCAACGTAGGAGCTTCCCCCAGACTGCAGGCCCCAGGCCAGCCAAGGTGGGTGCCAGCGGGGGGGCCCCCCCAATCACCCTGCTGGTTGCCCTGCAGAGGGAGGCAACAGCAGCGGCGGGGGGTGGGGCAGGTGAGCGGGTGGTGGCAGGCTGGCCAAGGCAGGTGCCAGTGGTGGCCCCCTGATCACCCTGCTGGTCACCCCACAGATTGGCCCTGATTGCCAGCCAGGCCTAGGGACCCTACCTGTGCACGAATTTCGTGCACCAGGCCTCTAGTATAACAATATTTCCTTTGAGCTGCCAGACACCCTTTAAGGTAGCACTAGGGTTAGACAAACTTTACTCATAATGATACAGAGGCAGAAAGATTCAAAAGCTTGTCCAAACACACATGCCTATGAAGTGGCTGAACTGGGACTTGAACCTAAGACTTCCAACAGGAAATTGTGCCTATTTCACCATACAGTGCTGCAGCCATCCCTTTTATACTGTTCCAAATAAAGATAAATTCTTGAGTCAAGTCAATCATGAGCAGGCTCATATTTTAAACAAGCATTATTCCCTTTTGACACCTGGAAAATGTATGGCCAGTATCCCTCTGTGGAAAATACTAGGTTTCACTTAAGGTTGGAAGGGAATCCAAGAAAAGAACTCCAGGAAGCAAATCCCCAATGCATTTGATCAAATGCCCCAGAGCCTGGCAGGGGGGCATGCTTGGTCGGAAGACACAAAGAGAAAGCCTGCAAGAGCACCTGGGTACCCAGGTCACACAGAATGCCCCAAGTTCCCCTCCCTTTCCTTCTCTGGATCAGGGCGCACAGAGTCAGAGACAGTGGGGAGATGAACTGTGGCCATTATGTCCAGACACTCTCAATGTCAGCACAGCAAGGCTAAACATACAAAGCCAAGCCAACTGGTGCTGGTGAAATCATGAATGATTAATGCAAAGGCTGTACGTATTCACTTCGCAGCCTCTAAACACGGGGCGTTGTTGCTGAAGGAATGATAGTCTGTGATTTTTTTTTTCTGTGATTTACATTTTGCAATAGGATAAATAAAAATATATAAATAAATAATATATTTTCATTAATATATTATCACTGGGTCTGGGAGCCCAATAGCACTGCTTAAAGGAAGCTGAGACAGACACACGGCCTCACAACCTGCCAGCCATTGTGCAGCTGCACCAGGGACCACAGCTGAACACCACATGCTTCTTGCTCTTTTGTTCCCTGAGCCAGTGGCAAAGGGAGGATGCATGGCGGTGAGGGGGAGGGGAAGGCAGCCCTTTAGTATGGCAAGGAGTAGGTTCCCCAAGGGAAGTAATCACCGTTCCGAATTCCTTTCCTGAGAAGTACATATGATCAGGAATACCTACTACAAATAAATAAATCAAACATATAAACACATGCATGCTTTGTCTCCACGTGAAAGAAAAGGATCGCTGAAAAACTGAAGGGCTACCAAGAATCTTGGCCACTGCTCCAGGCTGGGAAGCAGCAGAAAAAGGGAGAGATTGGGGTGGAGGGGCTGACCTTTAAAGGCGGACCTTCTCAAACTGGTGCTCTACACTGAACACTGGAATCACATGAGGAGTGTTTCTAAACCGCAGGCCACACCCAGACCATTTACAGGGGACTCTCTGGGCAGGGACCTGGCACTGGGATTTTTGAAAGCTCCTCTGTCATTCCAATGTGCAGCCAAAGTTGAGCATCTTTGCTTTAAACCAAACAAGCAAACAAAACACTGGACTATCTCACCATCCCCAAATGTCTTCTGGCTCTCTGGATTGGAGTCTGGAAGCAGAAAGAACAATATCGTAGCTGTGCTTAGTGAGTGCACTACAGCTTTGCAAACCCATAACCTGAAAGTCTTGGGCTGAAGAGCAGCTGCTACTCAGCCATGTACTCCCGTCCTCCACCGTTTCCTGTCTGCTCCTTAGCTCCCTTAAAACACCTTCTTCTGTTTCAAGGACCAGGTGAGGACTTCCTTGAGCAACAATCATGCTGCTGCTGCCATTCTTGTTCCTGATGATGTCTAGCATTTACTGAGCACAAATCATGTGTCGGGCATTCTTCTGAGTTCTTTGCAGGGAATGAACTTAGCCCTCATTTTGAAGTTAAATTATTATTTTATTCTCTTACATAAAGAGTCAAATTTTGCAAACAGGCAGAGAATGAGAGTGACTTATATTTCCAACAGGGAGAAATCACTTATTCTTATAATAATAGAGCCCATTGATCTGATTTGCTCTCAGTACAAATCAGACAGAATATAGAATCCTTATTTTTTCTGTTTGTCTCAAGTTGCTTTCAAATAGTAACAGGTCTTTCAAAAGCACAGATTCTCAGGAGGATTCAGAGGTAATTTCAGACTGCAGGACTCTCAAGATTTGATTGCTTGTCACCCAGTGTACGTGTGTGATGTCATGGACCCCTAGGATTGTAGATCTGCTCCTGCTCCAGCTCAGATGTCAATTTTGGCCAGGAGAGGATACTACTGCCACAGTTCAAAGCCAAGAGGGACAGTCGCTTTCCAGGAGTGTGAATGCAACTTATAAAACGGGTAGTCACGCAGAGAGAGAGAGAGAGAGAGAGAGAGAGAGAGAGCCTCAATAACATTTTGAAATGTTATGATGTCCATTTAGAAAAAGAAGATAAAGAAACTCAGGTTTAGAGAGGTGGGTGAGCTCCTCAAGGTCATACAGTTAGCAAGTGGTAGAGCCAGCTTGGAACTCAGGTAGCCAGGCTCCAGAGTCCGTGTGTTTAGCAATTGCAACAATCTCTCTCTAATCTTCTCTGACCTCTCTTTCCTATGAACCCACTTCCACTAAATAAAAACCAAATGACCTAACAGTTTAAGTTTGTAATTCATTTTTTGCTCACAATGTGATTGTGCCTCTACAGTTAGATGGACTCAACTTTGAGGGGTCATACACAATTAATGTCACTCTGAAGGTCAAGGATAACCCATGTATTTCTCCTTATCTGAATTAATCACATTGAAATGAATAATTTTGTAGTTCTAGGAATCTTCTAGAAAAGCTTCATGTGATCCTACTTATGTAATATGAAATGAGGCGGGGTCTCAGGAGGAGGCAGTTCCCAAATCACTAGATAAGAAGGGTGAATACCGAATGAAAGAGGGTGAAAGGGGGAAAATCCCACTCAAAATAAAGCCTTTAACTCAAAATTCTAAAACCAATGAGGAAAAGTAATGCTAAGACAGAGAGGTAAAAACATCAATGCAAGGGACAGGAATTCTTTCACTTTAAAATTAGTGTGTTTAGATGCTCAACGATATGAAGAAATAGCTCCACAAAAACACACACAAGAAACTAAGAAGTCAAATAATTAAATAAGAGCAAGTGTCTATAAAAAAGAACCAATAAATTTTGTAAATAAAGAGTATAGTACTGAAATGAAAAGAGCAATAGCTAAAAAACTCTAGACCAGTGGTCGGCAAACTCATTAGTCAACAGAGCCAAATATCAACAGTACAACGATTGAAATTTCTTTTGAGAGCCAAATTTTTTAAACTTAAACTATATAGGTAGGTACATTGTTATTAACTTAATTAGGGTACTCCTAAGCTGGCCTTTGCTAAAAACTCAAGGGGCCAAAGAGCTGCATGTGGCTCACGAGCCTCAGTTTGCCGACCAATGCTCTAGATCAAAGTCAAAGAGATAATTAATGAATTGAAAAATAATATTGTAAATGGCACCCAGAAGTCAGCACAAAGATAGATATATATATATATATATATATATATATATATATATATATATATATATATAATGAATAAACTAGAGGCCCGGTGCACAAAATTCATACACGGGGGGGGGGGGGGGTGTCTCTCAGCCCAGCCTGCACCCTCTCCAATCTGGGACCCCTCGAGGGATGTCCGACTGCCCGTTTAGGCCTGATTCCAGTAGGATCAGGCCTAAATGGGCAGTCGGACATCCCTCTCACAATCCAGGACTGCTGGATCCCAACTGCTCACCTGCCTACCTTCCTGATTGCCCCTAACCGCTTCTGCCTGCCAGCCTAATCACCCCCTAACCACTCCCCTGCCAGCCTGATTGTCCCTAAACTACCCTCCCCTGCAGGCCTGGTCACCCTTAACAGCCCTCCCCTGCAGGCCTGGTCACCCCTAAGTGCCCTCCTCTGCAGGCCTGGTCCCCTCCAACAGCTCTCCCCTGCAGGCCTGGGTCCCCCCCTGCAAATACCCTTCCCTGCAGGCCCAGTTGCCCCCAATTTCCCTCCTATGCTGGCCTGGTCACCCCTAACTGTCCTCCCCTGCAGGCTTGATTGCCCCCAACTGCCCTCCCTTGCAGGCCTGGTCCCTCCCAACTGCCCTCCCCTGCTGGCCATCTTGTGGCGGCCATCTTGTGTCCACATGGGGGCAGTCATCTTTGACAACATGGGGCAGCCATCTTGTGTGTTGGGGTGACGGTCAATTTGCATATTATTCTTTTATTAGATAGGATAAGGGATTTGGAGAATAGACTGAGAGATCTCAACATAAATCTAATAGGACTTCCAGAGAAAAAGGACTGGAAAAGTGGCATAGAAACAATATTCAAAGAAAAAAAAATGGTTGATTTCCAGAAAAGAAAATATGAGCTAATAGGAAATGAATCCTGAGTGCTAAGAAAATAGCTAAATAAATCCACTCCTAGTCATTTAACAGTGAAAATACAGAACAATGAGATGGAAAGGGAAGACAGATTACCAACAAGAAAAGAAAAATTAGACTAATAAGAGACTTCTCCTCAGCAATTGTAGTTCCCAAAAGACAATACCTTTGAAACACAAGGAACATATACATATATATACAGTCACGCACTGCTTAACAATGGGGATGCATTTTGAGAAATGTGTTGTTAGGAGATTTTGTCATTGTGCGAACATCATAGAGTGCACTCACACAAACCTAGATGACATAGCTTACTACACACCTAGGATCCATGGTATAGCCACTGCTCTTTGGCCACAAGCCTGTACAGCATGTTACTGTACAAAACAATAGTAGATTAAATCAAGCACAAGAGAAAATGATAAAATCAAGAGACACAGTGAACACGAGATGTATGAGGCTACTGCTGGTGTAACACAGCATACTGTAAACTTTTTTTCATAATTAGAAAAATACAGTCTAAAATAATGATAAAATGTATGGTACATACATAAACCAATAATATAGTCATTAATTATCACCATTGAAGATTATGTGCTGTACATAGTTGTATGTGCTATACTATATATGACTGGCAGTAGGTTTGTTTACACCGGCATCATTACAAACATGTGAGTTATGTGTTGTGTTATGATGTTACCATGGCTATGACATCACTATACGATAAGAATATTTCAGCTCCATTATAAATCTGAAGGAACCATTGTCATATATGCAGTCCGTGGCTTACCAAAATGTCATTATGCAGTGCATGACTGTAATATATACACTATGTTAGACCTTAAATGTTCACTACCTTTACTCTTCGGCAGGATTGCAGAAGTGTAGCAGGTAGTAGAAACCATTGGAATCTTCCAGGGATCTTTCAGGCCACCTTGCCCATTCCCCACTCCTTGCTGCCAGGATACAACAGCATGTCCAGCATGTAGGCATTTAGTCTCTGTGTGAACACTTTCAGCAGCAAGACCTCACCACCTCACGAGGTCACTCATCCCTTCTATGAGTGCTGACAACTCTTAGCCCAACAAGATCCATAGGCCTTATAATAGCTCATTTATAAAACAAATCACTTAGGAGAAAAGATGAATTTGTGGCGAAAGGAGTAGGAAGAGAGGAAAACAGTGGCTATGCTTAGTGTAAGATGGACACTCAGATTGAATAATGTTTTTAGGACATTGGTATAATAAAAAGTTGTTACATATTACTATACTAGGACTCATTTAAAACTGGTTGGAAGACTTGGTGTTTACGAGATGAACTTCACAGAGGATTTTAGAAGGAGGAAAAAAATCAGTGAAGTTGAACTTTGGTGGTGGAAAGTCTATAAGGCACCTTGACATTAGAAGACCCCATGAAGATGAATAATGGTGAGTTGGCTCACTGAATCATATCTGGTAACTACTGTGGTTGAAAGGAAACTGCTCCCTGTGCCTTTGAGTTGTGTGATCCTTGGATCATTGAACACACTGCGATACCTCGTGGCTAAACCATCATGAGCCAGAGTTTCTCTATGGCTGAAGCCACAAAACAGTAGGAGGCAGAAACTTGAAGGATTCAATTAATTCAACAGAATGGAATTATGACATGAGAAATACATTTTCTGTGTGATTTGAATCCCTTAGTTAGAAATAGCAGTAGACTAACAGGAATAGGAAGCTATGTGAGGGCTCTGCTTAACACGAGGGTAATGCTGGGCGAGCCACAAATCCTGCTTCTGACCTTTGCATTCGCTGTTCCCTCCGCCTGGAACATTCTTCCCCAGATACCAGCATGGCTAACTCCTCACTTCCTTCAGGTCTTTGTTCACACGTGACCTTCTCTCTGAGACCTTTCCTGCCCAATTTAAAACTTCAATAGCCCCTTCACATACACACACTTTCTCCACTTTTTCTCTCGTTTCGTCCTTTAGCACTTATCACTGCCTAGTACACTATAGATGTTAACTTGTTTTAATTCTTGTCTATCCTCCCCTTCTCTCAATAATGTATAAACTCCATAAAGGCAAAGATTGTTGTCTGTTTTGTTTACCGATAGATGCCCCAACTCTTATAGCATGATGGTGGCATCTCCAATCAGAGATGCTAAATAAAAATGGGTTGAATGTGCAAATGTATCTGTTTAAGCCTCAGGAGTTAGTATTGCAATGTTCATGAATGCTAAGTTAAAATGTTTATTGCAATAATTCAGATATAACATAAATCTAACCACACCCTGTTGCATTACAACTGAGGTTAAGAACTTTCTCTAAGGTTTCACATAGTTATGCACAGTCCATCCTCTTTTGCAGGAATATGATCAGGCATTCAGGGTAAGATCAGGCAATTTACATTTGACATTCAGATAATGCATTTGAGCCCTCTGCTGACAATAGGAGTATAAATTGACTGATTACAGGATAACACTTTGGTTTCCAAAAGACAACAGCCCCATTTCTTAGAAGAGTTCAAAATTAGAGAAAAAAGATTTGGAAAAGTGGAGTAAAAAACTACAAATTTCCACTAGAATGTTGATTTATTTTTTCTTTTTAAGTGTATTTTTATTGATTTCAGAGAAAAACGGAGAGGAAGAAAGAGATAGAAACATCGATGATGAAAGAGAATCACTGATCTGCTGCCTCCCGCATACCCTCCACTGGGGATCAAGCCTGAAACATGGACACATGCCCTGACCAGAAATCAAACCGTGACCTCCTAGTTCCGTGGTCAGCAAACTGTGGCTCGCGAACCACATGCGGCTCTTTGGCCCCTTGAGTGTGGCTCTTCCACAAAATACCACGGCCTGGGCGAGTCTATTTTGAAGAAGTGGCATTAGAAGAAGTTTAAGTTTAAAAAATTTGGCTCTCAAAAGAAATTTCAATCATTGTATTGTTGATATTTGGCTCTGTTGACTAATGAGTTTGCCGACCACTGTGACCTAGTTCATAGGTTGATGCTCAACCACTGAGCAACACCGGCCAGGCTAGAATGTTGATTTCTTTATGTATTTTCTCTCTGAAAGTATAACAAAGACATGCTTGTAAAATTTCACAATTAAGGTGTTTTCCGCCTTCACTTAGGCCCAAATCAAAGAATCTAAATTAAAAATCATAACTATCTTTATGGAATCATGTTTGAAACTATCATCCTGTATGGGTTTTTAGAAAGCAACTAAGAAGCTTTGAAGATAAGAGAAACTCAGTTGGATTTTTTAAAAATATATTTTATTGATTTTTTTATAGAGAGTTAGAAACATCGATTAGCTGCCTCCTGCACACTCCCTACTGGGGATGTGCCCGCAACCAAGGTACATGCCCTTGACCGGAATGGAACCTGGGACCCTTCAGTCTGCAGGCCAACGCTCTATCCACTGAGCCAAACTGGTTAGGACTCAGTTCGATATTTTTACAGGTGAAGTTACTGATCTTTCCCTATTAAGAAAAAACTATAGCTACCTAATTTTATAATTACAGATATTTAATTTAGAAAGTTAAAAGGCTCCCTGGCATTAAAGAAAAAATTATATAAGTGGGTGGATGTAGAAACCAGACAACTTGGGTTTTACTCAGAGCAAAAAACTACTACATTGTAATAATAGCTAAATTTTCATCATCATTTTTACTAAAAACAACATTCCCTAAACCTGTAACTCAGTCAAACCTCTCCATTCCCTGTTTCAAATGATAGACTCCTCTGAGGCTAGCAACCAAGAGATCTTGGAAACAGGATGCAAAGATAATGAAAATCAGAGACAAAAGTCTGGTTTGTAAAACAAAGCTAAAACATTTGAGCCACATTACCCGTAATCACAAGTAATTAATCACAATATGTAAATATCTGGGAGAGTAAAAAAGAAACTATTTAAAATATTAAGTGTATTTTCACTTATGTAAATAGATTTAGATTAATTTTCTAAAACCAGAGCCCCATTAGCGAGTGGTAATAAATTGAGCCAAGATAAACTATCAAAAGGCGAGAGATTAATACAGATGGTGATTTTTCCTTTTCACTTCAAGCTGAATCTTTTAAAGTGTATCAAAGCCAAGAAAGAAGTGTCTACTGAGACTTCAGCTGTCATTCAGCTCTTGCCTCCTTTCAGAATGATGCCGGCTCCCTATGGTACCTATAGGGAGGTAGCACAGTTACTACTGTCTAGAAGGGAGCAGACCTGTTTTTAACAATGTAATAGATAAACTCAGGGCAATGATGCAAATTAGAAGAATTTATACAAAACTTCTCTGTTTTATTGCAAGCAGAGTAATACAATAGACCTGATATCTAGAGAAATACTACTTTCCTACATAGGTGAAATTGTAAGCCCTATATACCAAACTAACATGAGCAAATGGTACTCTCAGGGGATCATGCGATCCTGACAATCACATGAGTTGCAGAAGATGGGGATGGCGGGGCGAGGTCGAGAAATTCTAGTCCCCCAGGTGGGAGGGGGTGTCCCTTTAAGCCTTACATTTCCCCCATGGCTTGCATTTCCTTCCAATGACCTGACTGAATGGTGCTTTTTTTTTTTTAATATATTTTATTGATTTTTTACAGAGAGGAAGGGATAGGGAGAGAGAGTCAGAAACATCGATGAGAGAGAAACATCAATCAGCTGCCTCCTGCACACCTCCCACTGGGGATGTGCCTGCAACCAAGGCACACGCCCTTGACCGGAATCGAACCTAGGACCCTTGAGTCCACAGGCCTGATGCTCTATCCACTGAGCCAAACTGGTCAGGGCTGAATGGTGCTTTTTTAGAAATGCAGCTCCTTGATGTAGGACAGGGGTCTGAAGCACCATGCAGGCAACAAACTATTCCATTTTATTTAAGATGTGGCAACTTAAAGAGCAAGTCAAGAGTCCCATGTCTGAAGGAGCTGGGAAATCCTCTGGCCCATGGTCCATTTTCTTAGGGTGGTTAGGGCATCCTAGAGCCCCTGTGCAGCAGGGTCCTGTGAGTCGGCCGTGACCTGCAGCATACGGGGCTGCTAGCAGGAGGCAGAGAGACAATAGCCAGTCTATTTCAACAAAGACAGTGACATTTGGAACCGCAATTTGAGTTTTGCTCAAGTTGTAATAGCAGGGGATTTGTCCCTGGAGAGAGGGTCAGATGGGTTAATCACTAACATTCCATCCAACTTGAAGACACAAGACTCCTTGACACATTCACTCAATAAACATTTGAGTGTCTGTGTGTAAGCACACGAAGTAACTTTCAACAAATATCCTTTTTTATCCAATAAATATCCTTATCTTGGTGAGGATTCCAACACAGCTGCAACTTTTACTGCAGCATTTTACTGCAGCACATAGCAGGTAAAAATTATGGCCAAGTCTGTCACTTACATAATGGAGCTTGAACTTGCATTCATCTTCAATTTCATCTGCACTGTCTTCATCAGAAACATCCCCTTCCTCTGCATCATCTCCAAGGTGATAAGGCAGCTTCTTACCCTGAAATGAAACAAAACACTTAATATAAAAATGAAAATAAATTCACAATAGCCAAAAGATGGAAGCAATTCAAGTGAGTCGGTAAACAAAATGTGATATATGTATAAAATGGCATATTATTCAGCCAAAAAAAAAAAAAGGAAGAAAATTAGGACCCTTGCTACAGCATGGATAAACCTTGAGGACATTAGGCTAAGTAAAATACCCATGACAAAAAGCAAACTATATGATTCCACTTACATGAGGCAGTCAGAGAAGTCAGATTCATAAAGACAGAAAATAGAATAGTGGTTACTAGGGCTGTGGGGAGGGGAAGATGGGGAGTTAAGGGGTGTGGCATTTCAGTTTTGCAAGAGGAAAAGAGTTCTGGGAATTAGTTACATGGCAGTGTGAATGTACTTAACACTATTGAAATGTACATTTGAAAGTGTGGAGATGGCAGGTAAATACTAATATTGCATTTTACTACAATTTAAAAAAATTTTAATGTGAAAAATAAAAATGTGTAATCCCTTGTCCAATCATTACTTCATACTGACTAGCAAGCAGATAGTTTGAGTTATGGACAAAACAAGGAAGAAGAGACTTTCAAGAAAAGGTGGGTTAATTACTTTCAACTAAATATAAATTAATTAAAGATGCTATATTTACAAATAAAAATCAGGCTTATTTTTGAGAATATATGCCTCATTATAACAAGCATAACCCCATTCCACATCCTTAAGAGAAGCAATATATATATATATATATATATATATATATATATATATATATATGGTTGGAAAGTGTGTATGTGTTTTAGTTATTATTATAATAGTAAATAACTTGCCTATCTCCAAAGTGGTACGTAGCCATTCAAATAATACCTTTTGGATCAAAAATCTCTCTGATGCTAAAGGAACATAGGAAAATCAGTTCCCTTGTTTTTGCTTTAAACAGGAGCGTGATGGTTTATAGATCTAGGAAATCTCCTTAAAGTCTGAAGAATGACCCTATTAGCAAATAGACCTTGGCTGCCTTGCAATACTTCACTCTTAGTCCACATTTCCCACCACTCCTTCCATTGAGTTCCTCAGATTGCTGGCTCTGACTCCTCCTGACACCTATCAGCCCTGGGACATCCTGTGTCAAATGACCAAAGTCCAGTTATGCAGAAGGGATTCAGTCCATATCAATATTTACCTGAAGTTTCACTGTCTAAAATGGAAAGATTTCAATCAAATGGCCTTAGTCTGCATTGGACCTTCTGGCTACTGGCTAAAGATAATTCAAGAAACATGGAAGCATTTACAAGCTGATAAAGGTAACAGTTAGCTTTCTAACCCAGCCATCAGTATTCATCACAAGAGTTTACTTTAGAAAGATTTCAAGAAAATTGACAGTGTTATTTCTGGCATTGTTTGGAGCTTGTATTTAAATGCTGCCTTACACCACCTTTTTGATGGAGTCAGTCTGTAATTTTCATTTAACGACAGAAAAACAGGTTTGACCAATTCCAAAGATGAATACTTTACATCTTTCTCATCCGCTGCCCTCCCTTAAAGTCTTGCTATGACATCACAGTTTCTTTGACTTTTCTGCACCTCCTATGTGATACCTGGCTTTTCTGTACACGCCCCTTTGAGGCAACATATAATCCAGTTTGAATATTCATACCCTACTGCTCTTCCTTAGGTTTTTAGTCTCAAAACAATACAACTATCCGAGATGGTTTTAACCCAAACACAAAATGAACTGGAATTAAGTCAAGTCACAAAGCAATCTGCTATCTCAAGGAACTGTCTTTCTGGCTATTCCTTGCATTAATAATATTCATTGCAGGTATTAAGTTTCCCTTCTCACAAAAATCTGCTTAGGAAATGTCAGTCTAGTCACCAACTGCTCCTTCGCATACACGCGAGTCCTGTGGGTGCTGTGTCCGAGCTGAGCTCCGCTGGGATGGGAGGTCTTCTCCCTTAACCAGGGCCAAGCAACTGTGAAGACTCCCTCTTCCCCGCCACCCCCCCCCCCAACAGTTATTGGAGCTTGAAATTGGAGAGAAGAACCTGAAAGAAATGCTTTCAGATATGGACACAGGAACCTTCTCCGCCCTGTACCCCACACAGTTCTCCAGTATGAACCAATACAAGACTAACGTATTAAGCCTTTGGCTTAGAGTATTGATGTTCCCACTTCATAAAAAATAAATTCCAGAACCCGTGATCACTCAATAGCTAGCTTTTTCTTAAGGTATGACTATAAATAATTTGGAGCAAGATGCATACACAAATCAAGACAACCCTTCATGTACGAACTGTAATTATTATTCTCCTGAGAAACCAGTTTGTAGGGAGGGAGGGAGGGCTGAGTTGGTCATTCATGCCTTTAAATGCGTTCCTTTGGGTAGTTACCTTCACTAGGATTTTGCCTTTCAGGCTTTGAGGGCTTGGAAGCTGCTTGGTTTCTCCTGGGTCTATAGATGACAGGTCCAGTTTGTCCTGGAATATTCCTTTCAGGTACTGAGCAATCTTCCTTTGCTGCTGGACACTGCAGTGGTTCTCGATCGACAGTATGACCGGGAACCTGCGAGAACAGCAACACATTCTAAAGGCAGAGCACGGCAACTCAGGGATTTCAGCAATCATTCCGTGTTCATTATGTTCCTGCAATCCTGGTAACTTGTGAGAATGTGATGATCAAAGTGCTTCAAATGAAGAAAATGAGAGATGCATTAAAAAAAATTAAAAACCTCCCTTGAGTATATTTTGCTAGACATAATGGATGAAATACCAATCCTTATGGGAACGTTTAGTTTGATATTTTGTATCATGGAAAAAAATAACCATCTCTCTCTCTCTCTCTCTCTCTCTCTATATATATATATATATATATAGATAGATAGATAGATAGATAGATATAGATATAGATATAGATATAGATATAGATATAGATATAGATATAGATATATGTAGATATAGCTATGTATAGAGAGATTGATTTAAATGAAGGAGAAAATTTTAAGAGAGATAAGAAACCTAAAGAAATTAAACTCATATGATGTAATTTTGTCTTATTTATTCAAAAGTCCAGAAACATCTCAGAGACCCCTGAATATCATAAAATGCAGATATCTACATTTAATATATCATATATATTATAAATAAAACATACAAATAAAATACATAATCAGCCCCCAGCTTGAATACTACTCTTGAAGATAAAATAATGGAATTTATCAGATCCCATGCCAGGCATTTCAGTCATTTGTAGATAATTATATACTAGTCTTTGCTTTCAGAATAAAAGAAAAAGAAAGAAAGCTCAAGCATCCCGTCTCCACCAGCACTCTGGTTTCTGTGCAGAGAACTTGAGACCAGAGTGAAGTGACCAGCAAAGGCAGCCTGAGAGGTGGCGCCCAAGCCAGCAAGGGAGCAGAACTGATTGTGTGATATTCCTCCTCTTCTGACTTGGTTTTTTTCCCCTCAGATCGAGAAATTATTTCAAATTCAGATTTATTTATTTTTTTCAGTTTTCTATCACTATCTTCCAAAGTAATAGGTAATATATAGGGTGTCACAAAAAATGTATACACACACTTTGAATAATTTAAAGGCAGTGTTTATTAAAATACATTTCATTTTCAAAATTGAGCTATCGGCTGTTAAAGTATGTATACATTTTCTGAGACACTGTATTTTTTCCAGAGTTACAAATCAATATTTAAATTGTCTCATATATCTATGTAGAGAAAGTTGTTGTTGTTTTTTAATTTCTGGGCTTGTATAACAAGTATAAGCTCCACCATATATGTTGTGACCTCCTGGAATTATATTCTATCCTCATTAGTAAAACATGAGGATAGAATATAATTTAAGAGCTGAATCTCTGTGGCTGAAGCTGGATTGGTTATCTGACTATAATCTCTTTGCTCTGGTGTCCTCACATGGACTTTACATAGAGCAGTAGAAAACGAGATAAAAAACAAACTAGCAACCCTTAGTGGTCTATGCAATCACATCATGGAATTCTAACAATGAGTGTTTAAATGACCGACCTATTTATAAAAAGCCTATTAGTATCTAAAGATGCTTAATATAAAGCAGTATTTATCAAAAGGGGAGGCGGGCAACTGTCTGCACCCACCTTCCTCGGCAAAGGGACATCTATCAATCTCTGATGACAAGTTTGGTGGTCACAATATGAGGGATGCTACTCGCATTGACTGGGTAGAAGTCAAGGATGCTGCTAACCATCCCCCATGCAACAGACAATCCCACAACAGCAATTATCTAGCCCTAAATGTCAATAGTGCAAAGGCTGATAAACCCTGGTTTAAACATGCAACTAAAATTTAAGAAGGAAAAGAAGAATGAACTTTTAAAGTGTTCTAAATACACTTGTGAGTTGTTTTAATTTGAAGTGCTCTTCTTAAGAATTCCAGAACTTGAAGCAAGCACTGTCAGGTCACCAGACACTCCCTTGAGATACACAGGCAGCAGGTCTTCTCAACAGGCTACTTCACATATTGGGAATGGAGTAGTAAAGTCCCTTCTTCAACTCAGCTAAGACTAGCAGTAATAGTACATCAGAAATCAGTACTCGAGGTTCTTCCAGGAAGAACACACTGTAAACTAAACCTGCTATGCAGCAAGTGCCTCTTATTAGAACAGCATTTTAAGCTCATGGTTAATTAATGACAAGACCAAATATTAAAAATTTTAAAGGCTACTAACTTTCATAAGATTAATTTTATGCAATTCTAATTTGAATTTGCTTCCTTAAATTCAAAAATCGTTTCTTGAGTGTCTGGTATATTGCAGGTACCTGCTAGGCAATAAAGAATGAATAAGACATAGCCTCATATTTTCAATGAGTTCCTAATCTTAAAGACTTAAAAAAGCAAGTAACCAACAATTATAAGAAAGTGCTATATGACATAATAGAAATATGCTCAGACACTAAGAAGAGAAAAAGGGAGCATTTAATTCAGCTGGAGGCATCAGTAAGCAGTAAGTTTAATTCAGCTGGAAGCATCAGTAAGCAGTAAGTTTGCCAGAGGGACACTGCTTAAACAGTATTGTAGGATGAGTAAGAATTAGGCAGGTGGAATAATGGGGGAAAGGTGTTGCAGACGGAGAGAATAGCATATGCCAGGGTAGGGAGTTGTGAAAGATCTGGGATCACTGGGGAATCCTAAAGACAGTCAGTGAAGGCAGAATCCTAAGTCTCGTGGAAGAAGACACTGAAAGAGAAGGAAGGAGCCAGGCTTTGAAGGGCATGGAAGACACAGCTGTGTACTAGAGGGAGCTTTTGTGGGACTTTAAGACAAGAAAGACAACTTGCTTGCATTTTCAGAGAGAGAAATATTCCACCAGTGTGGAGATGAACAAAAGGGGAAGTGAAAATGAAGAGAAGGCAATAGAGTCAAAGGATAATTTAGGAAGTAGAATTGAAAAGAATTGGCTGAATTGAGAATGACTCCCAGTTTCTGGCTAAAGCCACTGATAGACAGTGCTACCCCTAAAAAAAAAAAAAAAAAAAAAAAAGTACAGAGTCAGAGTAGGTTTGGCAGAATGAGATGGTAAGTTAAGCAGTGGTCGGCAAACTGCGGCTCGTGAGCCACAGTTTGCCGCTCTGTTGACTAATGAGTTTGCCGACAACTGACTTAGACTCTCAATTCCAATAATTACAGGCTGTTGTTGTTCCTCATGATTAAGCCCCTATCCCAGTGGTCGGCAAACTCGTTAGTCTACAGAGTGGCAAACATGTGGCTCTCGAGCCTCAGTTTGCCGACCACTGGTTTAGGGGATAAGCTACCTGATGTTAGAAGTGTTATCTTTTCTTCAGTGTTGTGGCTCCCTGCACCTACTATAGTATGCCTTTCTTAGAGTAGGCACCATTAAATATTTAAATAAATACTTGAATAAATAATAGCATATACTGATTTTGAGGTACCTATAGGATGGATATGCAGATGAATTTTTACTAAGAATTTTTCTATATAGTTCTGAAACTTCGGGGGCGGGGGGGAGTTCTGGATGTATGATTAGGCAAGTAACCAAAAAAGTGGGCCAAGGGCAACAACTTGGGAAATAATGACTATTAAAGAAATGAGGAAATGAAATAGAAGACCACATAGGCCAAAAAAGGAGAGTGAGAAATAATGACAGCAATGGAGGAGAGAATGTTATACTAGAAACCAAAAAAAGCAAGTATTAGGGAGAAAATAGTCAACAGTATCATATACCAAGGAGGGGTCTACTAACATAAGTAAGCTAGACACTGCATATTTGGATATCCAGCAAGTCTGGAACCTAGATGTTATTTTACTGAAATTTAATACAATATCAATAAACTACTATGTATAGTAACCCATGTTTCCAGACTTTATAGACACTCTGAACACCCTGGTTTAGAAATTTTGAGATCACTCTTTGCAAAGGCAATGTCTAGAGACAGGATGGGGTACAGAATAAATGGAGCATGAGAAAGTATACATAGAGTCCATATTATTTGTTTTATGTTTTGTTGGGTCGGAAGGAGAGAACCACGGTAGCAGAAAAGAGATGACTAGCCCTAGCCGATTTGACTCGGATAGAGCATCGGCCTGCGGACTGAAGGGTCCAAGGTTCAATTCCAGCCAAGGACACATGCCTGGATTGCGGGTTGGGGCCTGCAAGAGGCAGCCAATCAATGCTTCTCTCTCATCATTGATGTTTCTATCTCTTTCGCCCTCTCCCTTCCTCTCTGAAATCAATAAACAAATATACAAAAAAATTTTTAAAAAAAGAGATGACTACACCAAGGATGAGTGTGTGCTTTTGTAGTCACTTTACATCAGGCGATGCTCCATGTACCGCCTTAGCTTCCCTCCCAGGTGTTGCTACACTTACTCATTCTTCACAAAGGCGTGCTTGTTGATGGTCTCCACAACATCTCTGAAGGGGATTTTTGAAGTGAGAGTATAACCGTGGTGAACGACTGGCTCCCCATCTGGGCCATCCCAACAGTCAACTGCCAAAAACAGAACTTCAGATCAACAACAACCAAAAGTTTCTGGCATTTACTAATATTACTGGAAACATCAGACGAATATTATTTTATTTTTTGAGATTATACATATACCATGTTATGATCATGAGAAGGATGTCAAACAGAGAAATAGGTGTTTATTAGAATAAGGAATTAAAGATAATTTGTTTGTGAGTGCTTATAAGTTAACAAAGATGTCATATTCACAATCAGCTTAGCATGTACTATGAACTCTCATTAGAAATTGATCTAAATCACCCTGGCCAGTGTGGCTCAGTTGTTTGAGCAGTGTCTCATTCTCCAAAAGGTCTCTGGTTGATTCCTGGTCAGGGCACATGACAGGGTTGCAGGCTTGATCCCCAGTAGGGGGTATGCAGGAGGCAGCTGATTGATGCTTCTCTCTCATATTAATGTTTTCCTCTCTAACTCTCCCTTCCTCTCTTTCTAAAATGAATAAAAACATTTTTTAAAAAGAAAATGAAATTGATCTGAATCCAATCAAGTGTTCCAAGGATAGTGATATTTCTTAACAGGTTGTTTCTTTAATTTCACTTCTTCAGTTTACTAAGATCTTTTTAAAAGTCACAGTGAACACCTCAATAACAAGGTTTTTTCATTATTGTTTATTTAAAATCATTACTCTTCCATTAGATTTATTTCCATTTTATTAATTCTACAGTAGTTACAAAATAACATCAACTTCTTAAGTTCAAATCCCCAGGTCCTGCCAAGATTTATGAGAATATGGGCAAATGATTGAATCATTTAAAGTCTTACTTTTCCCATCTATAAAAGGAAAATAGCAATAGCACTTGATCATAAGTCTCAGTGGTGATTAAGTACATATAAAGTTACTTAGACTATGGCACATAGTAACTGATATGGTTATTGATAAACTGATATTGGTATGTGTATAGATAACTTCATTGGCTCCAAGCTGGAGAGACACTGGCTTCCTCACCATCCTCCCAGACTTAGAGTTTGCCTTCTCTTGTTTTATTTTGAGACTCATTTCTCAAAAACACTGCTCCTTTGCTCAAAAGCCTACCAGCTACATAACACAGCATCCAACACATATTATATACCCAGTAGATATATGCTAAATATATTAATAAATATCCTACAGCAGCCCCTGCCTGCTTAACCCCAAGGTCCCTAAATCTGGTGCTAGAGACTGGCTAGCCATTCACACAGCCTGCTTTCTCTTTCATCCTATCACACAGCTGGACTAACTAACCAGCCTTCCCTTGAAGTGGGATGTGGTCATCAAAACGTGGGCAGAAATGATGTGTACCACATCTAGGTCTGGTCTACAAAACCTTGCCCTACACCGAGCATGTCAAACTCGCGGCCATGTGGCATGTGGCCCACAATGAATATTTTTGTGGCCAATATAACGGTATGTAAGAAACGTTTTTAATAAAAATTTCGTAACTTAATTTTTTACAATATCCTGTTATACATAATTATTAATAACAAACTACAATGTTTGCTAATGACTGATTACTATAATCGTGTTGCATTCATTTCCCTTACGCGCCTGACACGCAGGCACATCATTTCTCTCCACTAATACTAGCAGCGAATACTTTAGCAGCCAATTGCCACGTCATTAGTCTTGTACTGACTTGTTTGGTGTGTGCAACAGGAAATATTTTGCTTTCGGAGAACAAGAAAAATAGCTTTATTTGCATTACACTTATTAATTTGTGCAGTTATTCAGTGTCTGGTAAGTTAATGTTCAAAAAATATTAACTTTTATTAAAATGTTATATTATTTTATGTTAACGATTACTCATTTATTTCAGCCCTTTGTATTCAGCATGTCTCTTATTGAAATAAACCTAGGTTTCTATGAAAATTGAAGCTTTTGTTTTTTTGCGGCCCACATAAACTTAAACCTTGTTTATTTGGCCCGTGTTAGCCTTTGAGTTTGACATGCTTGCCCTACACAATCATTCCTGCTCTCTCTTCTGTGACTTAGAAGCCAATGTTGAAGGTGGCACAGCCACAGGATAGAAAGAGCCTGGCCACTAAGATTCACCCATTAGGAGCAACTGTTTTGAATTTCATATAAGCAAGAAATGAACTTCAGTTGTTTTAAGGAAACAGATTTTAGGTTTGATAGTTAAAGGAACTAGTATTGTCTTAATTAGTATCTTAGCTCCTGCCTGACAAGTCAACCTTATTTCTCCTACACCCAAACTCACAGACTTGTTCTTCCGGGTAGCCAAGTTTCCTCACATACAATCCTGCCTCATGCCTTCCCTTCTTTCACTGAAGGTCATTGAATTGCCTCCTTTCACTTTCACTCTGTTTATCTAAATCCCAATCCAGGCTAAACAGGATTCTCTGTAGAACCTTGACAGTTCTCATGACATTGGCCTCCCTTATGGTAGGGGGGGTCACAAGCTCAAATGCCAACAAGAGCCTAGCAGGTAACACAAATGAGACTAGTAGGCCAACAGCAAATGTATGTCTAATGAGACAACTACTTCTCACTCTGGTTACCACATCTGAGAAAAATCCAAAACCTAGGTGCTATTGGTGTGAAATTTTCCATTTTTTAGCTATTGACAATTAATCTATTTTTAAAAATACAATGTGGACCAAACATAATTCTGCAGGCTGGATTTGGCTTAATGGCATGCCAACTGAAACTGCCTTTTAATTAAGGCCACACAGTTCAGGACCATAGCTATTCTTTATTTTAGTAACACATTTCCTATATGTGTTTTTTGTATATTACCTCAAAATAGTATCTCCGTTTCCTTCTAAAACATGTTCACCATAACCATAATATGATTTGATGGTTTATGTTATATGTCAACTTGGCTGGGCCCCGTTTTGGTCAAACACCAGTCTAGATGTTGCTATAAAGATATTTTTAGATGTAATTAACATTTACATCAATAAGTTTTGGGTAAAGCAGATAATTCTTCATAATGAAAGAGGTGGGTCTCAGCCAATCCATTGGAGACCTTAAAAGCAAATAGTGATGTTTCCTAAAGAAACGATACACAGAGAGAGACGGGGGGCGGGGGGGGATGGAGGGAGAGGGAGAGAGAGGGAGAGAAAGAGATCTCCTATTGGTTCTGTTACCTAATACAGTTACCTATATTAATCAATTAAGCATTAGTTGTTAAAGTATTTTTAGGAGGAAACATTTAGAGAAAATAAAAGAAAAAAGAAAAAAGTTAATAGCATAAAAATACTGGAAACAAAGTTTAAGAATAAATATGTTATTGAGAAGACCAAAGGTTTTAGGACACTACTATGCAGGTGATAATGTATCAAAAGCATCTTCTCAGAAGAGAAGTTCCATCCATCCTTTGACATACACTTGGCATCCTTTCATTGCTCTCTGGATATAGGTGTTGAAAGAATAAGCAGGTGTTTCAATTTTAACAATTTATACTCTGATTTATAGTCCCACCTTGGATGAGAAAGGGCATAACAGGGTTCCTCACAAATGAACTAATCTTTTCCCAAAAAAATGCAACATAGACAAGGCAATGCCACCCCTGACCTGATTATCATGGACACATACAAATGGCTCTTAAAACTACACTGATCATAAAAGAAGGTGCTCTTTGCTGATAGTTCCACACAGGCAGAATAGCCATTGTCAATGATTGTTCTCCTAATGTTCAGATTTTAGGTCTGATTTCTTGACTGTCTGTTATCTATAATAATCTATAATAATAAAAGTGTAATATGCTAATTAGACCAGACGTCCTTATGGGCGACCTTCTGGACGAAGCCGTGGCTGCGAGGGAAGCCTGGGTCCTGGGTGCCTCGGTCCCAGGTGCCAGAGAGAAGCTGTGCTGGCAGCAGGGGGAAGGAAGGCCTACTCTTGCACAAATTTCGTGCATCAGGTCTCTAGTATGAGGATAACACTCCCAACGGTGCTGGCATCCTAACAGGTGGTATCAGTAACCATGTTCAAACGGCAGTGACATTTCCTGTAAAAGCTCATGCTGTCATGAGAATGCTGGCAAAGTCAAAATCTTCTAACCAATCCCCCTAGCCACAAAACAGCCAGGGCCCATTTTTCAACCAGACCATAGAATAGAGGCCCCTGAAAGCACTCTGACAGGGTTGGTCAGTTCCAAAGGCCGAGCAGCAGCTAACACGACATCTCTTCATAATGTCACTTAAAAACGTTCCACCTGATAGAGCTCCCAGTGAAAACAGGGAAGGTTGTAAACCGATTATACCAGCAATGCAACATCACTTCCGTAATGAGAGTGAAAATCTCCTGGGCAGAACATCCATATTTATTAAGCAATTCAGGCTGAAAATCAGGGGAATAAAAGGCCATGTAAAAAAAATGTTATCAATTTGATTTTCTGACAAGCCCACTTTACCAAGAAAGACTGACTGATTACTCTTCCCTAAGACACCATATACATCCTGATCAAGGGCATTACTGCAGCTGAACACTTTGATGGTGCCTGCCATCCCCCTCCACCCCCACCCCTGCCCCGTATCTCTATGCATGTCAGACATGTATAACTTGTTGAGCACTGAGGGAACAAATGGTAGAGTAATGGCTAAGAGCAGAATGCCACCTCAAGACCTTTTGTTGCTCGAAATCTTTTTCTTTATGTTAATATTTTATGATCATCTTCATTATTTAGTTGCTTAAGTTACTCACTTGTCAATCACTGTTGTCTGGAGGTGTTCTCTGTATCCACAGCAAAAATGCCAGGACTTAAAGCATTATTTCCAGAGTGCTAAATTTGTAGTGATCTTAATGGTTCCGTATGCAGATAGTTATATGACTATCCACTTTTAAAATATGTTAATTTACTTTTGTAACTTTACTACTATTTTATATATAACATTATATCTTATACTTTTATAGCAGAAAAATCTCCAAGCCAGAAACTATCTGACAAAGGAAGGCCCATCCAGTTAACAGTCTTACCTTACCGCCTTTCTGCTTCATTCATTTCCCTAGGCTACTCCAACACCCCAAGAACAACCTGCTGCCCATGTTGACTCCCAGTGTATCCCCATCAAAAAGCAGTTTCCCTCTGATCCATGAGATCTCCATTCCATCAAAACAAACTCCCTATTATTATCAGGCTCTTTTTGGAATTTTCCTTCAATCTCCTTATCTCAGTTAATAACTAGCTTACCTAGAAGGACACTACTTCCTTTCTCCACAGATTCGTTTTTGTATAAATCAAAGAACCAGGATGCATTCTCTAGGACTTTATTGCTACATTTAAACAAGTATTCTTCTACTAGAGGCCTGGTGCACCTAATTCGTGCAAGGGGCTCTGCCCTTGCAGCCCCGGCTTCATCCGGAAGGTCATCCAGATGGTCATTCTGCTGTTCAGTCTAATTAGCATATTATGCTTTTATTATTATAGATATCTGGCTTACAGTTTTTAATCTCTAACTTTTCACCTTTTAATATTTTAACTTTTAATCTTCCAGTCAGCATCATTTGTGAGTTAAACATCCATGTGCGCAATCTACTCAATTTCTTAGCTTTGACCTCCTCAATGTCAACAATCTCTGGCTTTACTCCATTCATGCTCGCCCCTGGCATGCCCTGGATATGGTTGGCCTCACTTTTAACTGCATCCAAAATCCTACCTGGTGATCATAACTCTCTGTTCTTGTTTTTTTTGTGTGATGACAACTTTCTCCATATTTCTCTTTGAGTCTTTTAGTCTCGTAACCTCATTTTGTAGCCCTTTATTCACTTCACTTCCTTTCTTAGACCCATGGACTTACTGTCAATTACTTAAAAGAGCTCTTACCAACACCTTGAAGACATTTCATCAGACCTAGAAATCCAGAAGCTTGATTTAATCTATAATTCTGTCCTCACTGCTCCTGTATTTAATCTGCTGGGGAGAGGGTGGAAGGAGTACAAGCATGCTGATTTTTGTATCACAAAAAATAATTTTTTAAAAGACTATTTTTGAAATTAGTTGGGGCTTTCCCAACAGATCTTGCCAACTCCTTACCCATTACCTGATGACTTTTGCAAGTTTTCTGATCTTCCTAAGCCCCCAAGCCAACCTCCACCCATTTTATACTTAGTAGATGATTCTCTCTCCTAGTTCCTTGAGGAAAGAGAGAAATTTAGACATGAACCCTTTTTAAAAATCTCTTGTCCCTTTATTCCATCTAAAAACAAACCTCTATCCACATTTTATCCTCTTTCATATCTCAAAATCTTCCCAGCCCTATATCATCAAGTCCTTCTCTAATGCAGAAAAATGCTGACACTAACCTAGTTTAGCTATGGGTTAGTGCTATCCATTCATTCTAGTTCTCCCTTTCATTCCTTATATCCTTTACTTCTCTCACCTGGTCCTGTTAAGTTTATTTTTTTAATATCCATATAATAGTCTTTCTCAAGTCCAAGGTTTTATAACCCTTCCTTTGAATCTTTGCAATAGCCTTCCCATCATTCTATTTGCTCTAACTTCATGTCCCCCCCCCACAAACACACATCCTAAAAAAAGTTTCCTCCTACACTGTTGCCCAAGCAATCTTTCTAAACTTCAAGCCTAATTATATTACTAGAAGTGTTAAAACTCTCTATTGGACCCTAGATACCAAAAGCTGAAGTTGAAATTCCTCTCTATAGCACTCATAACCCTTTATGACTAACCCAAGTCTATCTTCTCAGCCTACATGATTTGTCATACTTTTCTACTATGTATATGATTCAACTGCTAGAATTCTCATACTGTACTATTGCTTTTAACTTCCACCCTTCTACTAGACTACACTCCTTGGAGATAGAAACCATGTCTTACATCTGTGTACTCACCCCCAGGAACCCACTATAAATCGAAAAAATGTTGGTTGGTTGATTGATAGACCATGAAGTATCCTGAAAACAAATAGTAATCTTGAACTATTTTCCCCACTATTAAATCAAAAATACCTTTCTAGAAAATTTTTCATTGTTAGTACAATTTTTCAGCAACCAAAGGTGTTATTTCTCAACTGCAAGTACTGATCTCTCTCCCTCCTGACTGACAGGAGGGAGAAGCCAGAGAAGATTATGAGTTAAGAAAGACTTTATAGTACAATAGCAGGAAAATGATTCTCATTAATGTGCATACATTTTTTAGGTCTCCATTATTTATAGTAGACTTGACGGACCAACGTGTTCACCAACACAAACCAGAGCTCAGGCAAAGAACATACCTTCCACACAGCGACAGCCCTCTTGTAGCACCCGAGCGTACATGTCCACCTTGGACTGAGAAAGGAGCTGGTCCCCAGTCAGGTACGTGTTGTGAGAGGATGCGATGTAGTAGTTACACAGGGGCTGATCCATGTCCTGGTACACTTCATGGTGCAATGGGTTAAATATGTCACAAGCAGGACTTCTCATGAAGCTGGTGAAGCCTTTGGAAGAGAGAGTGGAGTACTATAGCTTTAAAGCATATGTACTAGTACTTGATTGATTGTAACAGGAACAAGAGAGATCAAAGTATATTCATAGTGATTATCTTCATGATTACCCTCAAGGCGGCCTTGGCAGGGAACACTGGAGCAATGAGAAGATTTGTTGGGTCAAGTAATGCCAAAAACTTAAATATGACTTTGGGAGTAGCAGTTTAAATATAACCTACAGAAAAACAGACTTTTTAAAAATTTTGATTGAGTAGGTTTCCTACAAAGCCATTCAGTAACTACTGAGCTAAAGCTGGGATTATGTTTTGTGACCTAATTGGTGACTGACACGATGTTAAAGCATTATTTATACTAAGCAGTAGAATGCTGTACTAATAATTTGATAGGTTATTAAGTAAATTTGAAAAATAGGCACGGCCAAATTTAGGGTGTGATTATTTGACTATGAAATTGGCTTACAAAGATGCTGTTAATTGCCAGCACATTTAATAACTCTGAAATAATGCTTAAAGGTTATGTAGAAAACCCTATCCGTTTTTCTACAGTTTTTCAAAACATAATGTCTAAGTAGAAGAGGCATTCATTAATATATGAATAAATATGTGAATGACTCACAAGTACTTAAGTGGAATGGTTATTAGGGTAAATTGTTTCAAGGCTTCAAGAATCATATGGTAAAACTCTATCTGTAAATATCCTCTGAGACTCTGGAGAATTCCTTCATGCCTTTCTTTATGGCCAAAACTTAGAAGTCATGTTTAATCCATCTTCTAGGGCCACACCAAGGAAAAGATTCACTTCTTAGCAAATGTCCAAATTAGTTTATTTTTTTCAGGCTGTCTTTAAATGGTTTTTGATCATGTAAATTTTAAATTATTCCTCTTCGTTTTAATTACCCTCAACCTCAGGAAGTAAGTACATGGCACCAAAACCCCCTTGTCCACACAGCCTGGGAGCAAGGGGACTAGGCCAACAATAAAAATGGTGAGATGAATCATGGCTTTGCACGCTCTTCAGGGCAGCAAATGGCCCAGTGGTCTCTCACTAAGATATCTGTTCTGTCTGCAAGATTCTCTTCTTTAGTAGAAGCCTGAAATTGATTTCATTACATACTTTACATACACACAACGTAGACACGCATGTAGCTAAGTAGCTACATTCATATCATACTATTTATATATAAGATCCTTGGATCTAGATTCTGAGTATCTATCTGTTGGCAAATTACTTAACTTCTTTGAGCTTCACTTTTCTCGATGATAAAATGAGATGGTTGTATTAAAGAGATTTGTGGTTCCAACAAACCTCTCCACTGCTACCAACTGGGTAAAACTGGCTCATTGTCAACATTTTTTAAGAAACATGTTTACTTTCAAGTCCCTAGTTTCCTAGATTACTTATTTTAGGGCCTAATTTCCCTTCATAAAATTACCAGGTTGAGGCTATTCCCCAAAATTAGCTATTTGAAAAAAGTCCAAATATTTCTTAGTATCTTCATACATAGTGGCTTCAAATTGACTTGAGAGGAGTAAAACATGTAAATTGTCAATGCAGAAGTAAGAAAAATGGCAATATGATGGCATCTGCTTCGTAGGAAAATAGGTATTGGAATCATCAGTAATTCCAGAGATCTCTCTGATTTCTTTTCCTAAAATTTTTGCAAGAATTTAACTTAGTGAACTAAATTGAAAAATAAGAATTAAGAATTTTTGTTATTTTACCTTCTATGCCAAGAACGTTTTTCGCCTTATTTTCTTCTGAAACTTCAAATTTTCTTATGATGTCAAGGCAATAGTCTGTTGTCACATTATTCATCTAAACAAAACAGAACATTAGTCGAGTACCTGAAATTTCATGATACGTGTTCCTCTACACTAAAAAAGCATAGTGCAAAGTGGGTTAATGAACAGTGTTCGTAGTGTTTGTAGTTACTAATGTACAGCCACTTGCCATCTTTCACATTTAATCAGTGAAAACAACCCTTCCACTACTGGAAAAATGTGCTCTATGAAGCAATAAAATTAATTAAACAGAATTAATAATCAATGCAAATCCATTGCCAAAAATCCACTCACTGTAAGCTAGTAGCTATGTGCAAAAGCAGACACTGAAGTTCGCTAATCATAAATTTATGTTGAAAGAAAATGATTCTTTACCAAAACAGTGTTGTAGGTAAATCGACCTGTGCATTATCTGTATATATCCTTCCATTGAATCATGAGAGCAGCCTGTCATGTTGATTCAAGAACACAAAGGTTAGCAAGAAAAAATATAAACAAAAAGCTGGGTGAGATGGCTAGGCTAGTGTAACAGAAAGCTCTGGAGCTGGACTGCTTGTCATTGACGGTGTGATCTTGAATGAGTCACTTACTTTCTCTGTGGTTTCCTTATAAGGTAGCTGTGAGGATTAAATGAATTAATATTTGTAAGAATATTAATGGGAGGCACCAAAAGGCAGGACATGATATATTACTGATTTGGCCTCAAGGTTGCTGCATGAACATTACATACTTAGTGTCACTGGGAAAAGTAAACTCTTCAGGAATAATTTCTTTAATTAAGTAGCAAACAAAGGATGTGATATTTGATCAAAAATCCATTGAGGCCCATAGTTTAACAGTGATATTTAAAATGAATAGTGATAGAGGAAGCTAATCTTGTGAGCCAGTATTTCATATTTCAGTGATACTTCTCAGAAATTATATTATCTCTTAGGTTCAATCCTTATGATTTAGCAAAATCTAATTTTTCTAAACAGTCTATTTAATAGCATTTAATTTTTTTTCATGGGGGAAAAAGTTCTGGTATGAGGCTTTTTTTTTTTTTTTTGCCTATTTGAAGGACACAGAATACTTCTTTCCCCCCAAACTAGCTGCATAATGCATAATTCATCTTTTGCATAAAAGTTATAATTCTTACTTTATTCAGAGGCCTACATTACCAGACACCATTTGAAAATACCATAAATAAATGAAGCCATGCTATATGCAAGGAACTCTACTGACTAAGGCAGGCTTTGAGCATCATTAATTTGTCTGCTGCACACTAAGTAGATTCATCACATGCAGTCCAAAAGATAAATAACCTCTCACAAAGTAAAAAGACTGAGTTTATATTGCAATTATTTGGAATGGAGCTAACTGCAGATGAGCAAGAACATGTTACTAGTTCAAGACTCAAAGCAAAATGTGCTAGCAAAAAATATCATATTCCCAGACTCTTTGCAAGTTTTCTAGCAAAGCTTTTCCAGTGACCTCTTTGAAATCAATAAAAATATTTTTTAATGAACAACATAAACTGATGAACAAAAATAGATTCAGCGACAGAGAAGCAACGAACAGACCATCAAAACTCAGAGGAAAGGCAGGGGAGATCAACCAAAGGACTTCTATGCATGCGTATAAGCATAACCAATGGCACAGACACTAGGGGGGTAAGGTCATGTGCTGGGGGGTGGGAGTGGCCAGGGAAAGATCAATGAGAGAGAAAGGAGACATATGTAATACTATATGTAATACTTTAAACAAAGAATTCAATATCTATGTATAGATATTTTAAAGTATAACAACATCCTTAATTTAAAAAGTCAAAACAAAGATACTTAGACTAAAAGCAGACACACACACCCATACCCAAAGCACATTGCAGAGTTAAAAATGCCAACATTCCTAGCTTTTCTTGTGGAATGAGTCTTCATATTCCTAATATACTCTTAATAGTTATGTAAATGATGCTATTTTCTATTTTATATACTTTACACATTATCTATTAACCTTTTATGTGTTAGGTAAAAACTTAGCTCTTTTGACCAGCAAAACTGGCTTTCTCCCTCTGCCCATCTTCCCAATATGATTATATCTTAATTTTTATTAAATTTCTATTCACTGTGTAAACTGGTTTGTCTATGCAAATGTTGAACACTGGGTGTGTTATATGATTGTTTCTTTTCTTATAGAATACTTTTTTCTGATTTAATTGCTGCAATTCATCTCCTATTACAAATGTTTATTTTATCCTTGGCACTGCAAAATTTTGCTATGATTTGCCTCTGCGTAAATCTTTATATATTCATTATTTGGCACTCAGCGAGCCCCGCCTATCTAGAGATTACTATCTTTTGGTGCTAATCGTTTTTTGTACTATTTATTTGATAATTTCCTCCCTTTTATTTCTTATCTTTTTTTTTTTTGTAATTCCTGTTATTCAGAAAGTGATATATCTACTGGATAAATCTACTAATTTCCTTCTCTTTCCTCTCTATTATCCATTTCTTTATAGGCAATGTTCTCAACTTTATGTTCTAAACCATTTATTGCTCTTTTCTTCCTCTGAATCTTTTGTCCATTTTAAAAATGTCCTCCAAGTTTCTTGATTCTATTTGCTTGCCTTGATCTCTTCACTTTATAGTAGAGAATTTCCTCAAATATGTCATAAGCCTTGGCTATTTAAAACCCATTTTTTAAATTGGCTATTTAAAGACATATTTAGCCCTGGCCAGTTTGGCTCAGTGGATAGAGCGCTGGCCAGCAGACTGAAGGGCACATGCCCAGGTTGCGGGCTAAGGCAGCTGATCGGTGATTCTCTCTCATCATTGATGTTTTTTTCTCTCTCTCTCCCTCTCTCTTCCTCTCTGAAATCAATAAACATATATTAAAAAAATAAAAACATATTTAAGCTACTGCAATAAAAAGTGGTTGGACGCTCTATATTCATGAATAGAGCTTGCTGACTCGTGGGCTTCACTGGCATTCTCTGGCCAGACTATTTTATTAAGACATTTGATGTAAATATCTTTAGGTTTTGCTTTCGTGGATTGGTGTGTTCGTTTCCTAGGGCTGCTGTAACAAACTGCCACAAACTTGGTGGCTTAAAACAACAGAAACTTATTCTCTCTCAGAACACGGAAGAAAAAGGAGCAACAGGTAGAACAACCACAAAAACATGATGTACAGGTTTATGTCAGAAAAACAAAGTTACAGAAGAGGAGGACCCTCTAGCACGGGATCAGAAAAGCCCTGAAAATGCCCCTGGAATTAACCATCCCCATGCATATTTCAGATGAAAGCACTGCAGGAAAAGAAATCTGCTTTTGTCTTACCCATGCAGTTAGCCTTTGCTCTTAATTACTAGCTAGGAGGTTTTGCAAACTATAAGGGTGTTTCAGCATTTCTGCCTTCCCTTCCTCTCCTCTTAGTCCTTAGGAAAAAAGATAAAAAGAGGGCAGCAGCTTGCTAAAAAACATTGTCAAGGAGGATGGGAGAATTCAATCAAATGATCACTCCTGAACCAAAAATCTCAAAAGGATTGAACACAAAACACATGCACCCCCAGTGCCAAGAAACCGAACTCTGGAGAGACAGGTTGGTTACGTTTTGGCAAACACGGGGGAGGGGAGGCGGAGAATGAAATGAATAAACTCAAACAGCTCTAGTACTTTGAAACCACAGACTGGTAGATGTCCATGATCTTTACCTGTAGATGAAAGAAAAACCTCAGCCAGGTAGCTTATTGCTTAACTAGCGCTTCTTCAAGGATATAAGAGTAAAAATTTCCCTTGATACATGCACATTTTAAGGATGAAAGTCCTAATCAAACAGCACTTACACCTGTCAAAGACATAAACGCAATTTTCAGGGAGCCTCAGTAAAATAAAAATCTGACCCATGGGCGAATGATTTCACATAATCCTTGATGGCATATGTGGCCAGCAGTAGATTTCATTTCCAACGGAGTAAACCTGTACAAATTTAATACTGTGGTGTCTACACCACTTACGCCACCAGAAACGAATGAATGACATACTGCCATATGGATCAAATTGGCTCAGATTTGTTTCATTGTGAAAATCCTGTTTTAAAACTCAAAACCCCACAAAATTCTGGATTAATGTCTCTCTTGCTTCAGATTTAGATCACATATAATTTTTCTCTATCTTAAAGAATGCTGAAATGCACAACTTTATAACTTTTTTTCTATACACAATTATTTCCTTAGGATAAGTTAATAAAAGTAAAATGGATTGGTCAAAGTATAATAAATTATGTAAAATTTGATAAGTAAACTGACCTATAAAAAAGATTATACGATTCTATAACTTCACCAAAAATATAAGAAATGGACATTATTTTTGGTAGTATTTTTTCAAACCTTTACTAATTTGATGAGTAAAAACTGTTCTCTTGGTCTTATTTTGCATTTTTAAATAACTTATGAAGTGTGAACATTTGTCATAGGTTTATTGACTTTTTATGAAATTTTTATAACTTGCAAATATTTTGTCCATTTTTCTATTGGATTTTTTTCCCTCAATAACCTATGATAGCCCTATCCATATTACAGAAATTCACTTTTTATCTCTTTTATATATTAAAAATATTTTCCCAGTTTGTACTTAATATTCATTTTATGATATTTGATATATTGGACCACATATAAATTTAAAGTTTCAGGACATTAATATTTTCCTTTATGGTTTATGCCTCTTGATGTATCTTTTTTTTTTAGGTTATGCCCATATGCAGCTTCTAGCTAATTTAGAAAATTAAACTGGATACAGGTAGTCATCTGCCAGGGACAGATGTCACAGAACACTGGCTTCTATTTTCCCCAAATAAAATTCACTGGTTGAATGTCACTATAACCAAACGGAGGGAAGACACACAGGCCCATTAGCAAGTGACATCCACTACTGCTATTCGAATGGATTAAGTTAATGCCACTAACCCAGTGGTCGGCAAACTCATTAGTCAACAGAGCCAAATATCAACAGTACAACGATTGAAATCTCTTTTGAGAGCCAAATTTTTTAAACTTAAACTTCTTCTAACGCCACTTCTTCAAAATAGACTCGCCCAGGCCGTGGTATTTTGTGGAAGAGCCACACTCAAGGGGCCAAAGAGCCGCGTGTGGCTGGGGAGCCGCAGTTTGCTGACCACTGCACTAACCCAACTGAAATGAAAGTCAGTAGCTTTAAACATTTCAATTTTAATTTCTCACATTGCTGTGCTTGTGGATATCTGTCAAAGGGTTTTCACAGTCATCCTTCCAATCAGTCTTCAATTTGACATTGTGAGATAGGGAAGGTAGATGTCAGCTCCCCTTTGTGCAGATCAAGAAACCAGGCTCAGAAACCATATTGATTGGTCTGCCTAAGAGTTTCCCACCAATAAAGTTTACAGGGCGTAGAATGTAGGCCTTGTAGGCTCCTGGTCTAATGATCATTCCGCTATGCTATGAGGTGCTCTTCAGATGAGAATGGAGAATAGTTATAATTGCAGGAAACAGAGTAGAAATGTAGAAAGGCCATATTATCTTAGTTTTTTTTAAAAAATTTCCCTCTTTCCCAATTTCTTTTTTTTTAAATCTTTATTATTGAAAGTAAGACAATGTACCCTATTTTCCCCCATTGGCCCCTTTTAGCCCACCCCTCCCCCCACCCCAGGCCTTTACCACACTATTATCTGTGTCCATGGGTTATGCATATATGCATATAAATTCTTTGGTTAATCTCTTCCCGCCCGCACCTTCCCTCTGAGATTTAGCAATCTGTTCCAATTTTCTACCTGTCTTATAGCTAACATTAATAGGGCATCTTTGCCTTTGCCAAATTACCAAACTAATTAAAATAACTGATTTAGATAAAATGATTTGCTAATACTATCTGGTTTCATCCTTAAGAAAGCAACAACAAAATTTACAAAATCTGAATCTGTTATTCCTAAAATGTATGAGATTGTGGTAATGGAGCAAAGTAAAATATTACCAGGTCTAGTGTCTTTTTTCCTACACCAACCAACTCTCCGATTGTCTGACATTAACTGGGGGCACTAACTATGGAGAGTTACCATTAGACCCCACAGATTAAGAGCTTAGTCCATAGACTGCTCCTATGTCAGACACCAGCCACAAATGAGGTGTCAGGTTATCCCCTTTTCTAGAAACCTACCCTACTACCATTTGGGGGTTCTGTCAAAGAAAAACCAGTAGTTAAAGCAGTAAAAACAGATTTTAATCACCGTTTACTGCAATAAGGAAAAACTCAGTATACAACTGGTTCAATTCCAAATACAGGATGGACCCGTGGGCATTTGTAACCAAGGAGCAGGGTGGGGTTTGGTGGAGGAAACATCAGGGATAAGAGGGATCCTGGCTGAATTGACCAAATCAAGTTCTTGCTGGAGGCAGGCCAAATAACACCTTGGGGAGAGCGAGGATCAGGAATTTTTCAGATGTGGAGAGTGATCAGATGGTTCTGGTTAAAATGATTTAACAGGATTCTTGTTTCAGCTGAGTTTTGGGGGACAAGGTGCAGGGACGGGGCCTGGTGTAAAAAAAAAAAAAAGCGCTCACAAGAAGCTGCCTAAAGTTTAATCAAAGGGAAAGTCTTTGTCATTTCCCATGACTTTGTTTCCATAATTCGCTAGAATGACTCACAGAATTCAGAAAAGTGCTTCACTTACTATTACTGGTTTATTATAAAGTGTATCACTCAGGAGCAGCCAAATGGAAGAATGCATAGGGCACAGAGCGGGGATATGTTGGAGACTCTTGCCGCTAAGCATTTCTATGTGTTCACCAAGTGGGAAACTCTCCAATCTGCTTCCCCCGACCCCACTAGTTTAGGGTTTCTTTTTATAGAGGTTCCATTGATTAAACCATTCCTGCCATTTGTGACATGTTTAAAACCTAGAGGAATGATGCTAAGTGAAATGTGAGACACAGAAAGATAAGCACTAATCTCATTTTTATATGAAATGTAAAAAAGTCAAAATTATAGAAGCAGAGAGTAGAATGTTGGTTGCCAGGACTGGGGGGTTGGGAGTGTAGGAGGACAATGTTGATCAAAGGGTATGAAGGTTCAATTATGGGGAATGAATAAATTCTGGAGACCTTATGGACAACATGGTGACTATAGCTAATAATACTGTATTATATACTTAAAATTTGCTAAGAGAACTGATCTTAAGTATTTTTGCTACACACACACACACAAAATCATAGCTATATGAGGTGTTGAATACTAGTATGTTAATTAGCATTGTGGTCATCATTTCACAATATATACATACTAGAGGCCCGGTGCACGAAATTCGTGCACGGAGGGGGGTTGTCCCTCAGCCCAGCCTGTACCCTCTCCAATCTGGGACCCCTCGAGGGCAGTCGGACATCCCTCTCACAATCCAGGACTGCTGGCTCCCAACTGCTTGCCTGCCTGCCTTCCTGATTGCCCCTAACCGCTTCTGCCTGCCAGCCTGATCACCCCCTAACCACTCTGCTGCCAGCCTGTTTGCCCCCAACTTCCCTCCTCTGCCAGCCTGGTCACCCCTAACTGCCCTCTCCTGCAGGGTTGATCACCTCCAACTGCCCTCCCTTGCAGGCCTGGTCCTTCTCAACTGCTCTCCCTTGCAGGCCGGGTGCCTCCCAACTGCCCTCTCCTGCTGGCCATCTTGTGGTGGCCATCTTGTGTCCACATGGGGGCAGCTATATTGTGTGTTGCAGTGATGATCAATCTACATATTACTCTTTTATTAGATAGGATATCAAAACCTCATATTGTACACCTTTAATATTTTTATTCATCAAGTAAACCTCAATAAAGCTGGGAAAAACAAAAAAAATTTATTTTTCTACTTTAGTGAGAAACAGAGTTTAAAGTAATATATATAAATAAAAAGCAATAGAACAAGACTTGGCCACAATTCAGCTGACACAATATTAAAAGATCTTATTTAAATATATTTAGGAATTCCCTTTGCTAATCAGGACTTAATTTACTTAGCCTTCTCATATGGTCAAATGCCAATTTCCCATCAGAATTATCAATGAGTTATTACATTGCTAGTTAGGAATTATGTCATAGTTAATAAATACTTAGCTATATTGTTATTATAAAGAAAATTACTATTGTATCTAAAATGAAATGTGTAAGTTACCATTGGTTACTTTGTGTAAAAATATACATATCTATGCTCAACATCTTTAAGGTAAAAAATTATATGTGTTCAATTTATCACTCCCTCTTTAAAAAGCTGCTGAAACACGTTTTAAATAACTCATAGTAAGATTTTTTTGGAATTGTGATGTTTCTACTTCTACCCTAAATTTAAACTATATCTACATCCAACCCCAAGAAAAAAACCATGCATCTTTCACAAATATTTTTAAGTAAATATTCAACTCAGTAGTCTAATAATACCTTTTGTTCCACCTTCAAAAACTGAGCCAGTTCTTCCACAGTTAAGTGATCTTTCTTGTCACTGTAGCTCAAGAGCAACAAATAAAGGTCCCGTCTCAATGACATCATTTTGTAAAAAACACAGAACTCTTCAAATGTCAAAGTTCCCTGATTCTCATCTGTATCAGCTTCCTGAAAGAGGCACATTAAAATCACGTCAGGGTGAAAGTTTGAAACAGGAAATTCAGTGCTGGTAAATATTTACTATAAAAAAGAGAGTGCACATTTTACAAATGATAAACATTCTTTTCTAGCATACATGGATCAGTTTTAAAATTGGCTATCTTTTTGGCCACAAGCAACATCACAAATTATAAAGAATCAAGCTTATTTTAAAAACTAATTTCTCTCAGAATCATAAATTTATAAATCAACAAAGAAAGTTTTTTTTAAAAAAAACTGTGTCTCGGAACAACATAATAACCTTCTAAATAGAAACTAAAACATATAGAAGTGAACCACATATTAAAATATGCGCCACGTATTAAAATTTGTGTGATGAAGTTAAAGCAGTAGAGGAAACTTGAAGTTTTCAATTTATTCGAAAGCAAAGTAAATAAAAAATAGAGAAGTTAATAATTCAACTTAAAAATCTAGAAAAAAATAAGCTAAAGAAAATAGAAATAAATTATAAGCAAAAGCAGAAAGCAATGACATAGAAAACAAATGGATAGAACAAAGGTGAACAATTAAACCAAAAGCTGATCTTTTGAAGAAACTAATGAAAAAGCTATCATATGTCCAAGCTATCATAAACAAAAGAGAGAAGATACACTTAACACATAACAAAAACGCCAGTCTCTCATCACTTTCTGAGCTGCTTTTCAATCACGTATAAATTTTACCTATGACAGGGAAGCTCTGCTGATTCTGCATAGTTAGCTTAGTGCTCTTACAGCCATCAGCACCATTGGTACCTCCCTGCCTTTCTTCCACAGAAATCTGAAAAATCCATCTGCACGGATTTGTAGTTCAAATTATTTGTTTCTAGCAATTATTAAGCAAGAATCTTTCACCATGTATCTTCCTTCTGATTGAATGAATTTGTCATAAAACCATAAAACTGTTGGGAATATATCATGAAAAACCAATCCATTTACATGCTCTTCTTCATTCTACACGTACACAATTGCAACTGAACAAAAACTGACAAGGAATCAATGGCATTTTGAAATACTAGATTTTGTGAAGCACAGGCAGCTGTTATATGATTTTAAACATAGATTTGAAAGTCAAAGTTTTTATGAGCAAAAACTTTGACCAATATTTCATCAGACACAGTTTCTTTGTGAAGCTGATTGCCATTGCCTCTGTCACTTTAAAGGTAGAGATAGATTGGTCCATGGAATATCAATTTGGGTGTTTGAGGCTCCTGGTTGTAGAGTTTTTGGATCCTAAGAAATTAGGTCTAATGGTCATGTTTCTTCCATAACTTTGTTTCAAAATATCTAACCCTGGATATAGAGATGAAACATTTTTCAAGACTTCCTTCTATATGCCTAAAAAATTAAGAATAGTAAAACTCTGAAGTTTAAACCATAGCATCAAAGACTTCAAAAGAAGTTATCCATACATTAAACGATTTTTTTTTGAAAGTCAGTTGAGCCCTAGCTGGTTTTGCTCAGTGGATAGAGCATTGGCCTGTGGACTGAAGAGTCCTGGGTTCGATTCTGGTTGCAGGCCCAATCCCCAGTAGAGGGCATGCAGGAGGCAGCCAATCAATGATTCTCTCTCATCATTGATGTTTCTATCTCTCTCTCCCTCTTCCTTCCTCTCTGAAATCAATAAGAATATATTTTAAAAATAAATAAATAAATAAATAAAAATTAAAAATCACTTGAATCTTGCATTGGCATAAAAAGTCAAAGAAAATGCTAGGGAGGCTTTAATGTCTTTATTATCAATTCAGTAAAAAATAAAGAGAGAGAATGTTCCTGAAATAATACTAAGATCCTTGGTTCTCCCACCACGAGTACTTACAGAAGAACCCTGCAAGAAGCAAGGCCCAGTAGCAATGTTCTACATACAGCAGGCCCAACAGCTTCTCCACTCACTTCTGGCTTGATAAGTTCTTTAAATCAAATGTCATAAAAAGAGACCTTTAATGTTTTCTTAAAACTTCTCTAAAGGATTTACTGTGAACCCAGAGACATTTGACATACACATTTCCTGACTCACCCTCTAAACTGCTTGATGCATTAAACATAAAAGGTGTCTGAAGTGGAAAAATACAGAAGTAAAAATAGATCAATATCTAATGTTTCTTCCTTATCGTCCAAAAAGTACCCAGAAAATCATTGTTTTTGTAGACATAAACTTTACCCTCCTCTTTAAGCTTGGCCTCTTTGATTCAATCAGCAGCTACCTCTTCAGTACTATGAACACCTCCTACGGAAAGGATCAGATGGGGATGTGGAGTTCACAACAGGACAAAAGTGAGATGTCACAGAGAGAGCCAGGAACATGGCAAATCTTTTTATACAGTTTAAAGAGAATTCACAAAATACGTGACAACCCATTCCAAAGTCCCTCACTCCATCTCTGGGATTTATTCTACAGCATATCTCATTCCTTCCTCTCAGGTTGTTCTCTGGTGCACTGGGACCAAGTTCCCCACAGTACAGACCATATCCAGCCTAGAGTTTCAAAAGACAGGACCACTATAAGAGGTCACACATGGAAACCAGCCACCACCTTCCATTCATTGTTGCAACTCACCCCTCATGTTGTTTCTGCCCTTACCCCCTCTAAGAGCAAGTGGTTAGAAAACAAAGCACAAAACATCATAAAATATTTACCCCCTATACTTCTTTTTAGAGGTACAAAACACCACCTATGTAATCAATGAGAAAATCATTGCAAATCATGGATTATGCATGTGACTTGCCTCCCAAGAAGAGCCTTTCTTAAATTCATATCCCAGTAATTACTAATAATCTAACACTGTCGTCACACTAACTCAAACTTAGCAGAGCTGACTTCTACACCTTATATGGAAGACCAAGTTTGGGCCCAAGGATTTTTTTCTCAAGGAATTACCAACAGGGAAAGAGCATCTCATCTAATACCAACAGTTGAAGGAACTTCGGGAGAGCTCCCTAAACAGTAACAGGGATACAGCACTTCTAAGTCCTATGGATTCTGAATTTTAAACTCATCTGAAACAAAACAGAGGACTCTTGGAGATTTCAACAAGTGCAATTTTTTTTTCATGTCTTTATTCTGATTCTCACAACAGTCTATGAGGTGGACAGATGAGATATTGCCACCCTCTCTAGGAGACTTGATCACATTTACTCCATTATTTATCAGGTAAGATGCTTATGATCACTCTCTGAAAACAGCAACAAGGCAGTTTAGGAAGTGAAATTATGAATGAAAGTGTGTTTTTCCCTTGATGGAACAAAATGTCTCTCTTCATCAAAGAAAAACAAAGCAATACACGGCAGGTAATATTAGCTTCCCAAAAAATAGCCCTTTAAAATATCTGAATATACCAATAACCACTCATGTGGATTTTACCTAAGGCCAACTTGATTGTAAAAAAAACATACCTGAAACATTTGTCTGACTTTTCTTCGGGGTAGGTTGACATTTAGTTTATGCATCAATTGGTGTATCTCTTCAATATTCAATAAGCCATCACCATTCTTATCAGCTTCCTCGAAGGTCTGCTTCACCCACATGCAGAAACGTCAAGAAAAACACTTGTGTTTTCACAAAATAAAAGCTGCTCTCTAACAGAACACTCAGAAGAAATTCTTTTGAGGAGGCTCTTAGTGAGCTACGAATAGTGACAACAGAAGAAATGGGGGAAGGAGAACACAAACAGGTGATTCCCTTCTCTGAAACGAGTCGAGCCATGCTATTGTGAGAGCTTCTTCAACTCCAACATTGATATCCAAAATGTTAAAGTATCATCTCTATGATGTGATGAAACCCCAACTATTCCAAGCTTAGGCCTTCTCCGTCTATGACCTTGCATTTTGTATCTTTTTTACCTTCACAATACTCCATGGTACACAATCTTTTCAATTCCCTTTTCTGAGTTCCACTCCTACATTTAGAAATTTAGACCATCTAGTTCAATCTCCTTATTCACACGAGGATATAAACTAAAGGAAAAGGAGAGATTTAGTAAGGATTAGCAAGGGGACCAGGTATATAGGGTAGGTGCTAGCATTAACATCATCGCCTTTTACAGATAACAACTCTGAGGCAAAAGAGTTTAAGTAACTCACCCCTGTGGAGTTGGGGCTGGAACCCAGCACCAGTCTGAGTCTTCAACCACAACACCATATTGCTTCTAATAGATATGAGTCCTGCATCTGCCTCCAATTCAACATGCTCATACTGCAGAAATAGCTTGAATTACACTTTACACTGGATGAATTTTTTTTTCCTACAGCCAATTAAGATTCATTATTCTCATTATTCATTCACAGTTGAAGTTTTCAGGCCTAATTGAAGTGTAATAATCATGAACATTCCAAATCTGTTCCCTCAATTAACGTAATTAAATGTGAGTCCAATTAAGGATGTCATACTATTATTAAGACATTATCTAAAACCCTATCAAATTATGACAAAACCATATGAGAATGGTTCCCTAACTCAAATAATGTTCCCTATTTTTGACATCAGCTTCCTTTTTATCATTCATTCATTTCCTCTTTCCTTTTCTCTCCTCATTTACACAAATATCAACTGCTTCTGATTTTTTTAAACTGTTCTGTGCAGTTCTTGGGTACATGTGCTTTCCAGGTAGCATATTTTCAGAATATGAAATCACTCAGTTATCAACTGGTTAATTCAAATATGGAAACTTTCTACTGCCAGTAAACATGGACAAACAAATCAGGTTGAAGAACTATTGCCTAAGCTTGTATAAATTCTATTTAGAATATTATAACTTTAAGATGATAAAAGTAATCCCCATGGTAACCACACAAAAAATAATAGCCATAGAATATATGCAAAAGAAAATGAGAAATGACTTAAATATTACACTCCAAAAAAAAAAATCAACTAAACACAAAAGAAGACAGGAATGCAGAAAATGAGGGACAAAAAAGCCATAAGGCATACAGATAAGAAATAGCACAATTACAGAACTCCCTTCTTATCAGTAATTACTTCAAATATAAATGGACTAAACTTTTTGGTCAAAAGTCAGAGACTGGCATTGGTAAAAACACATAGCCCAACTATATGTTGCCTTAAGAGATGCACTTGAGATCAGGGGCACAAACAGGCTGAAAATGAAAAGATGGGGGAAAAAAGACTTTCTATGTAAATTAGGGGTGACTATACTAATGAAAAAAGGTTATAAGAGACAAAGAATGACATTGCATATTTATAAAAGGTTTGATACAGCAAGAAGATATCAATATTATAAGCATTTATGCATCTAATGACAGACCATCAAAATATATAAAGCAATAACTGAAAAAAATGAAAAAGGGAATAGTTCTATAATAATGGTTGGAGGCCTCAATACCCTACTCATAAGAATGGAACAACCAGATAGAAGATAAGTAAAGAAATAGAGGACTCAGCACAATAAACCACCTAGATCTCACAGACACACACACACAACAATCTATACAACAATAACATACAAATTCTACTCAAGTGCACATAGGACACTTTCTAGAATAGACGATATTTTAGGCCACAAATTAAGTCTTCAGATTTAAAAAGATAGACATACAAAGTGACTTTTCTGATCACAATGGGATAAAGTTAGAAGTCAGTTACAAAAGAAAATCTGAAAAATTCACAAAACTGTGGAATTTAAACAATACATTCTTAAACAACCAATAGATTGAAGAATAAATCACAAGAGAAATTAGGAAATACTTTCAAATGAATGAAAATGAAAGCACAACATATAAAACCTTATGGGATGCAGTGAAAGCATTGTTAAGGGGGAGATATAAAGCTATAAATTCTTACATTAAAAAAAAAAAAGAACTCAAGTCAACAACCTAACTTTACAACCTAAAAAACTAGGGGGGGGGGGGCGGAAATAACTTAACCCAAAACTAGCAAAAGGAAGGAAATAAGAAAAGCTAGTACAAAGATAAGTGAAATAGAGAATAGAAAAACAATAGAAAAAAAAATCAATGAAACCAAAAGTTAGTTATTCAAAAAGATCAACAAAATTGACAAACCTTAAGCTAGATGGACTAAGAAAAAAAATAGAGAAGACTCAAATTACAAATATCAGAAATGAAAATGGGATCATTACTACTGATTCTACAGAAATAAAAAGATAATGATAGTATGTACAACCATACACCAACAAATTGGATAACAGATGAAATGGACAAATTTCTAAAAACACAAAACCTACCAAATCTAATCAGAAAGGAATAAAAATCTGAATATATCTATAACTAATATAGAGATTGAATCAGTAATAAAAAAATCTCTCAACAAAGTAAAGCCCTGGTTTTGATCGCTTCACTAGTGAATTCTACCAAACATCTAAAAAACTAATACCAACACTTCTTAAATTTTTCCAAAAAAAATTAAATAAGAGGAAACATTTCCTCACTCATTCTGTGAGGTCAGTATTACTCTGATATCAAAGCCAGACAAGAACACAAGAAAACTACAGACCAATTTCTCTTATGGTCATTGATTTTTAAAAAATACTCAGCAGCCCTAGCCGATTTGGCTCAGTGGATAGAGTGTCAGCCCGTGGACTAAAGCAGTGGTTGGCAAACTCATTAGTCAACAGAGCCAAATATCAACAGTACAACGATTGAAATTTCTTTTGAGAGCCGAAAACCGACTTCTGCGCATGGGCCACGAAGTTTCAATCGCACTGTATGTGCGCGCCCGCACGTGGTATTTTGTGGAAGAGCCACACTCAAGGGGCCAAAGAGCTGCAGTTTGCTGACCACTGGACTAAAGGATCCCCGGTTCGATTCCTGTCAAGGGTACATACCTCAGTTGCAGGCTCAATCCCTGGCCCCAGTCAGGGTGTGTGCAGGAGGCAATCAACCCATGTGTCTCTCTCACATAGATGTTTCTTTCTTTCTTTCTTCTCTCTCTCTCTCTCTCTCTCTCTCTCTCTCTCTCTCTCTCTCTCGATTCTTCTATTCTTTCTCTTAAAAATATTCTTTAAAAAAAACTTTAAAAAGAATAAAACTGGAGAACTAAAAGTTCCTGATTTCAAAACTTACTACAAAGCAACAGCAGTCAAAACAGTGTGATACTGGCATAAAAACAAATATATAGACTATTGAAATAAAATACACAGCCCAGAAAGAAACTCTCACATATATGATTGAATGATCATTGACAAGGGTGGCAAGACAATTTGATTAGAAAATAACAGTCTTTTCAACAAATGGTACCAAAAAGAAATTGGACTTCATTCAAAAGAATGAAGCTGGTCCCTTTACCTAACACCATTTACAAAAATTAACTCAAAATGAATGAAGGACCTAAATGTAAGAGCTAAAACAATAAAACTCTTGGAAAAACATAGAACAAAAGCTTCATAACAATGGATGTGATGATGATTTCTTATATAGGATAGCAAAGGCACAGGTAACAAATGGAACTTCATGAAAATTTAAAAATGTTATGCATCAAATGACACTGTCAACAGAGTAAAAAGACAACTCACAGAGTGAAAGCAAATATTTTAGAATTATATATCTGATAAGGGATTCATATCCAGACTATGTAGAGAACTCCTAAAAGTTAATGACCAAACAAACAAAAAATGCCAACCTGCTTCAAAACTGGGCACAGGACTTAAGTAGCCATTTCTCCAAAGAAGTTATATGAATGGCCAACAAGCACATGAAAAGATGCTCAACATCATCAACATTAGGAAAATGCAATCAAAAGCCCTGGCTTGTTTGGCTCAGTGACTAGAGCGTCAGTCAGCCTGTGGACTGAAGGGTCCTGGGTTCGATTCCGATCAAGGGCACATGCCTGGTTGCGGGGCTCAATCCCCAGAAGGGGGTGTGCATGAGGCAGCCAATCAATGATTCTCTCTCATCGTTCATGTTCTGTCTCTCTCTCTCCCTCTCCCTTCCTCTCTGAAATCAATAAAAATATATATTTTTAAAAACTACCACCTCACACTCATTAAAATGACTACTATCAAAAGAACAGAAAACAAGTGTGGTGAGGATGTGGAGAAATTGGAACCCTTGTGCACTGTTGGCGGGAATGTAAAATAATACAGCTGCTGTGGAAAACAGTATGGCAGGTCCTCAAAAACTTAAAAATATAATTAACAAAGGGAAGCCAACACACTGAAGATGGCAGAACCTAGGTCTCTGTGACATCTCTGGGCCAATGATTAACCAACCCTGGAACGGCCCCATTTCAGATCTGTTGTTCATGAAAAATAAATACTCCTTATTATTTAATAAACATTGCCTTAAACAATATTAGTATGGTTGCGTGGCTTGCACCAAAAAGCATTCTTACTGGGTCAGTATTTTTGTTTGTTTTTACCAAAGGTTAGGAAGTTAAGAAGCAAACTAACAGAATAGAGCACCAAAAGCTGTTCCTATGTTTGTGTTTTCTTCCTATGTTTGTGCTTTGTTCTCTTATGAATCCCAGTTGCATTTATCTTCACGCTGAGAATATTGATGAAAGCATCATGGCTCATCAGCTCAGGAGTTCACACTGTCAAAACCCTTTCCTGGGCTGAGTATTTCCACTCTGCTCCAACAATACCCCAGGTGAGGGATTATAGCTAGAGTAATGTAAATTTATCAACACTCTTGGCAAAAAAATGAAGGCGCACATTCCAATGACAGCAAGGAAGTGGTACTACTCCCTACACATGGACAGGAGGCATCTGTACTCTAAGGCCATTCAAAATGTGCAGAAGAGACAAAAAAGCAGTCTCAGACCCACACTTCACGGCTAAGAAAACCGAGGCCAGAACCACCAGCTCGATCCCAGCAGGAGAGGTGCCTTTCAGACCAAGTGCCTCAATCATTTAACTTGTCAGCACTGCAGAACCACAAGAATGGGTTTAACCAATAATGAAACTCAGCCTCCAGTCTCTCAAGCAATTTACATAGGATAAATGTTATTAAGCAAAAAGAAAGTTCCCCTGGAGTGTCAATCAGTTCCGTTTCCAAACTGTATGTTAGAAAAGGGCGAGGGAAAGTATAAAGGAGCTAAGTCCTGGGTACATAATTGGAACTCAAAAAATTATTTGTTAAACTAAACTGGCTCTAACAAAGCAGGGTTTTTCTCTAATACAAATAAATGCTTTCCTGGTTGCCTCCTCTCTCTGGGGAAACTTCATTTTGGATATTTCTTGGAGCTAAATTCAGTCTCTTCCACAGAAGTCTGCTTCTGACTTTATATACGATTGTTTTTATGTGTTTCACACATTCGTTTACTTTCTGTGAGAGTGAGGAGGGAATAGTGAGGGCTAGGGGTAAAGAAAGAAAAAAATTGGGGGGACAATAAGCATAGACTGATCATCACTTACACACACACATGATTCCACACAGAACTCAAAAATAACGATTTAGGAAGGATATTGGTCATGAGTCCTTTGCCTTTTGGCAAGGGAATCTTCATCACTGATGCCGGCCATCAGGTACTTGAGGCCTGTGATCCAGGTGCGGGCCTCCTCGGGGTTGGAGGTGATGAGGTCCAGGGACTCCATGTGGTTACCATGGTAGATGGTAAAGCAGCAGCTGGGGTCAAAGTTCCCCTCAGCTTGTCTGTGGAATATTTCAGACTGCCGACCCTCGGTGACTTTGTAAATGGAGTCAATAAGTACTGTGAGGCAAGTGAAATACATGACAGGTGAAGATATGGATACGGACTAAGAAAAAGGAAAAGCAAAATCATTTTAAATTTTTAAAAATAAGCATGAACAAATTCATTGCCTGTGAGCTGTGGTTTTTAAGTCTAAATGTGGAATACAAGCCCTGTCACTTACTGCTAGGAACCTTCTCTACATGAGACTTGACCTTCCTGGGAAGACTGGACAATGCCCTCCCAGGCATTGAGTCGGGATGGGTTGAAATTTATAATAAAATGATAGGTATGCCCAGCAGAGCAAGAAGACTGGTAGAAAAGGGAGCTAATAAATATGTCAAATTTATAGTTCACCTATTTATGCAGGGAAAACATACAAAGACCTAGAGCCAACTTTGGTGTTTTAAATAATGCATGAGAAGATAGAAAATTGAAAGGAAAAAAAAATTAATGGTAACCAAATAGCATAGTTAAAAGTGATTGGCATTTAGAGTAAGGATTCCATTAGGAAAAGGTAGAGCAGGGGTTAGAGAGGTCGAAAGGAACAAGGTTGCATCCCAGGGAAAGAGGCATAAAGATACAGAAGCATAGGGCCCACTCCAGGGACACAGAGCAGGCCATTCATGCTGGACTGCAAAGCTCAAGAGGGGAATCCAGGAGTAAAAGCTGGAGGGGTAGTTAGAGGGTAGATTGTGCAGAGCCTAGAACAGTAGATGAGAGATTAGCACTATTTATGCAGTGGGGCAGCACGGAACATTTGTATCAGAGAAGCACTACAGGGAATATTATGTACTTTAAACTGAAACAATATGTCTTATTTGCCTCTTTATTGATAAGCATAAATCAGAAGAGTTGCATATCCTGTTCATTGCCCACATACATCATCCTCTTCTCCCCCGCTGCCTTAATAGCAGACTTTCTTCTGGTATCAACTCATGGTCCCTTCATGATTCAGGAAAATGAGCATGTGCCCAGCCCCAGGGCAAATTCTGGTGGGGCTCAGGCACTGGGGTGTCCCCATTCATATTTCTTACGATTGATTTAGGTGTGGGAATGCGTCCCAGCTCTAACCAAGGAGACCTGGGGCAATGTGCCACGAGTGAAAGGTCTAGAAAGAGGTTCTTCTCTTCTAAAAAGGAAGTAAATGAAGAGAAGGTCCCTTGCTGCCTCTTCACTGTTATGTCAGGTTGTGAGGGACAGAGCCAAGAGCACACAGCAAAACAGAACTAGAGACTCAGTACCCCATGCCTGGGGCCTGCCAATCTCTGGGTTTCTTGCCATGTGAGGTAATAAATTTGTGTGTCGTGTAAGCCTAACTTGGTCCGGTTCTTCTGCTACTTGAAGGGGAAAGCATCAGAACTGATCAAAGCAGAAAAAAAAACTAGCAAAATGGAAATTGGTTAGGAGACTTCGCAATAGGCCACCGGAAAGGTGATGAGACCCTGGACAAGGTTCCTGTGACAACAGGATGGAAGGAGCAGATGAGAGAGGCCTTACAGGAGACCACCGGACTTGGTGCTGAGTAGAAGGTGTGAGAGACAGGCCTTAACGAGGAGACAGATCAAAGCTATTTTACTTGATTTCATTAAAACAATTTCCTTAACTTATTAATCAGTCAACTAATCAAAACACTTTAACAGGTCTATATTCATAACATCCATTGGATTTATGATACCCATAAACTTTCATAGGAAAATGAAAGACCTCAGGCTATAAAATCTCATATGCCAAGTAAAATATATATATATATATATATATATATATATATATATATATATATATATATATATATATGTGTGTGTGTGTGTGTGTGTGTGTGTGTGTGTGTGTGTGTAAGTGTGTAAGTGTGTAATGTCTCCAACACAGGGGAAATATTAACATTTACAGCATTCATGAACAAGAAAACTTTTATGGATTTAAATTCCCCAAATAATTTAAAAAGCAAAAATGGTTATAACTTATTCTGCCTCTCCACATCCTTTAACAGCTGACCCCAAAACTTGCAAAAATATGGATGTTCCAGAGGTCTGAAGCTTCCACAGAACCCACCCAATATAACCCGTGTTACTGTGTCAGGCCACACACAAAATTCAGAGATGGATCTTACTTTTTGCCTTCTCACTCTTCCTGGAGGGTCTCCATCGGAGGCGGGTCCGGTGCTCATCCAGGTAAAAGAGCCGGACGAGCCCTTTGGTCCCACGCTTTAGTTTGATCATCTGTGTCCCGGACTGCATTACACTCATGCATCTTTCAACTGCAAGAGATCAGAGCACATTCAGCTCTCAGACAATGCACATGGGTACTGGTGTTCAGAAACTTCACTGTCAAATAAAACCTCTGATTCACCCCTGAAGACACCCAGGACCAGAAGGCAAATTTGCTACAGATACTCTGGAAAGAGTTGTTAAGCAATTGATTCATCAGGCTTAAGCCAGGAAAAAAACCATACTTACTGAAATAAAATTGTACTTCCAGGTACACAATGCATTACTGCTGCACAAAGTCATCTTTTGTTCAAGGGGGCAACACATTGTTTTTTGGTGTGAGTCTGATGACCATTTGATACTTGGATCTATATTCATAAAGCAAGGTCTCAGATTTCATGTTAGATCTTCTAAGTTCTTACATAGCCAGTTGTAAAAGCATCTTATGATAATGCTTTCAAAGGCAATCAACAGAAACATAATTGGCAAAAATGTTTCAACAACTGCTGAATTATATGATGGCTACATATGTGTTCATCTATACTGAGTGGCCAGATTATTATGATCTCTGAACGCATAATAATCTGGCCACTCAGTGTGTGTGTGTGTGTGTGTGTGTGTGTGTGTGTGTGTGTGTAGGTGACACACACACACACACACACACACACACACACACACACTGAGTGGCCAGATTATTAGAGGCCCGGTGCATGAATTCGTGCATGGGTGAGGCCTGGTGCATGAATTCGTGCATGGGTGAGGCCCGGTGCATGAATTCATGCATGGGTGTATATATTAGAGGCCCGGTGCATGAATTCGTGCATGGGTGAGGTCTGGCCAGCCTGGCCAGGGGAGGGGACATGGGCAGTTGGCTGGCCTGCCTGCTAGTCGAACTCCTGGTCGAGGGGACAATTTGCATATTAGCCTTTTATTATATAGGATATACACTGAGTGGCCAGATTATTATGCGTTCAGAGATCATAATAATCTGGCCACTCAGTGTATATCTATATATATAAAAGCCTAAGCAACCATTACGACCGGTTGACTGAATGACTGGTTGACCGGTCGCTATGACGACACACTGACCACCAGGGGGCAGACGCTCAATGCAGGAACTGCCCCCTGATGGTCAGTGCATTCCCACAGCCAACCTCCCACGGCTGGCCAACCTCCCACAGTCCCTCCCCCCAGCTGCCCCCGATCAGTCCCCTTCACCGGCCAGGCCAAGGGACCCCACCTGTGCATGAATTCGTGCACTGGGCTTCTAGTATATATATAAAAGCCTAAATGACCGGCCGACTGGCTGGTAGCTATGATGCACAGTGACCACCAGGGGACAGATGCTCAACGCAGGAGCTGCTGATCTGCAGTGACTTGGCAGCTGCGGTTCTCGGGTAATGCACCTAGAACCAGAGAGGAGGGAGCCCAATTCTGGGGTGCAACACCCGAGAACCGCCCTCTCTCAATTCAGGACCCCTCGGGGGATGTTGAAGAGCTGGTTTCAGCCCAAGCCCCGCAGGCCAGGCTAAGGAACCCCACATGCTGGAGGGACCCCACTCACTCCGCAGACAACCTCAAGCTGCGCCGTCCAGGTGTGGCCAGTCGGGGAGGGACTGAAGGAGGTTGGCTCCAGGGCATGTCCCGCCTGTCTCACCCAGTCCTGCCCTACTGGCCACCTTCTAATTAATTTCCTTTCAATGTGCATGAATCCGTGCACCAGGGCACTAGTATTATTATATTTACTAGAGGCCCGGTACACAAATTCGTGCACAGTGGGGGTCCGGCTGGTCTCACCCCTGATCAGGGTGGGGGGGGCCAATCGGGACCAGGGCCAGCCAGGCGGAGGGGCCGCGGGAGGTTGGCCGGCCAGCCCCACTGCCCCCCTGCAGTACGCGTCATAGTAACCCATCGTTCCAGTCACTTAGGGTTTTATATATATAGATGTATGTTTGAAAATGACTAAATATCATTTTTAAATATAATTTAAAAATTCAAGTTTTCACAATTCAACATAATTGTTTTTTACTTCCCAGCATCATAATCCTCTTCCTTTCCTGCCAAAAACTTTCTGGTTATTCTTTGAGTCATTAATTTTTCCCTCCATTTTCAGTCATGTGGACTGTTTAAAATTGATCTACCCTTCAGCTCCAGGGTATCTCATCACTGTGGTTACAGTAATTGGTTCAGAAATGGGCATGTGATTGAATCTAAGACAACTGGGACTTCTGGAAAAAATGGATCTTAATCCCTCTATAGCTAAATTTTGCAGCCCAGGGCTTCCAGCTTCCATCTGGGATCCATGAAAAGCAAGTCCGCTTGAAACAGAACCCAAAGCTGAGCTGATAAATAGAAAGGGAGAAAAATGTCCTGGTCCTGCTATTTGAGCCCTGTATCAAGCCCCTCATGAAACTAGAGACATATTCCTGAACTATGTAGTTTCTGCTCAAATAGCTTCAATTTGAGTTTTCTGGCACTTGCAACACAGAGAGTTTTAACCAATACACTCAATAATACTTCTATCTCAGCTTGAGCAGGGTAATTAACCTGTCAAGTTCTGATTCTACCTTTAGGATTTTATGAGGCTAAACTGAAAGTTGCTAACTTCCAGAGATACAATCTAGTGACAGCTCCTCTAAAGAAAACCCTTGTTGAACTAAAAGGAAGGCTTATCCTAAAAGAAGGGGCCTGGTGTATAATAGAGGGAAATAAGGATCTAGACATAAAAGATATGTTGATGAATTAAACTGCAAGGATTTTCCAACTAGAGAATAACTTGGTGATTGAATTATGGTACTATCCAAATAGCCTCTTGTACAAGTGAAAGCTATCATTTAATTCTCTCTGCTTTGAGATGAACCTTGTTGGAAGAGACCATTGGTGTTGCCTGGTTCCCCATCACAGGTAAATGGAAATACTCTTTTCCCATTTCATGTGCCTTTGGTGGCCTGTCAATCACCAACTAAGACGTGGGCACCTGACTTAAGCTTCCAGCAAATCTGTCTCCCTCCACAGCAGCAGAGCACTACATAAACACAGCACTGAGCCGTTGCAATGGCCAAGACTTAAGAGACGCTCCTGGTTGGCCACTCCAAGATGCCACAGTCGTCAGAGTTATTCTTCCTGAGGGTGACAAATTATTCCATTTTCCCCTTGATTCTGCAACTTATGCAATCTTCCTCCAAATGTTCTTTTATCATATCATTCAGAAACAGCTTTTACTTCATCAACAAATACACAGGCACATATATAACCCTTAGAGCACTGGCAGCATCTGGCTGAGTACCCACAAACAGTACGGTGTTAGAAACAGATCAAGGAAACGTAGTAAATAAACTTTAACAACGTTAGACTTCAACTTTGCTGGCTGAGTATCTTATCTTTACTAAGAAAGATCATTTGACCCCAAAGCTTAACATTGCATGTGCAAGGTACTCTTTACAGGTGCCTATAACCAACATTCACTATATCCTCCACGAAGAGCCTTTTTTCACCCCCAAAATTAAGGGAGAACAACATAAAGTTAAGTACGATTTTAAGACCTGATATTACAAGGGAAGGGAAGTGTAGCTTGCTCTTACTCACCTTACCTGACATATCAAATACCCAAGTAATAAACGCAATGCTTCTTAAAATGTTTACTTTGAAGCACAGAACAAAATTTGAGATTTAGCTTCACACTAGTAAATTTACCACCACTGAGCACCATTCATTTAAGTAATGAGAGCCATGAATTTCAATTCTTGACAGTCACATTGACCATCTCATACCAGTAATTAAAGGGAGAACAGAAGAGAGAATGTCATTGTATCAAGATAAAATCAAATAAAACTAACCAAGCCAAAACACCCAAAAAACTCTATTAGAACTTCAATAAACAGATGTTCACAGAGCAACTCCTAGTTCTAGGCACAGGGCTATGTAATGAGGGAAAGCAAAAAGCAAAAAGACTTCTCTTTACCTTAAAGAGGTTGAATTTTAAGAGAATGAAGCATCTAAAGAGATTATTATGGTAGTTCAGAGCTGTGGTTAAGAACACCAAGTTTGGATCTAGACAGCCTGGGGTAGAACTCCAGGTCTACAACTTAGTAGCTTGTATGACATTGGGCAATATAGTATTTAATCCCTCTGTGTCTCCATTAGCTTATCTATTAAATGGGGGATAATATTACCTACCTCTTGAATTGCTGTTAATTGAATGAGTTTATTCCAGTGGAGTACTGAAAATGGTACCTGGCATATCATAACCACTGTAAATGGTAGTTATTATTATTATGGTTTTATTATTGAAATATTTTAAAAATAAATGCCAAGTCAGAAGTAAAGACATAAATACTTTGGGGTCTATAGAAAAAGAAGTCTACAGTGAGCTAGAATGGGGAGAAGTATGGTAATAAAACAGAATCAGTGAAGACTTGGGGTCAGGAAAGAGGAGAAGTGTGATCAGAGGGTAGGGAAAGACTGGCCTCCATCTCTGGAAGAGTGACTCAAAGGGCATTGACAGAATCCATGGGCCGGATAAGACTGGGCTATAGAGGGTTAGAGGTGCTGGTATAACATTGGCAATAAGAGATTCACTAGATATTTCTGAGCGAAGGAGTGACAGAATAAAAGACATAATTTAGGAATGTATGTCTCTGGGGAGAGAGAATAAAATAAATTGTTTAAGCCAGAGTAAAGAAGTTGAAATAACTGAACCATCACAGATCTATAAAGCAAGGACTATAAATCCATAGACTGTCTCATACCTGACAGTGCCCTCTGCTTTGCTCACACTGCCTTTCATTCCCCTTCCTTTTCACAGTCCCATTTCTTTCCCCTGAAATGGAATTGCTATGGCTACAATATCTCGACAATTTATCAGGAAAAGCATAGCGATATAAAAGGATAATCAGCTACTTGAGCTAATAAATACCACCTGCCACTAAGCAAATACCATTCAGAGCAGGGGTCCTCAAACTTTTTAAACAGGGGGCCAGTTCACTGTCCCTCAGACCGTTGGAGGACCGGACTATAGTTTAAAAAAAAACTATGAACAAATTCCTATGCACACTGCACACATCTTATTTTGAAGTAAAAAAACAAAACGGCAAAAACACCCACATGTGGCCCGCGGGCCGTCGTTTAAGGACGCCTGATCCAGAGAAACAAAAACATTTTAGAAAATGGGATCCAATCCCTTAGAGAGGGAGTATGTTTACACAATATATTAAATATTCACTAGCTTCACATTTATCCCACCAACTCAGCTGTGGGTTAGGACTCCAGCACCATCTAGTAGAGTGGGCAAGCATACATGATCCAAATGTCCTTGCACAGCTGGCTTTGAAACAATACGCTGCCTAAATTGTTTATGGAGCTGCTTTCCACTTTCTCCGTGATCCTTCCCTGTCACAATGAAAAGCCATTTGGTTAGAGTGAAATGGAAAAATCAAGTTCAACGCAGTCTTGAGAGTCATTCTAACCCACTTCTCCCTTCCTCAAACAGGCCATTGAGTTGTCCAGTTAACCAGAGAAAGAAAACCCTCAAATCATTCCTTGTAATTCATCGCAGGAGGTAATGATCACAAAATATTCTTCCAGAGTCCTCTAAGTCACTTGTGTCAGCATAAGCCAATTTCTTCATGCTCTGCCCTCAGTAAAGGAATTAACAGTAAAAGTCATTCTCCAACCATTCTGGGTCGGTCAATTCCATTAAATGGGATGAGAAACAAGGGAACAAAGAAGGAGTTCCAGAAGCAGGTCAACAAGGACAGAGTCCCAGTGGCTTAGAATGGTATACCCTCATCACACACATTCCCAGTGCTGGAAAGTCTGCACATGTGGGCTATAAATTCAGGCAGCTACCAACACGTGCATAATCCCTTTGAGCCTACGTCATTCTCCCTATGATAGCCTTAATATTTTTAGAAAAACAAAACAAAAACAAGTTATGTGAATACAATGCAGCAACTTTCAAGAATATTAAGGAAGAAATGCCCATCAACCCATCACATAATACACATATTGTTTTGGTCTATTATGGTCCAGATCTTAATGTGTACATAATTTGACACACTGGTTGCAATCATGATACTTAAGCCACTTGGCCCTCTGCTTTATTTTATTTGTATTATAAACATTTTTCCATGTTTCTACACAGTTTTAATAATTATCATTTTAATGGCTGCCTTATAGTATAGCATAAATATTTAAAGAGCAGAAGAGATGAGTAGAGAACTATATTCTAACTTTATTACATAATTAGAGTTTAAAGCCTAACAGAGTCTCATCTGTAAAATGAAAGGGCTAACAAAATTGCCTACAAAGTCCTTTAGAATTCAACTCTCTATCAGGATTAAATCAATCATTTTGCTACAATCAGTTTAAATAAGTACATTTCCTTAGGGGCTATCAGTTCAATAAATCCTTCAAGCAGAAAATATTGTAAATATATATACTTGTGATATGAAGTATCCTAATACAACATATGTATCCTTTGGGGGGAGATTCCCAACATTTCCACTACGTATATATGATATTAAGAGGTTCAATTCTTTCAGCCATGTTTGAAGCAGAGGTAGTCACAGTCTGTTAGGAATGCCAAACATGCCATCCAATGCTGACTTTTATAACAGCTTTAAGGTATAAGTTATATACATTAACATTCACCTGTCTTAAATGTACAGTTCAATAGCTTTAGTGTATTGACAGTTGTGTGATGATCTAATTTTAGGACAGTTCCATCACCCTAGCTCTATTCTTTAAAAAGCCAAGATGCAAAGTCATCTCCAATAGTAATAAGCACAGCTGGTACCCTGCTCCTCTGCTGTAAACGTCACCTGGAGACTGCATCGCAATATAGGGTTACAGCCATGCCTGCGTTAGGCCATGCAAGAATATCACTTGCACTTTTTTGTGAACACGCCTATCACCAGACTGCGCATTCGCAGGCAAAACAAAAGTCCACATCGTCTGCAAGAGAGTCTTTTCAGCAAAAAGGTTCATGAAAAAAATGTGAATTGATTTCTTGCCAGCCTCCACCGATCAGAGTAAATCTGAGTGATTGAAAGGGAATTAGCTTCTGAAAACAATTTCATTTCCAGTGGAAAAGGTGTCAAATGATACAGGTAATGTTTCTCTCAGAGGAAGAAAAGGGAGAGTTCCTAAAATCACCGGAGAAGTAAAGGGTATGTGTAATTCTCAGCACAGACCAAAATCAGATTCGGGGCCTGGTACACAGTGAGGGTAAGACACCTTGCTGAGGGCAGTGCAGCTGGAGAGGTCAGCCCACAGGCTCAGGGCCAGAGAGCCGGGAGCAAAAGACAGTTCTGGTTATTCCCTCAACCTAAAATTACATTTTCCTCGGAGTTCTGAGTCCATGAAACAACTGACCTGCCTTCCATAAATATTTTATCTTTCAGGAAGACAAAATTCCTGTTCATCCAAAAGCCTTTAAAGAATAACTTGAAAGGAAAAATAAACTGATTCGCATCTGGACATTTTACTATGGACATGAATGTTTTCGATGATATTTATATAAAATATTAGAGGCCTGGTGCACAAAATTCGTGCACAGGGGGGGCTATCCCTCAGCCTGGCCTGCACCCTCTCCAATCTGGGACCCCTCGGGGGATGTCTGACTGCCGGTTTAGGCCTGATCCCACAGAGATTGCCCCCAACCGCCCTCCCCTGCCATCCTGGTTGCCCCCAATTGCCCTCCCCTGCTGGCCTGGTCACCCCCAACCGCCCTCTCCTGCTGGCCTGATCTTGCCCCAACTGCCCTCCCCTGCCGACCTGATCGCCCCTAACTGCCTCTGCCTCAACCCCCACCACCATGGCTTTGTCCGGAAGGAAGTCAAATGTTCGGAGGATGGCCGGTCGACCCAGTCTAATTAGCATATTACCCTTTTATTAGTATAAATAACTGCTCTTCACAGAAAATGGCTTCACCTGAAAAGCCCTCCCTCACCAATAGTCGGGCTTTAAAGTCAAGTAATATCAGCTTATGAATAAATGTGTTTCCAAACAACCAGGGAAAACTCCACTCTTATTAAGTCATGATTCTTCCCAGTGAAGAGCAAACAATGTGGAGATTGCTGTTTTTTTATGCCATTGCTTAAACCACTCCTATGGCAAAGATGAGATTATTTGAAAGGTTTTAGAAACTAATTGGTTAGCAGTAACATTTTGGAACTTGTTTGCAAACCTATAGGCACACAGTCACTATAGGTACATTTGGGGGAATTTAAGCCAGAGTGAAAGAAATTAATCAGTAATTTTTAAAATGTCAGAACCCTTTTTTCTATTTTACTAAAGTCTTACATAACACTTTTGTTTTTTAATGAAATCTGTATTATATTCAATAATTGTTTCTGTTCCATAATTGTTGGCTCTGGAAAACAAAAGAAATACAAATAAGAATTCATAACAATACAGTTTTGTTGGATTTATTTAATGTTGTCCTATTGGGGAAGGGGGCATGAATTAATTTTAAATTTAGTTTCATCTAATATGTAAAGAGTTTTCTACTTCAACATAGGATCAGAAATGACAGTGTCATCAACATTCTGCAATATGGTTTGTTATTTTTTAAAAATCCTTTAAAATAAACAAAGCAAGAACAGACTCAGAAGCAGAGGAATAACTGATGGTTGGCAGAGCAAAGTGGAGTGAGAGATGAGTGAAAAAGGGAAATAAGAGGTACAAACTTCCAGCTATAAATCATGGAGATGTAGTGTACAGCACAGGGAATATAGTCAATATGCTATAATAACTTTACACAGTGGCAGATGGTTGCTAGACTTGCAGTGATTACATCATAAGGTATATAAATATTGAATCATCATGTTATATGCCTGAAACTAACATAGCATTATATGTCAACTATACTTTAATAAAAAAAATTAAAATTAAATTAAAAAAATAAAATTCATACATGTGTGAAATATATATAAATATATATATTAAGACCACAGACCCTGTTTCATCATTTTTTCAGTAATATGACATTGGACTAGATATTTGGGGCAAAATTCCCAAGCCACATTAAATAATGGCCTTTATTTATAGAGTACATTGTCATCTAACAAGTCTATTTCATAGTTTGCCACACTGGCAGTATATCAAAATCAACTGGGGACCTTCCAAAAGTATTGATCACACAGCCCCACTACAGAAAAATTAAATCAGCATCTGTTGGGGTGGGGCTGGGCTGGCATCTGTTTTATTTTATTACTAGAGGCCCGGTGCATGAAATGCGTGCATGGGAGGGGGGGTCCCTCAGCCCAGCCTGCACCCCTTCCAATCCAGGACCCCTTAGGGAATGTCTGACTGCCAGCAGTAGGACATACCTCTCGCAATCCGGGACCACTGGCTCCTAACCGCTCGCCCCCCTGCCTGCCTGATCTCCCCTAACTGCCTCTGCCTGCTGGCCTGATCGCCCCCTAACTACTCTCCCCTGCCAGCCTGATCGCTCCCCTGCCAGCCTGATCGCCCACCTCCTAACTGCTCTCTCCTGCTGGCCTGATCACTCGCCCCCCTAACTGCTCTCCCCTGGCGGCCTGATCACCCCCTAACTGCTCTCTCCTGCTGGCCTGATCACCCACCCCTAACTGCTCTCTCCTGCCGGCCTGATCACCCACCCAACTCTCTTCCCTGCCGGCCTGATCACCCCCTAAGTGCTCTCTCCTGCCGGCCTGATTGCCCACCCCCTAACTGCTCTCCCCTACCTCTGCCTCGGCCCTAACTACCTCTGCTTTGGCCCCTGCCACCATGGCTTTGTCCGGAAGGACATCCGGAAGACGTCCAGTCTAATTAGCATATTACCCTTTTATTAGTATAGATGCTTCCCAGGGAGTCTACTGTATATCCAGAGTTAACATTATTGACATATATATTATATGGCTTATTCTCTTAAGATCTCTGAAGTTAGTAAAACAATTAATTGTCTCTGTAGAGCAGATGAGCAAAGAACTTGGCTGAGGTCATAAAGCTAGTAAGTGGCAGAGTCAGATTTAAAACTAGGTGGCCTGAATCCCAGGGCAATTCTCTCCATTTCACCATGTGGATTGTCTACCTGCAGGTCCTGTCTGGGCCAGTAACTGGCTGATGACTGATAAGTCCTTTAAACAGCCTTGACTCTAATTTTCTGAAAATAAAGAATACCTTTGCTGGTTCCTAAGATCTTTCTTGCCAAGCACTGGGAATCTATAATATACCAGGTCTAGCTTTTGGAAATGTTTATGTATCATAGTGATAATAGGGGTGGGATACAAAACATATGAACAATAAGGACTTAGGCGGGGGAACGGGGGGACGGTGCACAAAGATTAGGTGAACTCCAGAGGAGACAGAATTTGAGCCTGACCCTTGAAGATCATAATAAGAATACTTGGTAGATTTTTTAAAAATTGTTCTTATTCTAGGGTTGTGTACATTTTTTTATCCTCAGAGTGTATAAATGGTAGCTATGATTATTTAAAATGAATTATAACTTCACACCTGTTAGAGTGGCCATTATCAACAAGACAAGCAGTAACAAGTGTTGGAGAGGTTGTGGATAAAAGGGAACCCTCATTCACTGCTGGTGGGAATGGAGACTAGTACAACCACAATGGAAAGCAGTGACGCAATTCCTCAAAAAATTAAGAATAGAGACCAGCCGGCATGGCTCAGTGATTGAGTGTCGACCTATGAACCAAGAGGTCATGGTTCAATTCTCAGTCAGGGCACATGCCCAGGTAGTGGGCTCGATTCCTAGTGTAGGCCATGCAGGAGGCAGCCAATCAATGATTCTCTCTCATCATTGATGTTTATTGCTCTCTCTCCCTCTCCCTTCCCCTCTGAAATTAATAAAAATATATTTTTAAAAATTAAGAATAGATCTACCATATGACCCAGCAATCCCTCTCCTAGGTATATACCTGAAAAACTTGAAAACATATTCGCAAGGATATATGCACCCCTATGTTCATTGCAGCATTATTCGCAGTGGCCAAGACATGGAAACAACCAAAGTGTTCCACAATAGAGGATTTGATAAAGAAGATGTGGTACATATATATACACAATGGAATACTACTCAGCCATAAGAAAGGATGAAATACTGCCATTTGTAACAACATGGATGGATCTTGAGAATATTATGCTAGGTGAAATAAGTCAGTTAGAAAAAGCTAAGAACCATATGATTTCACTCATATGTGGGATATAAAACTAAAACTCGTGAACACAAACAACAGATTGGTGGCTGCCAGAAGGAAGGGAGTAGGGGGTAAAGGGGGTCTTAATATATCGTGATTGGAGAAGATTTGACTTTGGGTGGTAGGCACACAGTGCAATATACAGATCTTGTAACAGAAACCACACCTGAAATCTGTATGATCATTTTAAAAATAGATAGAAAAATAAAATAAAATGAATTAAAAATACTCTGTTCATCACATTAAAAATTATACCTTAATGTTTATTCTTATCCTATATAATAAAAGGCTAATATGCAAATCAACCGAACAGCATAACGACCAGTCGCTATGATGTGCACTGACCACCAGGGGGAAGATGCTCAATGCAGGAGCTGCTCCCTGGTGGTCAGTGCACTCCCACAGAGGGAGCGCCACTCAGCCAGAAGCCCTGAGCCAGGCTCACAGCTGGCAAGCGCAGAGGCTCCCGCCTCCACAACAGCACTAAGGATGTCGGACTGACAGCTTAGGGGGAGCGGGCCTAAGTTGTCAGTCAGACATCCCCTGAGGGCTCCCGGACTGCAAGAGGATGCAGGCCGGACTGAGGGAACCTCCCCCTCCACAAGTGCACAAATTTCATGCACCATGCCTCTAGTTAAGGTATAATTTTCTACACAGTCTTAGTAATTACCATTTTAATGGCTATGTTTCATTTATTGCTTACTCCTAATCTTTCTGTTTCTTGGGTGACATTGGGCAAGGGCAATTTATTTGGCTATATGAATAAGGTTTAACCTTCCCTGAAACCAGTAAAACCTTTTCTCTTAGTTCTATAAGATACAAAAAGTATCTTTAGTAGGCAAATATTTTTAAAATTTACCATACCACATGTTAATTTTAAAGTACTAGCTTATTATTTGATTACTGGTTGAGGAGTGTACATTATTGTTAGGAGGCAGAAGTTGAATGCAATCCTTGGACAAATCTAATTTCTCCTAAGGCAGCAACTGGATCCCAATCTTGGCTTTCTTTAGAGTATAGACTCCTAGACCACATCTCCAGATATCCTTGTCGCTAAAGAATCTGCATTTAAAAGTTCTCCCTGGTAATTCTGAGGCATATTTAAGTTTGCAGACCACATCTCCAGACACCATTACACCCTACCTACTTAGTATGTGGTCACTGGGAGACAGCCAGTTTCCTTCATTGGACCTTAATTCAGGGTCACTTGAATGACAGAAGCAAAGGCTTATTGCTCCGTTGCATGTTAGGACATTAGCTCAAGGTCTCACCCCATACTTATAAAATATGAAATATCCCAGTTAAAGTGAGGATTAAAAGATGAAATGCTGATGGTCAAATAATCATTACTGCTTGTTTCTCTATAATCTCTTTTTCTGTTGGGGGCTGCTCAATACCTCACAATTTTAGATGTGTCCTAACTTGTACATAGATGCTTCTTAGTTTTGAGCCTTAATGACCAATAGCATTTTATCTGACTTTACCCACACCCCATTTAGACTCTTGTCTTTGAAAAGCAAGATACCTCTATAGCAGCGATTTTCAACTGGTGTGTTACAATACCTGATTATTTAGTCAGGGGCACTGACCTCTTTTCCCTTAGACTGTCAAATTTTTAAAAAATGATGACAGCCAACACAACAATAGCCATCCGGTGTGAATGGGTCAAAATTATAACCAAGTTTTATAATATCAGCAAAAAATATATTTGTGTGTGTACCACAAAATTTCAGTAATTAGTTTATGTGTGTCATGAGATGAAAAGGGTTGAAAATCACTGCTCTATAGAATACCTATACAGTGTGCTACATACACTGACATAAAATAAGTATGTGTTGAGGTAGTTATTATCTCATTCATTTCTTCAAGTCACTGTGCACACTTTCTACCTGGGTTTAATTGCATTTTAAAGAAGAATACCTATTCTGTATTCCAAAAATTCATATGCAGAATGCCTGTTCTGTATTCCAAAAATTCATATGCTCCCAGCAGTTCCCAGTTCTTACACTCAAACTCTTATTTCCTCCACCAATTATTGCTTTTTAGTTTCCTTGCATTATTATAGTGTCTCTGATACTGGTTTTAAGAGCTTGTTTATGACTAAAGACGTTAACCATTTCTCATACATTGAAAATGAAATACCATGTTTTTTGTTACTATTTTACTCTGGTGTTTTACTTTTTGGTTGTATCAAACTTGTGCATTAAATGTAATCATGTTTGTTTTAAAAAAATAAAAATAAATTTTAAAAAAAATTTTTAAAAATAGAGAGGGGAGGGGAAAGTCAAGAAAGCTTAATTGATTTCATGTAAACTGACCTAATTTTATCCACTCAGGTTTCACTTCTGTGTCTTTTTTTTTTAATATATATTTTTTATCGTTGATAATATTACAGATGTCTCCCATTCCTCCCCCCTTTACTCCCCTCTTCCCAGCCTGTACCCACCCACCCCCAGGTCTTCACCCCCTATTGCCCATGTCCATGGGCTATGCATATAAGTATATATATTCTTTGGTTTCTCTCTTGTGTGTCTTTAAGGCTCTCCATCTAAGAGTCAAACAACAGAAAATGGAAGAAGTGATCACATTTTCTCTAGAAAACAAGTGCCTCTCCACCCACAAGCCTGCGATGCTCTCGGCCACTGGTCTCCCAGGGCTGAAGACTGCAGAGCCCACCTGCTGCGTGAGCAGGCCTGGGACCTGCCAGCAACAGCCAGTTGGAAATCCAGTTGTATGGCATTTTAAAAGCAGGCACTTTATTTCTGTGGCAGGTGTTTTTGTGGGGAAAAAAGAATCCATGCTAAACAAGAAAAAATATTTCCATTTGGTAAGGAAAATGCCTGGGAGAATCCCCTCAGGTTTATTTTTCAAAAATCATTTGTCTTCACCAAACCCTGGTCCTAATATTACAAGTTTCCCTTTTAAAAAATGTGGTATCACATAAACATCACTAAGTAACCAAGCATCCATCACAGCTAATGTGTGGCATTTTGATTGGAGTTACTATGCCAAATCACTACATTATAGGTCTTAAAATTATTTTTACGTAAAAAAAAAAAATCTAAAAATGGGAGAAAGATAAAAAACTGAAATTTCCTTTTAAGCCACGTTTGCATATATAATCAGAACAGATGTGCTATAAAGTTTTCTAAACAGTCAATCCCAGAGAAAAGGCTTGCATTAAACCATAATTGCCTGAATATAAGATTTCTTGAGTCTCTCTGAATTCAGAAATAATTATACTAACCACGCACATGCACATGAATACAGACATTCACACACTTCTTCAGCAGAACTGGGCTGACCACTGAGCAAGAATAAACAAGGCTGAGCTGTGTATATGATTACCCTGTGGTTGGTGGGGTATTTCAAGTAAGTCATTGGAAACATACAAGAATTGATGAAGGATAGGGAAAAAAAATGTCTTGGAGGACAGGAGAGTGTTAGGGATCAAGCAAAAGAGAATGGAAAATATTAAACACAACAGTGCCAGGGACAAGAAGGAGCAACTGGAAGTAAACGTTTAGATGGTGAAGAAGAGAATCAGCAAGAAAGACACAAAATATAAAAAAGAGTTGTGGTTCCAGGAAGAAAAGTAGGAGGTAGGTAGGGAAGGTGACAAACACCTGACAGCCATGTTAATATCAGAAACACAGGACACTGGGAGAGTCACATATGACACTGAGAGGTCAGTGAAATGCAGGGCATATCATCCCAAAGAAAGCACTGAGGCAACAGTGTAAGTCAACACTCCACAGGTGTGCAGCCTTCCCAGGATGACTGCTCTCCCTGCCCTGGGCCACAACATTCAGTACAGGAGTGAACAACATTTAGGCCCTCATCATTTTGTCTCCCACTTTGTGTATTCTGTACGTAGAACATATCATGCAAAAAAACTGGGCTAGATGCAGAGGAAGGAGGATTGAAACATCCTTCCACATGGTGGAAGAAACATCAATAACAAGAGATGCAGATGACACCATCTTACTGGCAGAAAGTGGCCATGATTTAAACAACTTCTGGATAAAAGTGAAAAAAGAGGTGCTGAAGCAGGACTGCATTTGAACATCAAGAAGACAAGAATCATGACTACAGAAGAAACACACAACTTTAACATCTACACTAATAAAAGAGAAAGATGCAAATTGGCCATACCTTCACAACACCCACCAGCCAATCAGGAGCGAGTATGCAAATTAACCCAACAAAGCTGGCGGGTTAATTTGCATACACAGGCACCGAGCAGCCGGGGGCGGGACCCAGGCGTTCGGCACCGCCCCAGCCGCTCAGGGCCTCTGGGCAGCGTGGGAAGGCGGAAAGGCGGCTCCGGGCCAGAGCAAAGACGGTGCAGGCAACCAGGGAAGGAAGGCCCATTCTTGCACGAATCTTCGTGCATTGGGCCTCTAGTAGACAATAAAGACAGTGAAATGATTAGAGATGTTGCTTACCTCTGTTCAGTCATCGTTTTAGATGAACACTGCAGCCAAGAACTCAGGAGAAGGCTGAGACTCAGAAGGGCAGCCATGAAGAATTAGGAAAGATCACCAAGAGCAAAGCTGTGTCATGAGAGACCAAGGCTAAGATCATCCACACCCTCATTTCTCGATTACTATGTGCAAATGTGAAAGTTGAACAGTGAAGAAGTCAAATGGGGGGGTGGAGGCAGGGAATGATGCACTTGAAATATGGTGCTGGGAAAAGGGGGACATATGTCATACTTTCAACAATAAAGAATTAAATAAAAAGAAAGAAAGAAATATGATGCGGGAAGGAGAGCTCCACAGATACCCTGGACTGCCAGAAAGAGGAACAAGTAGGTCCTAGAGCAAATCAAGCCTGAAGCATCGCTGGCCATGACAATGACAAAACTAAAGCTATCCTACTTCAGGCATGTCATGAGATGGCAGGGTTCTAAAGAAAAGACATTAATGCTGGGAAAAACAGAAGGCAGCAAGAAAAGAGGAAGGCCACATACTAGATGGATTGATTCCATAGCAGAAGCCAGAGGCATGAGTCTATAGAAGCTGAGCGGGGCTGTTGAGGACAGGACATAGAGGAGACATCACTCATCCAAGGGTGACCAGGAGTCGGAGCTGACTCAAAGGCTCATAATACACAGAGACCCTCATCTCATAAGGCTGCTTTCCTGAAGATCTATTCCAGGACAATTATGTCGCAGTCTCACATGCTATTTTGAATTTTTGCAACTGATTCAGCACTGTAATTGCTGATAAGTACTGTAATCAGAAATTCTTTTCCTCTCGCAGAGCAAGGGCAATGCCATCATCAGCGTTTATCCCCACAATCCTGATCTGAAAGACAAGAAAGCACCAACTAGTCCTGCATCTTCCTGCAATCTCAGAAAAACACTTGCAGCACTGTGAAAGCAGTGTGATGCCGATGACAGAAGAAACTTTTGGTTGAATGATACAAAAGCATCTGTCAGCATTTAGGAAACAATTACCCCTACTGGCCATTTCAATGAGCCCATCCTAGGTGAACAGTGACCAGAAGGACTGTCTTGTTGTTAAGCACTTATTTCAGCAACAGAAAAACAAACAAGGTTCATTTAACTAAAATCCCATTTCCGACCAATGTACCATTCCTTCTGTTCTTGACATGTGGGGACCCAAGGTTACGCCACTCTGGCCAGCTTGACTCATCTAAAGCAGCTTTCCGTTTCACAGTGACCATCAGCTCGGCCAGATGGTGGCTGTAGCTTGAGAGGGCAGGCCATCTCAGCAAATGATAACTACTGTGTTGGAAAAGAGCTGCTCTCGGTGGCAGAAATATTCCAACTACCGAAAGCTCCAAGCGGAACCCCCACTAAACCAGTTGGTGTGCAGTCACAAAATGCCCTATTCCAACCCACCTTAGCACACACTACTGCCTATACTTCTATTGCAACAAAAAGCCACATCTTCTTTAAATTACCTGCCATGCTTTAATCCAGAATTTGAAACTATTCAGGGCAACTCAATCAAGTATCTACTGCCTTCTAGAGACATCACCATAATCATGAACAAATCAGCTGTAAAGCAGTTTATTGGTGGGGATTAAATACTTCCCAATCCAAAATGCAGTTTTTAAAATACAATTTCTGCCTTTCTCTTCTGTATTCTGAGATGACTAGGCCCAAGTCAATTAACTGTGTCTCTGTAAAGCCATGCCCATGTAGGCACTTTAAAATGCTCAATCACCCCTGAAAAAAATATATATATAAAATTCTGAATCACAAAAGATTTTTAAGGGCACTGTTTAAAGCAGGGGTGGGGGAACCTTTTTTCTGTCAAGGGCCATTTGGATATTTATATCATTCACAGGCCATACAAAATTATCAACTTAAAAATTAGTCTGCTATATTTGGTCAAACATTTAATTAACTCACCCCTAATGCCTTGTCAGGGCAAGGCCAAATGATTTCGGGCCATACGTTCCCTAACCCTGACTTAAAGGAAGATCTCATAAACAAAAAATACTGGTGCAGTTTATTTAAAATTGCAAGAAAAAATTTTAAAAATGGACAGGAAAGAAGAGGAAAAAAAGAACAGAAAAGAGAGGCTTTCTTAAAAATTTATCTCATTTATGGGAGTCCTTTATTAGTAAACTAAAGAGGAAGTCTTCACATGATCTCTAATATTAATGCTATGAATACTCGTGGCAATCACATTAGGGAAGTGATTGCCACGTGAATTTTTGATATTAATAAAAAGCTCATTTCCACTATGACAGATTCCTAGGCTAACCTTTGTCCTATTCCACTTAGACACACATACAGTAAAATTCTTTTCTGGAAAAGAAAAATTACTTTCACTTCTATTGCTAAACTTGGTCAATGATGGCAATGGGCTACCATAAACTATTTCCAGACCCAGCATTTTCTTCTCCTTGAGTATGAAGAGCTCATAAGTATCTCATTTGTACAATAGTTAGTTCTATTGACATAGGAAGAGGGGAGAAGGGGTAGGAGATACTGAAGAAAATGAAGAGTGTCACCCTGGACAAGAGAGAGTGGTGAAGAACCAAAGGTTGCCTACTATTCAGAGGCCCAACTTCTCAAATATATCATAGTTCAAAAATGTAAATGCCCTAAGGCTACATATTTTACATCTCATAATCTTATTCTACTTATTGTCTGTCTCTCCCAGTAGAATATGTATCCATGATGTTAAAAAATTTTATGTTTTTATTATTGCTATACTCCTCATTTTTGCGAGGAACAATGAAAACACAGTTGATGAATAAATCAAAGGATAAATCTTAATAGAGGACTTCATGCTGATGCATTCCTGACTCCACTTTTTTTTAAAACTTAAGGTAAACATACATTTAGGGGATTGTGGGCTAAAATCCATGTCTTCTCCAAATTCCTTTAAATTTTTCTAAGAGTTTCAATAACTAAGCCTAACAGACCTATAACTCTACTGATTATAGGGTGACAGGAAAACTTGCATTTCAATATCAAATTAATTTAACTTAAAAATGTTCAACCCAGCCAGCATGGCTCAGTGATTGAGCTTTGACCTATAAACCAAGAGGTTACAGTTCGATTCTGGGTCAGGGCACATGCCCAGGTTGTGCTCAACCTCCAGTGGGGAGTGTGCAGGAGGCAGCCAACCAATGATTCTCTCTCATCATTGATGTTTCTATCTCTCTCTCCCTCTCCCTTCCTCTCTGAAATTAATAAAAATATATTTTTAAAAAAATGTTCATGTATCCTTCTGAAAGGATCAATCTAATTTCTTGGAATCATGACCAAGAGAGGGATGTATTGTAAGTCAAAGAGATTGGCCATTATCCAACGAAGAAACACAGTGTGTTGTGCAAGTATGGTTTGCCTGCACTGTAAGAGGAAAAAACAACAATGCTCAATTGCGCCTCCTACTGATGATCGGCAAATAAGAAATAAACACTGCCCAGGGTAGCACTGAACAAAATAAGCCTCCTTTTCTTGAATCACAAGATCAGGAAAGTTGCATGACCCTTCTCTTTCCCATAAGGCTCACAGTGGTAAGAAGGGCTGAACCTGTGGGGCAGCAGGTCACCAAGACCAACAGTGGGCAGTAGGGCACTTGCAGGGAAATGAGGACTAAATGAAGACTAAAAGGGTGCGCCCTATAATTGGGGGCCAGAGGTAGGCTCACTAATATGCAGAGCAAAGGTGTGATTCTGGTCTCCAGAACCAAAGCTGAAGAGAACTGCTCCCAATGGCTTTCAGAACTGCTGCTTCAGTAAGCAGAGCCCAGGAGGTATGAGAAAGCAGACTGAGCTTCTCTACCAAAAACAGAACCATATCTCATGCCAGAGAGAGAACGATCACAGAATTAAAGAGGGGTGGGAGCAGAGAGAGTTGCTCAGGGACCAACTACACTGAGTGGCCAGATTCTTATGACCACCCTATCAGTACTTCGTTGGGCCACCTTTTGCCTTCAATACTGTGGCGATTCTTCTTGGCATTGACTCCACGAGATATTGAAAGGTGATGCGAGGAATCTGACACCATGCCTGATGAATAGCACTGTCCAGTTCTGTGAGATTTGATGGTTGTGGAACCAGCTGCCTGATGGCTCTTTTAACTTCGTCCCACAAATGCTCAATTGGTTTGATATCTGGTGATTGTGTGGGCCACCTAAGCAAGGTAAAGTCCCCCTCATTTCTTGAAACCACTCCTGCACAATACGAGCACCGTGGCATGGCGCATTGTCTTGTTGGAAGAAGCCATCTCCATTGGGATACGCCATCAACATAATAGGATGGACTTGATCAGCAACGATACTTAGGTATGTTGTGCTATTCAGACGGTGTTCCACACGAATTAAAGGGCCCAAATCATGCCAGGAAAACATGCCCCAAACCATAACACTGCCCCCACCAGCTTGAAGGGTTGTACTCATTCATGTGGGGTGCATGCTTTCATGCCGTTTCTGCGAAATTCTCACTCTGCCATCTGCATGATGCAACTGGAAACGTGATTCATCGGACCACATGACTTTTTTCCAGTGCTCGGCTGTCCAATCCTTGTGTTCCTGTGCGAATTGGAGATGTTTTATCTTGGTAACTGCAGACAGCAAAGGTGTTCGAACAGGCCTGAGGCTTCCATATCCCATTCGATGCAGTGTACGGCTAATTTGCCTACAAACGTCAAGTGGTCATAATAATCTAGCCACTCAGTGTATGTCCCTAATGTATCTCTTTTAAGACAGAGTGGAGTGTCGACCACCTGGCTGAGTCTTACACTATTCTCTGCACTTGTCTGTACAGCTGAGATATCCCCTATGGAGAGAGTAGAGTTCAATGGTAAGAGTCTGGACTCTGGCTGGGCACCTCGAGCGAGTTAGTCACTTCTCTAGACTCACTTCCTTCATTTGTAACATGGTATGATAAAGTATCTGCTTCGTTCAAGACTAAATGAATCAACATAAGCAAAGTGCTATCAACAATGCCTGATACATAATAACACCAGACTCCTAAAATGCCATTTATTTAATATTTTAAAATTAAGATTTCCCTGCCCTATTACCAGCTACAGTTACATGGACCATTTGGCCTCCATCTCCTTTTTCCTTCCCATCCACTTCTCCAACACTCCAAGTCCCAGAATGCTTAGTAATAATTCCTTTTACACCACCAGGCATTTCTGCAGCTTCTATCGCCTCCATCTGGTATTTCAGTCAACTTGAAAGTCTGGGAGCAGGGTGCCCAGTTGGAAAAGAAGAATGTTCAACCCTTCAGTCAGAGCTTCCAGCAGTTGTTGATAATCTAAATCCCACAGCCTGCTCTGAGAGTATTAAGTATACTATGTACTTTCCTGCAACACTCAAAACAAGATTCAGACTTGATTTTCACCTATTCCACCCCAAAGGTTAGACAGGCCCTTTATCCCAAACAAAAACAGTCTTTATGGTTGCAGTACACCCTGTTTTTCTGACATGTGCTTAAATGTTTGGCTTGCAAAGCAAATTCTACAGAGATCCATGTGTTTCTTGCCTGCCAGTCTAGCGGTACCACCTGATGAAAAGCCATGCCTTGGGGCAAAACCCCGCATAGAAAATTGATTTTTAAACATCTAATAAATTGTTGCCTTTCCTTAAAAATTGAACTCATTAAGATATATGCATTGAACTACTCCTGAATTGCTAACTGTTAAATGCTTTGGACTGCAAGTAAAAAAATAAAAATAAAAATAAATAAATAAATAAATAAATAAATACCAACTACAAACTGCTTAACTAATGAAGAGGGTTCTTTTAAATTCCCATAAGAAGTTTGAAAGGCAGTAACATGGATAATTTATGTTCAAGAATTCACCAAAAGTCCAAGTTTCTTCCTAAACTGATAGGCTGCCAGATGGCTGCAGCAGCTTCAGGCATCATGTCCCTGGGTCATTTCATGCAGCTTTTTTCAAAAGAAAACTTTCTCAGAAGTGCCCTGATTTTCTTCACATCTCATTGGCCAGAATTGGTCATGTGTCCCTGCCTACACAAAGCATTCAGAGGAAACTAAAATAACCAATCTGATCAAGACTCCCCCAGACAGCAGATGCTCAGACCTCCCTTGAATAGGATTAACCTGATTGAGGCTCTGTTAGGAAAAAAAAAAAAAAAAAAAAAAGGAAGCTGTTGTTATTATTATAACAAGTTTAAATCAAGATAACTTTCTGGGAAAGTTTTTAAATGGAAGCTTCTAGGTATGATTTAACTTTTTCAACTTCAACTAAATAATTAGATTTGGTGTCTTAGAGTATAATGTCAAGGCCCATGCCAGTCTGCAAACTGGTTGTGGCATGTGCAAAATGAAATAAGTATAGAAACTAAAAAAACTTAAGAGACTTTTATCACAATAGACAGATAATTTTATAGCTAAATCTAATGAAAAATTTGGAGCTTGTCTTTTTTTTGAATCTTGGTTTTTAATAGCAGTAATTGATTTTCATTGTAGTCTACAAAAGTGATCAGTCCCTGGTGCCTCAAAATTGGAATAGGGCCCCAGTCATTCACCAGTGATAGACTGCCCTATGCAATTTGTCTAACTTTAGTTTATATGTTATACATAAAACATTAAATTCCACCTTTAATTGTTGTAATACATCCAGCTTTTTCCTCCCAACTTGACTAAGGTCTAGGACTTTTAGAGCTAAATGTGTGGTCTGAACATTGTAAAATATAATTGGATATAAAAATTACATTACTAAATAAAACTATCTAGGACTAATGAGCCTTAAGTCCCAAGTTCCATTCACCAGTGGAACTAGTCCATTCCAGAAGAGAATCAACCTTTAACTTCAGCCAGCCCCTGGACACATCATGTAAAAAGCAAGTAAGAGAAAGTTGTGCATGAATTTGACCAGGCCAGCATTATTGGGAAAAACTTGTTAGGTCCTGTTGTAACACAACTTGAGAAAAGTCCTTAGGATGAACAAAATGTTACTGACATTAAGAATTGGATTTAACTGACCAGTTTGGCTCAGTGGATAGAGCATCAGCCTGAAGACTGAAGGGTCCCAGGTTCAATTCCTGTCAAGGGCACACGTCCGGGTTGCTGGCTCCATCCCCAGTAGGGGGGCGTGCAGGAGGTAGCCGATCCATGGTTCTCTCTCATCATTGATGTTTCTATCTCTCTCTCCCTCTCCCTTCCTCTCTGAAATCAATTAAAAAAATACAATAAAAAAAGAACTGGTTTAAAGTTAATATCACTTTTTCCTTCAAACGAGAATAGCACCTACATTCAATTAGCACTTTAGGTCTTCTGCTATAGAAAATGTGTTTTGTGCCCTAACCGGTTTGGCTCAAAGGATAGAGCATCGGCCTGCGGACTGAAAGGTCCCAGGTTCAATTCCGGTCAAGGGTATATATATATACCTTGGTTGTGGGCACATCCCCAGTAGGAGGTGTGCAGGAGGCAGCTGACCCATGTTTCTCTCCCATCAATGTTTCTAACTCTCTATTCCTCTCCCTTCCTCTCTGTAAAAAATCAATAAAATATATTTTTTTAAAGAAAATGTTTTGTAATTAGTCTCACATCTTATCATATGTAGTTTCTCAGACAGAAATTGTATTAATTAATTCTTGAACCTCTCCATAAAGAACGGGACAGACCTGTAGTTAATATTGAACATTAGGAGGTTATCTTTTCTAATTACGATGTTTCATAATTAGCATACATCTATAGCACATATTCATAACCAAACAAAGAACCTCTCACCTACCTGAGTATGTTTTGTTTTTTTCAGTCGATTTAAAGTAACCTTTCAAATCACCAATTGCTGAGATAACATTCATCTCAAAATGTATTCAAATTGGGTCTTTAACAGGGTTTTTATAAAATTACTAGAGGTGCACAAAATTAGTGCACGGGGTGGGTATCCCTCAGCCCAGCCTGCACTCTCTCACAATCCGGGACCCCTCGGGTAGGGTCCCTAAGCCTGGCTGGTGATCAGGGCCTATCGGGGCTTTCCTTCCCCCAGCTGCCGGCAGCTGGCCCCACCCTTGTCACTGCCACTGCTTGCCATCTGTGCAGCGCAGTCCCCCACCCCCGCCACCAGTCACCTCTCTCTGCAGGCAACAGCCGTGGGGTGCAATCACTTACCTGGCCTGGGCCTCCTTCTGTGGGGCGATCGCTGGCCGGCCCCGCCCACCCACCAGAGCACCGCCGGCCGGGGAGCCTGGAGCCCTGCAATTGATTGCCCCAAAGAGGGAGGCCCTGCCCACCTGGCCAGGGCTCTGTGATCGGTCACTGTACAGAGGGTGGCCTGGACCTCCCTCTTTGGGGCTATCGTGGAGCTTCCCCCCTCTCCCCATCAATAGCCCCGCCAGCCAGTGGCCTGGGCCTCTCTCTGTGGGATGATCAATCGCAGAGCCCCCTCATCAATCACCCCACATAGGGTGGCCTGGGCCTCCCTCTGCGGGGCAATTGTGGCCCCCCAACCAATCACATCGTACCCGCCTTGGCTGACCTGGTGCCAGTGCGTGTCATAGTGTGGTCGTTCGTTCTGCTGTTCAGTCGTTCTGCTGTTCGGTCGTTCTGCTGTTCGGTCATTCGGTTGAAGGCTAATATGTAAATCAACCAAACAGCAGAACGACCAGTCGCTATGACACACACTGACCACCAGGGGATAGACGCTCAACACAGGAGCTTCCCCCAAGTGGTCAGTGCACTCTCACTGGCTGGCGAGTACAGCAGTGGTGGTGGGAGAGCCTCTCCCACCTCCGTATCAGTCGGACATCCCCCGAGGGCTCTCAGACTGTGAGAAGGCGCAGGCTGGGCTGAGGAATCCCACTCCTCCCCCCTGCAGATGTACAAATTTCGTTCACCTGGCCTCTGGTTATAGATTAACATACCATCTTCTCATGAAAAGCTCCCCTGACATCCCTGAGAGCCACAGACAAGGTACTCACAAAGGAGCCAAGAGGCTCAGCAGTTAAGAATTTTAAACTGATTCTTGAATGGAAGCTTGACAGTAAAGCTCATTCTGAGCGTTAGCACATCTCTGATGGCATTTGTTAGTGTTACGCTTTCTTCTCCTTATTTATTTCCCATTGGTTATTGTGACATGGCTCTCTTTATTTTAGGTATTCAATTTTAAGAACAAAAGTTCAATTAAGCTCCCTCCATCACTACAGGATAATTTGGTTTCATATATTTAACAAATAGGCTCACCTACAGGTCTCTTTGTGGGAGTCTCCTACTGTCCGTTCACTATCACCCTAAGAAACACTCAAGAGATAGAATTATTCAACAGTTCCCTTTACTGAACTTAAAAAATATAATGCAGCCCGGCCACTGTGGCACAGCGGTTGAGCGTCGACCTATGTATGAACCAGAAGGTCACAGGTCGATTCCCTGTCAGGGCACATGCCCAGGTTGCGGGCTCGATCCCCAATGTGGGGCATAAAGGAGGCAGCCGATCAATGATTCTCATCATTGATGATTCTTTCTCTCTCCTCTCCCTTCCTCTCTGAAATCAATAAAAATATATTTTTTAAAAGTACAATGCTGTACTTCCCACCAGCGCAAGTCCCTCACCACTACCAGTTCCCACAAAGAGCTAAACTGAACCCGACAGGAGAGAGAGACAACGCTGCATTTCTGCGAGGCTCTCCTCCCTCGACTATGGACACGCAGAACAGCTGACTTGGCCATCAAAGCTCACCCTCCTCTTCCTGAAGCAGCCAGCTGTAACTTCATTTCAGACTTAGGCTATGATGTTTTTCTATGCACATGAATGTTTATTTGTAAAGTCTTGACTTTGAGCTACCTCCAACTCTAAAAATAACGTGGGCAAGTTTTATCATCTTAAAGCTTCAGCTTCCCAGATTATGCCAAATCTATCTCTTGCTATTTAATTAATGTCAAAAGCATAACGTGGTACAACGTTGCTGTTGGAAAATTTCTATTTTTCCAACATGTCTATTCTCCTACACATAACTAGAATGGGTAAAACTTCTGACTAAATCATAGGCACATGTACAAGCAATGATTAAAGGGTTTGACTGCCTGCCATAATATTGGAACAAGATCTGGGGACGAATACTAATGAATAAAAGGTTATAACCCTGGACAAGCAAGTAAATGCAGCTTAAATATATAACATTATTTCCTTCAAAAAATTGAGTTTAAACTACATATGATTACATTCCATAAATTATATTATAGCACCTTAAACAATCTAGATAATCTACACTAATAAAAGAGTAAGATGCAAATTGACCGTACCTTCGCGACACCCACCAGCCAATCGGGAGTGAGTATGCACATTAACCCAACAAAGATGGCAGGTTAATTTGCATACACAGGCACGAGCAACCAGGGGTGGGATGGGACACAGGTGTTCCGCCCCGCCCCAGCCACTCCAGGCCTCTGGGCAGCATGGGAAGGCGGAAAGGCGGCTCTGGGCCGGAGCGAAAAGGCGGCTCCGGCTGCAGCGAAGGCAGTGCTGGCAGCCAGAGGAAGGAAGGCCCATTCTTGCACGCATCTTCATGCATCGGGCCTCTAGTTAATAAATATTTGTTAAACAAATGAATGAATAAAAATAAAAAATAAAACAACAACAAGATATCACCTGTTTGGAAAGGTAAATTCTTCATTGCATTAGCTTCTCACAAATAAACCATGTAGATGGCAATCAGTCCTTAGTACCAAAGAAAAAACCAAAGTCCATTTGAAGACATTTGAGAGGAGGGGTATGCACAGATCACAGGTTGAAAATCTAAAAGCACTCCCTGGGTCTTTATCAGGGAGCATTTTAAACACTCCCACTCTTAAAAATGGCAGCCTGCATTCATAGCCAGTACTACCCATGTGATCATCCCCAGGCTCAAGGGAGGGAGTGCTGGGGCATCTATCAGATTCACATTCCCAGGAACTTGTAACGGAGCCTGAGGAACTAGTCTCCATCTCTGATGATCACTTGCAAGCAAGTGAGCTAAACCAGGGAGCTGTGAAGTGGTCCTTTCTGAGCACAGCAAGGCAGAGAAAGGCAGTGTGCAGACAAAGAGAGGGCAGATGGCTGGGAGAGCCATGGAGATCACGGGTAGGCACCAAAGAGCCTATGCTCCTAGCTCCAGGCTCTTGTGAAGCCTGGCCATCCTTGGTTCCTTGACATGACAATATCCAAGTTATGTGGGGAATAAAATGGTGGAGTGGGATAAAAATAAGGACTGAGGAGAAAGGGTGCAATACAGTTTGACTTCCTTTGAGGGCTCTGGGAGCCACTGAAGGGTTTTAAGCAGAGAGTGACCCATGATCAGAAATCATCTTTACAAACACCACCCTGGCTCAGAGTAGAGAATGAGTTGGAATAGAGCAAGAGCGCAATGAGGAGGCTTTTGTGGTAATTCAACAGCCCATGTCCCAGGGCAGTATCTGTTGCTTATGTGCGCTGCTGCCTGCTGGCATAATTTAAACAGATGGGCTCTTTGTCTTCCAAAGGGCATGTTTTATGTAAGATTTCTAAACAGTACATGAAGACTCATTCTTTGGCACCCCAGCACAATAAATTATTAGACTGTTGGTCTAAAATCTCCATGATTATGTAATTAAATCATTAGGACTGGAGATTAAGTCACCAGGGAGCTCCCATTATTTAACAGAGCAGTATTTCAGGATCGCCTAGGGAGAATATCACTCCACTGCTCTTCTAGCACTGTCTTTAACATTCCTTCCTGACTGTTGTAACTCTTTCCTAACCCTCTCAAAGAAAATGTCAACAAATGAATTCGTAAGGTAACTCTTGGTAGCAGATACTTTTGCTAATTTCACAAAATCTTTCTAAATCCCTTAAGATTTGGGACTCTCTGTGCTTCCTCTAAATATAACTGAATATTAAACTGACTCAGGAGAGAAGTAGAATGCAAGTTAGATTTTGAAATGCAGACCATAGTGGCTGTGCATTTAGAATGAACTTAGCTTTGTATAACTATTCTGTCTCTACAACAGGTGCAGCTACTGAAATACATTTTTCAAACTGATTTTCAATCTAAAAATAAACCACAAAAATAAATGCCTTTTAGATTATTTCATTGACCCTGACATTTATTATTTCCTTAACTTAAAAATCTTGAGAATATAGACCTAGAAGGTATTATGCTAAGTGAAATAAGTCAGTCAGATAAAGACAACCATATGATTTCACTGATAAGTGGAATCTAAAGAACAATACAAACAAACAAAACAAAACAGAAACAGATTCATAAAGAACAGAGTGACAGTTGCCAGACGGAAGGGAGGTTGGGGGACTGAGTGAAATAGGTGAAGGGATTGACAAGTACAAATTGGTGATTACAAAATAGTCATGAGGATGTAAAGTACAGCATAGGGTAGTCAATAATGTTGTAATAACTATGTATAGTGCCAGTTGGGTACTGGAAATACCAAGGGGACAATTTTTAAAGTATTTGATTGTCCAACCACTATGCTGTACAAGTAATATAAATAATATTGAATCTAAACTGTAATTTAAAATTTAAATTAATTTTTCTAATCTTGAGAATTCAACTCAGTGTTTCCTATAATCTGCCTTTATATATCTTTTCCTAGACTTAAATGGTCATAAACATTATACTGCCTTGTATGTCTACCTGTATAATAAGCCCCCAAATCCCCTAACTATGCTTGATCCATTTTCTGGTCAAAATTGTGGGAGGGGATTTTCATCAAAGCTACTTTAGAGTACCTGAATCCTGCAATTGAAAATTCATACTAAACACCACCCCCCCAAAACAAAAAACAAAAAACTTTTGTGGCAGGAAAGTTATGAAACATTACGCCAGAAGTTAATTCTGTTTAGATCAGCCAAAAATCTTAATAAAACCGTTAATTCAAAAACTCACCAGCTGCTGAAGGGTGGCATACTAGAAAATAGGTCAAGGGCAACTTGCCCAACAAGAAGAGCAAAACCATTAATACGATAATAAAAAGAACAGCTAAAATTTATCGAGCACGTAATATGTCCTCACACTAGTATTCACGGTGCTTGGCATGCTTGGAGTCGCTTAATAACCCTGTGAGCAGTACTATTATCATCCCTATATTACAGCAGAGGCATAAATAAGCTAAGTAGCTTCGCCCAAGGTCACTGAACCAAGAAGTGGTGGAATACGACTCCAGCATCCACGCTGAACTACTTCCCAAGGCCCAGATGTGACTTTGGATTTTCTAGAAATCACTACATTCTTTGGCACAATGAAAGCAGAAAGAAAAGAAAGAAAAAAAAATTTACTCAGGGTACACTGCAGGCTCTTCCACGCTGCCTCCACCAGCACTTTCATCGAAAAGAAAATCTAAGGGACTCCATTTTGCAGTCGTTTCTCATTTTAAAAAGACAGATCTACAAATAAATGGCATCCTCAAGACTTCCGTTTTAAAATGACATTCAGTGGAACAGTCCTGTGGCACCCAGAGGTGAAATGCATTTCCCAGTTAAGGGTCACAGGAACCCCCGCACAGGCGGGGGGACTATCAGTGCATTAGGGCGCAGAGCACCCGCAGGTCACAGAGTTCTCCGTGGAACACAGCCCAGGCTCCTCAAGAAGGACTCACACACTTAGCTCCGTCACACACACCAGGGACAATGACACCGCCGACAACTGGCTAGAATGTCAACAAAGAAGTCACCCAAGTATATTCAGCAATTTGGACTGTGCCCATTAATACTGTTGCTCCTTTCAGAACAAGTGCTCTGTTGCCAAGGGTCTGCGTTCAAGTGAAAACTGTTACAATTTTTTCCCCGCGGGATGTCCTTCCTTAGCTGCCGTTAACCAAATTGTAACTAACTGATCTTAGTTGTTTTATGGAGATATAGGTTAAGAATCGCTGACCTAAAATAAAAGCCCTTGTGATTAATCTAACACTTTATTCTAAATAGCTGCCTGTCTTCCACGCTAACTAGTAGAGAATTTTGCCTTTTCCCTCATCTCTCCCAGACATTAAGCTTATGATTGGGATTTTTAAATAAGCAGCAATTAGAACTCAATGTAGAACTAAGACCAAACATCCCTATTTTCTGGTTCTGAGAGATAAGGCTTTAGGCAAACAAGCAAAAAAAAAAAAAAAAAAAAAAAAAAAAAGCTATGATGATTAGCTAGTCCAATCACAAAATACAGAACAGAATGCACACCTATTCTCTGTCCATTTTGAATGATGTCAGGCACTGGGTTGGACAAATGGCAGAAAATTCACATAGATAGCTGCTCATATAGGAACTTTACCTGAAGTATTTAAATTTCCATGGGCATATATGGAAAACAAATTCTCAAACATTGGAGCCTATATTTCCCTGGATAATATTTTTAAGTATTATCCAGAGAAACATAGATTTGGCTTAATTTTGTTATTTGTTTTCCTAAAAATAATGGCCCATGTGATTGGATACACACAGTTGCATGTTCTGTTTGTTATTGAAAGCAAGGTAGGTTTAGGAATCCACAACAGTCTAAACCAGAATCAAAACAGCATGATGTTGTTGTTGTTTTAAAAAAAAAACAAAAAAAAAAACCTCTGGCAGGCACTGTTCATTGCTTATACAAGCACTGTGGCCATGTGCCTAGCTAAAAATATTTCCCAGCCTCCTTTGCACATATAGGTGGTCATGTGACTAAACTCTGGCCAGTGTGATCCAAGTGCAACTTCATGAGTGCATTTTTGTGAAAGGTATTTTTAAAGGGGGGCTGATTCAGTTAGCAGTTGCCTTTCATTCTCGATCCTTCCTGCTACTTGACTGTAGATTTGATGGCTGGAACCACAGCAGCCATCTTATCATCACAAGGCTTCCTTGCATAGGAAACCTAGCTCTTTCCCTTAGCCCCCAAACTTCTCCCTCATCTCAAACAGCTTAATATTTACAAAAGTCCTAATGAATAACGGTAGAGCAGAAAGACCAAATAAACCTGAAACCTAGAAGGGCACAGAGTTGCCACACCTACCCTTAGGATTTTTATATGTAGAAAAATAAAGTCTTATCTTGTTTAAGATACTGATTTTTAGATTTCATGTTATATTTACCTGAACTTGCACCATAATAGTGGGAGCCAACCTCCAAGAGAGCCCACCCTGCCAAATAGCCAGACAGCCTTGACTCTTGATATTCATGTCTTTGTTTAGTCTTGTCCCACATTGAAGCAAGCAGTCTGGAGAATGGCATAAGTGACCATATCATTTCAAATTATTCCACTCTGGGGTTAGCCAGTCACGGTATCATAGGAGACTCAACCAGCCCCGTGGAGATGCCATGAAGAGGAACTGAGGTCTCCACCAGCAATAACTTCAGAATCACGAGTGAGCCACCTTGAAAGTGGATCCTCCAACCTGTCAAACCTTCAGATGACTATAATCTCAGCTAATACCCGACTGCATTCCCATGAGACATCCTAAGCCAGAACCACCCAGCCAAGACATTTCTGAATTCCTGACTCAGAGAAACTGTGAAAGGTAGTAAAGGTTGTTCATTTGCAGATAATTTGTTATCAGCAATAGATAATAAAATGTGTGCCTGTTTCTATTAATACTCCAGGTATTGTAGTGTAGCGACCATCTATATATATGAAAAGCCAGCAACCTGAATGCTGTAACAACCAGACCAGTTGCTATGACACCCACTGCGGCCAGCGAACCGGCCCAATCTGGGGGTGGGGCTGGCTGGCCAACCTCCCGTGGTCCCTCCCCCCAGCCAGCCCCTCTCCCCAGCCAGCCCCGCCCCTGATCCCCACCCCCACCTCAATACGGGGCAGGGCCAGCCTGCCAACCTCCTGCAGCCCCTTCCTCAGGCCAACTCCACCCCCAATGGGCCCCCACTACCCTGATCAGCCCTCAGCCTCTCCTACTGGCCGGCCCCGCCCCTGGTCGTCCCCCCCATATCCCAATAGGGGGCGGGGCCAACTGGCCAACCTCCTGCAGCCCCTCCCCCCATCAAGCCCCCCCCAATCAGCCCGCGGCCACTCCACCAGCCAAATGAGGGCCGGCCAACCTCCCACCATCTCCTCTTCCCAACAGACCCGGCCCTGATCTGCCCCGATTGGGGCCGGGCCGACCAGACCCCACCCATGCACGAATTCATGTACTGGGCCTCTAGTTAAATTAACATGTTAAACGCCCAGCCTGTTTTGTCTTCTGGACGGAAAGTATAGTGTTAGTCACGGGTGACGGACTGGGCGCTTAACGTGTTAATATTGAACTGCTCAAAATTATTCCATTAGTTATATTCTGCATTATCATTTGATCTGACCTGGCAACATGCTGCTGGTAGCATGTAAGCACCACAAAAGGAGACCATGTCTGGTTTTGCTCATCACTGTATTTCCCCAATATATACAACAGAACTAGGCATGGAGGACATGCTCAGTATGTATTTGTTGAATAAGTGAACCAATAAATGTATGACTGAAGAATAAAGGAATAAGTAAGTGGCAGTCAGGAACTAAGGTGTATTTAGGTTAGTAGTTTTTCTTTTCTTCTCTCTTTGTTGGCTAGTCCCATAGGACCACCGCATGCTGTACATCCAAGAGCCTGCCTAGTCCCTGATTGTTATTGGGCCCAGAAAAGAAAATTGACCTGAGGTGACATCCTGAATTGGTTTCCATTGCTGGAATATAAGCTTCTTGCTTTAAATTCCAAAGAAAAACCAGAGTCACTGGAATGAAGAATCAATGATGTTAGTAGAACGGCATAGCACCCTGGAACCCAGAAGGGGACAAAGAAAAAAGCTACAGAAAGATAAGGGGCATGACAGGGGGGGTTACACAGCCCTACTCCCCAGAGTCACAGCCCTAATCCATCTCTGTGATCTCTGGGGCAGAGAGCTCTTTAACCCCCAATTTGAAACACACTTAATGTGCATTTAACAGGTGTAAACACTATTAATTCCAAAAAGTATACAATAAAAGAAACAACTTTTGAAGGAAAGGAATTCCTAAGAAATCAGATTCAAATCTTGATTTATTTTTTTTTTTTTTTTGCTGAATCATGTTTAGACTGTTCTTATTTTACATCTCCAATTACTAGATCAAAACAAAGAAAAATATTCACTTCTTAATATTCCCCTTTTCTGTCACTAGGATAGCTGCTCTTTTTAAAATCAAACCCAAGCCAGTGTGGTGGCAGTAACACTAAGCCAGGTGAACTCCTGTACACGTTCCTGTCTGAATAAAGATTGGCAAACTTCCTTTTTCAGGCAAAATTCCTTTTTCACTTATTTTCAACGAGGTACTGCTATTTTGACAGTATTAGCCCTAGACTCTAAAGGAAAGTGATAAAATTAGAATGCTGTTTATTGACACAACATTTCATAATTTTCAAGCCCCTTCTCCTACATGATCTCACCTATTTCCCACAGAAACCCTCGGGACAAAATGGGGAGGAAATATTGAGACCTCTTTCCTAAAGCTCAAGGTCCTCGTGTCTGATTGCTCCTAGACATCGCCATCCAGGTGTACCCCAGACACTTCAAACCCAGCAAATGTAAAACCACACCCTCCATTGGCCCCATGGTTTTAAAGGTACCTTGGATTTGTTTTAAAATCCCAGTATGTATAGTAAGGGACACAGACATGGATATAGCTAACAGGAAGGAGAGGTTTGGTATACCCTCAGTCTCTAGAAACAGGAAGCCCCGTGTCTTGCGAGTGGCCACACAGGGAAGCACCAGGGTGGGTCAGGAAGCAGAGGGATCCAGTAGGGGTGGGAATAGGAGGTGAGCAAGAGCCTTTATTATGGTTTTGGCAGGAAGGATCAGGCCAGGCATGGAAAGCATGCTTAGGATTGGCTAGTTTAAATAATGTCAGTGGCTCTGGTGCTTAGGGGCTGTCCCTAGTTGTTTGGTACCTGGGCATTGGGTGATTAGGGAAGGTGAATAGTGACCCGCATATGAGAGAATGATAAAGGAGGCAGCTGAGCATGAGGAATCTGGATTGATTAGTTTTTTATATTTTTTTAATTGATTTCAGAGAAGAAGGGAGAGGGAAAGGGAGATAGAAACTTCAATGATGAGAGCGAATCATTGATCAGCTGCCTCCTGCACACCCCATACTGGGGATCAAGCCTGCAACCTGGGCATATGCCCTGACCAGGAATCCAACTGGGGACCTCTTGGTTCCTGGGTCAACGCTCAACCACTGAGCCACGCAGGTTGGGCTGGATTGGTTAGTTTTTTATATGAAAGGTGTGCTCACGGGTGAGTTGTTTATCATCTCTAGGATTAGCTAACCCTGGGAGGGGTAGTCCCCCAGGGTAAGGCCCCAGATATGAAAGCATCAGAATACAGAAAATAAAAAGAAATGGTTAATATAGCTGCCTACACATTATCCCTCCCTCCTAGTTTAGTCTCAGGAATAGGTGGCATCACCCAAGCCAGACACCTTGTCACTGCTCTCTTCTCCATTCTCCTACACCACACCCTAGCTTCTCCCTCTTGGGTATCTCCCCTGTCCCCTTACTGCTCAATCCTTCATCTCTAAACTTGGCTGTCACACCATAACCTTTTAGTATATGACATTTTGGAGGCTAACTAGTGTCATGATCCTACCTCACCCTCTCCTCTTTTCAACACTGACAGCAATAGTAACCTTCTTAATGTGCAACTCTAACCTCTTAACTCCCATGCTTAAATCCTTTGAAGACCTTTATCTTTAAAAAGTGAAATGGTATCTCAACTTCCTAGTAAGAGTCCCCTAAAATCCTTAGTAAAACTGGCCTTCTAAGAATAGTTCCCATTTTAACCTGACGCTCCTTCAACTGACCTAGACGGTAAAATCACCACAATTTGGAAAACACAGGTACAAGTAGGGAGCCTACCCCAAGTCCCTCCTGGAGCAGCGCTCCTAACCAGCTTCCTGCCCCAAGCTCACGCCCTTGACAATCCACTAATTCTGAAACTGCAAACCCATGAACACACTGTGCTTCTGATAATGTCTTTGACATGATTTTGCTGGGCTGCCTTTTCATGAAACAGCTCAATGAAGCAATGGAGTACAGAAGACATTACAATATATAGCTGTTGGGGTTTAAAATACTAGTACATCCACAAATTCTTGGACACTCCTGTCATTGAAAGATCAAGTCCAGTTCTCCCACCTCTTGGATGTAGGCTGGCCTCAGTGACTCATATGTAACGAGCAGAATTCATCCCCGGAACAAAATCTGACAGTATAGAGTCAACCTGTTCACAGCTGCGCAAAATTCACCGTCACCTTCATTCTTGATTTCCAACTTCCCTCCCAGAGAGTGAAGCAATTTTATACAAATGCAGTATCATGCAGGGCCAGCTCCATTTGCTCTTCCTAGTCAGCAGGCTGAGAATGTAAAAGCTTAGCTAATAAAAAATGCATGTATTCTTCACCTCAGAGTCAATAAGGAAAATGAATGTGCTCTCCCATCCAGCATAACAACAAGCATTTGTGTTCCTAACAATGCAAATAACTCCCTACATACACTTTCACAGTTCCAGGATGAAAGATGTTTGACTGCTTCATTCAAAAGTACTTTAATAAGAATGTTCCTAAGTGAAATAAGCCAGTCAGAGAAAGATAAGTATCACATGATCTCACTCATTTGTGGAATAGAATGAAAAACATAAACTGATGAACAAAAACAGTTCCAGAGACATAGAAACAACAATCAGACCATCAAACCTCGGAGGGAAGGTAGGGGAGGGTGGGGGTAAAGGGGAGAGATCAACCAAAGGACTTGTATGCATGCATATGGGCCTAACCAATGGACACAGACAACAGGGGGGTGAGGGCATGAGTAGGGGTATGGGGGGGTAATGGGGGAATAAGGACACATATGTAACACCTTAATCAATAAAGAAATTTTTTAAATAATGTTCCTGGGGATGGTACCAGCAAGCCAAGGCACATATCCTAAACCTTTCCCCCAAACTTACAGAATCTTTAAGATAAATCAAAAGACACAATTAACAATTTGTGTTTTCTTTGTAGATCAACAAAGCAGACAATTTAGAAGATCAGAGAGGGGTGGGGAAAGATGTACATAGAACTCTAGGAAAAAATGCGGAGTCCAAATATCCAGATGGTCTTGGATATGGAAAAGGGTTTAAGTGATAATTAGCAAACACTTAAATCTATCTCATCCCCTCACTCTAAAAATTAATGAGAACTTCTAAAATCTTTCTAAAAAAGAAATAAATTTTAAAATATTAAAAGGAGAATCATCCATCCTAAAACAGAATAAACACTAATTATTTTTATACTGAACAAGTGTTAAGCACCTATGGAATATCTAATCCGCTACTAAGAATTTCTGATCCTACGGCAAAGCTAGATTTTTAAATCCTGTGTACTTGACCAGTTCTCCTTTCTTTCCTTGGTATCGCTGTCCCCATCATATGTAGTATAGGGATTTTAGCAGGGTTCTGAGAAGGAGCAATTTGTGCTTTCATCCTGCTGTGTTTACCGGAAGTCAGTAAAAGGAGAATTGAAAGCTCTGAAGAGTTAAAAATTTGACTCTTGGGTCAAATGAGATAAAAAGCATAATTTAATCAACAATGTTGTCATCTTAAAATACTCCGGCCCTGGGAGTAAGTAGCAAGATAGCTCGGGAATTTAAATTCTTCCCCAATCCCAAGGGACAAAGGTGGTGGTACCGGAGATTTCCTGATGCTCAGGTTCAACAGTCTTACATTCATCAAATCAGATTAAAAACGAACAAGAACAGGCAGAAGAACCAGCACCATAAGATGCTGGTGGTCTGCAAAGGAAAAAGAAGTCATAAAAAAGCAACTTTAGGGTGAGTGGGACCACTTGTAGCCCAGGTACGTTTGCATAGGCCTCTGGTCTACCTGTCCTCCCTGCAAAGGAGGCTCCTCCTGGACAAAGTCCCCGTTTCCCTGGCTAATGGCCAGCTTCCAGCCAGGAGAAAGGCCTGGTCACATATAAATTACCCAAAGTGCTGCAGTTATTTATATAGTCATCTGTTCTATCTTTTATATAGCGAGTGTCTGCAGTATAACAAAGTGTATTTCTAGGGACTAAGGACACAGTAATGAGAATGACAGACAGAATGCCTATGCTCAGTAAGCAGGAGTGATCCACAATTAACAACAAATTACAAAAAGTATTTCATAATATTTGTCAGAAGTGCTACAGAAAGAGAGGTATATAGAGAGAAAACAAATGACATAGGACCTGCCAAAGCTTGAGCTATCAGGGAAGGCTTCTCTGAGGAGGTGGCTTTTCATCTGAGCTCAGGCTGAGATGAAATCAGCAGTCAGCCAGGGAGAAGGCAAGGGGAGCAGTCCATTGCAAGGACACGTGCAGGAGCACTGGGGCAGTATGGTGGGAGAGGAAGCAGGGCCAACCTCACAGGACCTCTCAGGCCAGGCCAAAGATCTTGGTTTTCATCCTTAGAGCAATAGAAATCTGTCATAGGCTTTTACTAAACAGGGAGGTGAAGTGATGAACTTGGCCTTTTGTAAAGGTCAGTCTGGCTGTGGTTCGGATGATACTTTAGGAGGACAAGACTGGGGCTGTCTACCAAGTACACTAAGTGACTTAGACAAGAGCAGAACTGACATACGTGGGCTAATAACTTGGGGTCCTCTTCAACTAGAAGTCTTCACATATTTGTTCAACACTGATTTAGAGACGTGTCTGAAAATGACGAATGTGGGGCAAAAGAGCCTCTCCTCCATTGCCCTAGGTAATTCTGTTTGGGCTCCCAAATATCCTGGTCAACAGAAAAACCAGGCCACTCAGTAGACTTTGTCCTCCCTACAAGGAGGCCCAGAGATCATCTGACAAGCACATACCCCTCAGGCAGAGCCCCCACATATGGTGTGCTGGTTGTGTAGCCCACAAGCAGCACAGTACACACCCTATACTACAGTACAGAGAATCCCTGCTATGGGGGATGGGAGAACAGAGGTCTCACTTCTCTACCCAACCTGTTTTCTCCATTTCATATTTCCAGCTCTGATTCAGAGTAGGATGACTGCAGTGGGAATAGCAGGAAAGAGAACAATTCCAAAGTGAATGAAGTAGAATTAATCAGACTCAGGTAGTCTGTGACAAAAGACATACGGAGGCATGGGAGAAGAAAATGTGATACTTTTGCAATTTCCTGTGGTCTTCCTCAAACTAGTCAGAAAAAAAACAAATAACAACAACAACAAAAAACACCCTGTCATATAAATAATAAAAATACATACAGAGCCCTTTATAGCTTGTACCATTTCACTTCCATTACGTTATGTGACTATCATAACAGTTCCATGAGACATGACAGATATAATTCTTGTTTCAAAAGTGGAACTCACCAAAGATCACACAATTAAGTGTACAGCAGAAAAACAAAACCCAAATCAAGAATTCTGAATGCAAATCCATGCTCTTGCTATAAAACACATTGCCCTATGTGACAGAATAATCTAATAGTGCCACAAACAAGCACTCAGTGGGCTCCCATTATCCTGGAGAGCCTGCCAGGGGAGATAACCACTCAAGCCACATGTTATTTGGGAGCCTGGAATGAGCCTACGTCACCAAACTGGAACATTTATCTTAAACTAAAGAAGGAAAGGCAAAGCACACTATGAACAAAGTCAGAAATTAAAAGGAAATGGTTGAAGATATTTGCAATATATGTGGCAAACATTGTATATGCCTCATATTCGATGTGCTATTACAAGTCAATAAGAAAAATGGTTACATGGCGGGGGGGGGGGGTGGCAGGAGGGAGATAGAGAGGATAAGGAAATGGGAGATATCTGTAATACTATCAACAATAAAAATATATATCAAAAAAAGAAAAATAGTTATAGAAGAGGATATTATCAGGATACATGAAAAGATGCTCAACAATGCTAACAATTCAAGAAATGCAGATTAAACCAATAATAACCCATTGCTGGCTACAGTGGAGTCTGATACTGTGATTTATAATAAGAAATCTATATTTGGTCTTCCTCCTTGGCACATAGCTCCTAAAATCCTTGGAATTTACTAAGTGTTGAGTATGATCAAGGTGTCTTTTGTAATATTAATAAGGTGACTTCTTGACAGCCCCTGGGTAAACTAAGCGTGGGGGCTGGTTGCCAGTAGAGCTCCCTTGACCTCCATGGAAGGGAGAGGGGCTGGAAATTGAGCTGAATCGCCAATGGCTGTGATTTAATCAACCATGCCTAAGTAATGAAACCTCCATAAAAACCCACAGGTCTTCTGGGTTGAGAGCGTCTCGATTGGTGAACACTGGGAGATTTGGGGAGACTGGTGCACTCAGAGAGAACATAGAAGCTCCTCACTCTTTTCCCCATATCATGCCCTATGCGTCTCTTCCATCTGGCTATTCCTGAGTTAAAATCTTTTATAATAAACAGGTAATCTAGTAAGTAAATGTTTTCCTGAGTTCTGGGAGCCACTCTAGCAAATTAATCAAACCCAACGAAGGGATCATGGAAACCTCCGACTTAAAGTCGATTGGGATTTGCAATTGGCATCTTAACCTGGGAGCATTCTTGGGGGACTGAGACCTTAACCTGTGGAATCTGATGCTATCTCCAGGTAGCTAGTGTCTGAATTGAGTTGCATTATAGGACATCCAGTTGGTATCGGAGAACTGCTTGGCATTGGGGGGATAGGGAGAGACCCACATATCAGAATTGGGAGAACTGTAATGGGTAAACATGCATTCTCACAGATTGGGGAAATTTAGCACCACCTATCAAAATGTTCCTATTCTTCAAGCCTTCAATTTCAATTCTTGGAGCTTAGAGGCTGCACAAGGATACAAGGCATATATAAATGAACTAGAGGCGCAGTGCACGAAATCCGTGCATGGGGCGGGCGGGGGGGGGGGGGGGTCCACCTCAGCCCAGCCTGCACTTTCTCCAATCTGGGACCCCTTGGGGTATGTCTGACTGCCGGTTTAGGCCCGATCCCGGGGATAGGGCCTAAACCGGCAGTCAGACATCCCTCTCACAATCCTGGACCACTGGCTCCTAATCGCTCACCTGCCTGCCTGCCTGGTCGCCCCTAACTGCCCACCCCCCACTGGCCTGATTGCCCCTCACTGCCTCTGCGTGCCAGCCTGATCACCCCTAACTGCCTCCCGTCCTGGCCCGATTGCCCCTAACTGCCCTCCCCTGCCGGCCTGGCCGCCCCTAACTGTCCTCCCCTGCAGGCCTAGTTGCCCCCAACTGCCCTCCCCTGCTGGCCCAGTCACCCTTAACTGCCCTCCCTTGCCAGCCTGGTCACCCCCAACTGCCCTCCCCTGCAGGCCTGGGTCCCCCCCACACTGTCCTCCCCTGTAGGCCTGCTCGCCCCCAACAGCCCTCCTCTGCCGGCCTGGTCACTCCTAACTGCCCTCCCCTGCTGGCCTGATCACCCCCAACTGTCCTCCCTTACAGGCCTGGTCCCTCCCAACTGCCCTCCCCTGCTGGCCTGATCGCCCACAACTGCCCAACCCAGCCGGCCATCTTGTGGCAGCCATCTGTGTCCACATGGGGGTGGCCATCTTGTGTGTTGGAGTGATGGTCAATTTGCATATTACCTCTTTATTATATAGGATATTCCTGTATTATATAGGATATTCCAATGACAAGCATATATTATAATTTTTTTTAATTAGTAAGAATATTTTAGTATTTAGAAAACCTGGGAGCATAATATCCTTCAGCAAAAAGTAAAATAAAATGTTGCGTAAGCATACTCCACTCTTACTCACTTTACTTGTGGACTGCTTTATGTTTTAATATGAAATTACTTTCCAGCTGATCTCACATGAAACATTAGTATATGAAATCTCAACTTTCTTCTTCCACTTTTATTAATAGGCAGATTTGCTGTTCCAATTACCTTCATTAAAGGGCAAATTCGAAATCCGTTCTCAGAAATGACCAATTCTCACCTCAGATAAACTAAAAGGAAAGCTGAATCTCTATCAGCTTCCACTTTCAAGTCCTAACTTCCTCAGCTTTCCTCCCTCCAGGAACCTCTACAAATATGTAAGTTATGCCTCACCGCCTTTGGACTCATGCAGGTAACCATGCAGAACAAGCTTATTAATTTGACTTTCACAGCGAACATAATGATCAAATTATTCTAAACGAGCAGGAGGACAGAGCAAAGTCTTGTCGTCCCACGCAGCCTGCTTTGAGCTGAATCGCCAATGGCTGTGATGCATTTACTTGGCTTTACATCTATCCCTACCTCTCATTTCTCCAAGCATTCCAGGAGAGTTTTGGCAATGAGGAGCCAGTTAATTTTCATCACTCATGTTGCTAGATCCCTCAAATAGTATAATATTCACACTAAAAATCTCTACATCATACTCCTTAGATCTGATTAATTTATAGCTTGCTAATAATCTCCATTGGCACCACATCATGTATCTAATGCTTGCAAAGAAGCCAGCATGGCGTAGATGGCCAGGCAAAGACTATTATCCACCAGAGTCCCATGGAGTCAGTAGGACAAAGCCACATTCGGTTACAGGAGGCCAGAATTCTCCTCAGGTGAGTAAAGGGAAAGAGTTCTGTTTTGTTTTATGTTTGAGACCCTATTGAATACATTCAAATTTTTTGAGCCTGCTTTGAACATAGCATTACATTTTCAAGATCATTTATTCACCAAACATTTAATACTAGATATAATCTACCATTTGTAGAGTGCTTAGTATATGCAGGAAGATCATTAAGGGCTTTAGCTTATTTGCTTGTGCTCCAGCACCTGCTACCTGGCCTCACTGAGTTGTGTACCACACCCTCAGGAACTCTCTCATTCGTTGACCATTTCTGCACCAAGCTCACTACTACTCCTGCCATCATTCCTAGTGACAGTGACTTAACCCTTTGCACCCTAGCTGGTTTGGCTCGGTGGATAGAGTGTTGGCCTGTGAACTGAAGGGTCCTGGGTTCAATTCCAGTCGAGGGCACATGCCTGGATTGCAGACTCTATCCCCAATGGGGGACGTGCAGGAGACAGCCAATCAATGATTCTCGCTCATCATTAATGTTTTTATCTCTCTCTCCCTCTTCCTTTCTCTCTGAAATCAATAAAAATATGTTTAAAAACAAAACAAACAAAAAAAAAAACACAACCCCATAAGGAAGCACCAGCTCCATGTGGTTTTAAGGGAGGAATTCTAACAAACCTTCAAAGAATTGATCACCCTTATGCTACTTAAACTGTTCCAGAATATAGAAAAGAAAGCATAAACTACCAAATGCATTTTATCAAGCAGATATAATACTAATACCTAAACTTGACTTCATAAAGATTGTACAAAGAGAGCTACAAAACAACTTCACTTATAAATATAGATATAAAAATCAGATATAAAATGAATAACATGTAAAAAATATAATAATGCTTCAACAAGTGGGATTTTTCCAGGAATGCAAGGGAAATTTCATTTGTAGGCAATCCATAATGTAATTCACCATTTTAACAAATATAAGAAGAAAAATCATATGATTATTTTGAGAGATACTAAAAGGGCCTACTATAGACTTCATTGCCATTTCTTATTTAAAATAGAAAGCATCTAAATCACAAAGGAATTTGAAGATGATGTAATATTTATATAGAGCATTTGAAAATATTTATATTTCCACCAAAAAACTATTAGAAATAAAAAAATCAATGAATTCATTAAAGTTTCAGGATACAAAATCAATATACAGAAATCAATTATACTTCTACAAACTAACAAAATTTTGAAAATGAAATTTTTTTAAAATCTCATTCACAATAGCATAAAAAAAAAATACTTAGGAGTAAATTTAACCAAAGAGGTGAAAGATCTGTACACTAAAAAGTATAAGACATTGATGAAATAAATTGAAAACAAAAACAAATGGAAAGACATCTCAATTTCATGGATGGGAAAGGTTAATATTATTAAAATGACCACACTACCTAAAGCCATTTATATATTCAATGCAACCCCTATCAAAATCCCAATGATATTTTTGTAGAAATAGAAAAACAAACCTAAAATTTGTATGGAACCGCAAAAGATCACAATTAGCCAAAGCAATCCTAAGCAACAAGAACAAAGCTGGAGGCATCATACTTTCTTATTTCAAATTATATTACAAAACTATAGTAATCAAAACAGTATGGTATTGGCATAAATATAGATACATAGACCAATGGAACAGAATCAAGAGCCTAGAAATAAATAAACATAATATTTAACAAGGGAGGTGTAAATACTCAATGAGTAAATGATAGTCTCTTCGATCAATTGTATTGGGAAAACTGGATAACAATATGAAGAAAAATAAAATTGAGTCTATATCTTACACCATTCATAAAATTAACTCAAAATAGACTTACACATAAGAACTGAATCCATAAAACTCCTAGAATAAAACATAGGGGGGATGGGAGGTGGGGAAGTTCCTTGACATGGGTCTTGGTAATAATTTTTTGGATATGAAACCAAAAACACAAGTAACAAAAGAAAAAAAGTGGGACTACATCAAACTAAAAGCTTCTGCACAGCAAGAGAACAAGAGAAACAATCAACAAAATGAAAAAGCAACCTATAGAATGGGATAATGTTTGAAAATCATACATTTAATATCAAAAACATATAAAGAACACATATAACTCAATAGCAAATACAAACAATCTGTTTAAAAAATGAGGAAAGGATGCCGAAACTGGTTTGGCTCAGTGGATAGAGCGTCGGTCTGCGGACTGAAAGGTCCCAGGTTCGATTCCGGTCAAGGGCATGTACATTGGTTGCGGGCACATCCCCCGTTAGGGGGTGTGCAGGAGGCAGCTGGTCGATGTTTCTCTCTCACCGATGTTTCTAGCTCTCTATCCCTCTCCCTTCCTCTCTGTAAAAAAATGAGGAGAGGAACTGAATAGACATTTTTCCACTAAGATATACAAATGACCAACAAGTACATGAAATTTGCTCAAAATCTCTAATCATAAGGAAAATGCAAGTCAAAATCACAACTAGGAATACATCCTAAGAAACCAGAAACACCAATCAGAAAGAATATATGCACCCCTATGTTCATAGCAGCATAATTTACAATAGCTAAAATTTGGAAACAGCCCAGGTGCCCATCAGCAGATGAGTGGATAAAAAAGCTGTAGTACATTTACACAATGGAATACTACACAGCTATATAAAAAAAAGAACTCTTACCATTTGCAACAGCATGGATGGATCTGGAGAGTATTATGCTAAGCAAAATAAGGCAGTCAGAGAAAGATAAGTATCACATGATCTCAAATCATATGTGGAATCTAATGAACAAAATAAACTGATGAACAAAATAGATCCAGAGACATAGAAGCATGGGACAGATTGACGAATTTCAGAGGGATGGCGGGTATTGGGGGAGATGGGTGGGCAGTGATTAATTGGGGAATTTATATGCATATATACATAGCCTGTGGACATAGACAATACAGTTGTGAAGGCCTGGGAGGGGTGGGTGCGGGGTGGAGGGGTCAATGGGAAAAAAATAAAATAAAATAAAGGAGACATCTGTAATACTTTCAACCATAAAGATAAATATTTTTTAAAATCACAATGAGATATCACTTCATACCTGTTCAAATGGCTATCATCAAAAAGTCAAGAGACAAGTGTTGGCAAGGATATGGAAAAAGGAACCCTTGTGCACTGCTGGCAGGAATGTAAATTGGTACAACTGCTAAGGAAAACAGTGTGGATGTTCCTCTAAAAATAGAACTACCATATGATCCAACAATTCTATATCTGGGAATATATCCAAAAGAAATGAAAACAGTCTCTAAGAGCTACCTGCACTCCCATGTTTATTCACAGTAGTGAAGACATGGAAACAATCTATGTGATGTGATATACACACAAACCCCCCACAGGGTATTATTTAGCCATGAAAAAAAAATCCTATTTACCACATCATGAAAGAAACTTAGCATCATGCTAAGCAAAGTAAGTCAGACAGGCAAAGACAAATACTATATGGTATCCCTTGTATGTGGAATCTGAAAAAGCCTAACTCATAGAAACAGAGAATGAAAAGTTGTTGCCAGGGGCTAGAGGGTGAGGAAATGAGGTGATGTTGGGCAAAGGGGACAAACTTCCAGTTATAAGATGAATAAGTTCTAAGGATCTAAAATTCTTAAGAATGCTACAGAAACTCAAGGCATTTGAAATTGAGATGGCAGCAGCACATCTCAAACTCCAAGGCTATTTGCAGCCAGCGACAGTAGGTGTTACACAACAAGGACTGTTCTATAGTTAAAGGTCCTTGGAATCCCACCGTGTGCTCAGCACTATACAGGGGAAAACAGCACTGTTTCTGTGCCTGAGAAACATATATTCCAACCTAATATCCTAATATTAGAATTATTTAGCTACAGGTGCACCTGAACTTTAGCTAAATAGTTTCAAAGACTGCGGAGGGGGGGTAGGGGGGAAGGTGTCTAAAATAATTCTTCCACCCACTTATCCATATCAGTCTCTTGAGTTCTGCCGCATCTTTTGTGCATTTGGGTTTTATATCACTGAAAGAAAATCAACATGCTTCTCTTTAAAAAAATAAAAGTCTCTTGTTGAAAAATAGATTGACAATTTTCCTTTTCCTATGTACCTTAGGGTGAGTGGCTCCCTTAGGGTAACTTCATAGGTAATTGAATTTGATATGAAATTTACCAAATAGCAAAGGTCTAATATGCTCTGCAGAACATCCCATATAGCTCAAATCCCTACCTGCCTGCAGATTTCAAACATAATGCCACATGGAGAATTGGCATATGGAAGAATAGAGAAGTTTTGTCCCCTTAGTGAATCAGCAGAATCTACAGAGAAAGGCCAACAATTGACCCATCCATATTCTAGCTGTACAGTTCAGTAAAAGACCTTGAAGGTACTGTTTGGACAAGCTTCTAATTCACTAGAATTAGAGGAACTAAGCCCATAATCTTAAATCAATCATTTTCTTTGTCATAAGCTTGAGACTAGCAAAATAAGAAGCCAGAGAGAACAGTGAATGCATTGCAAGCAAATAGCCCCAGTCCCCATGAGAACTCTGAATCATTCATTGATATTTGCTTCCTATGTTTATGTATTTCTTTCTCTCTTTTTTTGCAATAATTAAAAGGGATATTAAATCTTTAGTTTCAATTGCAAAACTCCCAATAATTTATCAATAAACAATAGTTGAGGACCAACTCCATGTAGGACATTGTTGTAGCTTCTAGCGATGCCAAGTGGAACGAGATTCTGTTCCTGGTTCTACAATTTTTTTTTACAGCAACACAACCTGCTATTTTCAATGGCTAAATTCTACAAATTCTATGGGCATACCTTGTGGTTTTGCACCCTTTTAAAATCTAACTGCTCAAAACAAAAACAAAAAAGAGAAAGCTACAAAAATATGTGCTAAACATAGCTCCTTTGTAATATGTGATTTAATTGAGTTAGACAAGTGCCTTTGGTTAGATTTGAGTAACTCAGAATATGCACAAAGAAGTCAATCTTGACCCAGTTCTATCATTAATTAACTGCTGAAATCTTTTGCTCTTTTTTCCCTCCTTTCCTCTAGGGCCCCTCTCCCCGCTTTCCATAAGCCAGTCCAAGTGTTCAAACTTCTGATTATTTCATTTGAAGAGACTGCTGCTCCAGATATTAGCGTCTATAAAAATAATATCTCTTAGCAAACTTCTCCCTGTCTCTCATGCATAAGAAGGGATCTTCCCATGCCTTTTTGTATCTTCTCCCACTAAGCTGTGTGTGCCTCAAGGAAGGACTCTGGCTTATTTATCTTACTTACCATGCTTGGCAACTAGTGTAACAGCTACTAGGCGATCAATAAATGTCGCTCCACGAACTTCCCCTCCATCATCTATCTTAATATCTCTACGAGCTCAATACTGAATTTGTACCGGCTGATTATAATCTCTTAACTTGCCAATCATTAGAGGAAAAGACTTACTAGCAAGATTGCACCACCCTTGTTCAGGCTGGTAGGTCTTCAAAGTAGCAAAGTCAGGCTACATAACAAGCAGAAACTAACATTAATGAGACGGTTGCACTTGTAATATCAAAGCATGCTTCAGTCAACTGTCCTTTACTCTCTCCTTTACTCTCTGCAATTATCACTCCCTTCATAGTTGCCAACCATAATAGATTGAACAGTGATGTGTCATAAACAGTGTGATGACTATACCAATTATAATGATGAGAAGGGGCATTTGCTTATGTTCAGAGAGAAACCTGGCAAAGGCAGCACAGAAAGGGGGATTCTGCTGGGACTGAACTCAGGGTCCCTGATAATCTTGGCTATTTGGCTACTCAAAGAGCACAAAGGAGCCTAGGGTGCAGAGGCACCTTTCCTACTGAAATTGCTTTCCCACTGCATAATTTCTGAACTACGGGCCTCCAAGAAAGATTTCAGCCCCTTAGTCAAGATTCTCTGAGCATCTGCTATGTCCCAGACACTGACCTAAAATAGCAAATGAATAAGACCTCAGACATTCAGTCTCATCCAAAGGTCAGCAAACGTCTTCTGTAAAGAGCCAGATAGTAAATGTTTTCGCTTTAGGGGCCATAAAGCCTCTATGACAATCACTCCACTTCGAGTGTAGCGCAAAAACGACCTTAGAAAAGTAGGTGAACTATTGAGTATGAGTGTGTCACTAAAGCTGTATTTCCAAAAACAGGCAGCTGGCCAGGTTTGGGGCCAACAGAGATTGCCAATTCACGGTCTAATCCATGAGTCAAGTACATATTTTTTTAAAATGCAAAACAGTAAGATCTGTGTTAATGAAAGTTTCTCCTTGTATTTGCACAACATTTTAGAAACAAAGAAGCTATTTCATGTCCGCTGACTCAAAATTTAATCTGCACACCAAACCGTTGTAGTGGGTAGGTCTGTTACCTCATTTTATAAGTGAGAAAACTGAGGCTCAAGCAACTTAAAGAACTTTAAGTCATTCCATAGTGAGGGGTGATTTTTTAAAAGTTATTTAAGGTACATTTAGGTAGTTTCCCATATATTGCTTTTTACAAAAAAAAAATACTGCAATCAACATTCCTATTGCTATATCTTTGTGCAAGTACCTTTACTAGTTTCTGGAAGTAAAGCTGCTGAGCTAAAGGGTTTTGTCCATTGTCAAACTGCCCTTCAGAAACACGAATTCAGATCCCCACTAACCATGCAAAAAGTGCCCATTTTCCCACACCTCTGCTGACACTAGATATTTTTTTAATCCTTTGGCAATCAGGTAAGAAAAACACCCTGTAGCTCTTTTAATTTTTGAAAACTCAATAATTTTTAGTCCTCTTCCTTGGAAGTTTTAAAAACATCCTCTCTGTTTGGTCTGTGTGCTTCCTTTACTCAATCGGTCTAAATGACTAGATGCAGAGGGACTTAGGGATTTGAAAGACTTAGCATGAAAGAAGTCAGAGCAAATGATCAAATATTAATTCTTCTCAGGGAAAACTGGATATTGTGGGAGAGCTGTGATTATCAAAATTGAGTGGGTAAGCTGTTTTTGCATTTATATAAGACTAAATAAGCTGTTTTTGTTAATTAAAGCCAGCTGAGGGTTTAACTTATTGCATCCTTCGTTTTTTCTTTTCCCACCTTTATCATATGCTTAACTTATTTTTGGTTTGGTTATATAGGAGCTAGGTAAAATGATAGGTACATGACGAGGGTGAGAAAAAACACACAAATAGAGCACTGCCATAGGTTGTCAACCGTAAGAGAAAGGAAGGAATGGAACACAGACAAGGTGCGTGTGGAAGGTCCTAAAATGAGCAAGCATGTATTATTAGGGGAAAGATGTACAACTTATTGAAGGCCTATGTACCGAGCACTCAGTAAGACTCGTTACACTATCATCTCATTTAATTCTCACAACTTTTCGAAATGCATAGAATCTGTGTTTTTTAATGAGGAAAATGAGTACCAGTGAAATTGGCCTAAGTGATTACTGAAAAACCTAAGCTGCTATTAGAAACTTTGTTTGTCTTTTGCTCCTAGTTTTTTTTTCCACATCCTATATTCACCCACCATGGTACCAAAGCGCTGGAGAGATCCTGGATTAGAACTTCTGGGTCTCCCTGCCACCAGTGTTCCTCTTCTCTCATTTTGGGGTACAAAAGAAATGATAATATTTTAAAAAAGAGAACAGGCCCAGCCAGTGTGGCTCAGTAGTTGAGCATCGACCTATCAACCAGAAGGTCACTCCCAGTCAGGGCACATGCCCAGGTTGTGGGCTCGATCCTCAGTGGTGATTCTCTCTCATCATTGATGTTTCCAACTCTCCCTCCCTCTCCCTTTCTCTCTGAAATCAATAATTTTTTTTTAAGAGAGAACAGATTGCATGTGAGAATGAGAAAGTTCCCAGAAACATGAATAAAAGAACAAGGAAATAAACTGTATTGAGTAAATGAGAAATTAAAGAAAGGAATGTAAACTTAGAATTGTGCCCAGAAGACAAGAATAAATGAGTATAGAATAAAGTAGTCGCACAATAAAACAGTGGTATGGAAAAAAACACACATTAGTAAAATGAAGAAATTTAAAAAGAAGTAAAAGACAGATAATACCAAACACCACAGAATTATAAAGCTGGATGGTTCAACCAAGAAACAATATGGCCAGCCCCTTAATTTTGAATTGTCCCCAAAGGAACCCATTTTCCATTCTCTTAATATTTGTTACCACATGCAGTGACCAAAACTGTAGCCTCTCTTCAAATAAGTGCCATATACACCCAGTGTTTATTTTACAACAAGCATGTCAAACTCGGGGCCCGCAGACAGCATGTGGCCCACAACAAATATTTTTGTGGCCTAGCCAATATAATGGTATGTAAGAAACGTTTTAATAAAAATTTCATAACTTAATTTTTACAATATCCTATTGTACATAATCTATCCTATATAATAAAAGGCTAATATGCAAATCGACCGAATGGCAGAATGACTGGTCGCTATGATGCGCACTGACCACCAGGGGGCAGATACTCAATGCAGGAGCGGCCCCCTGGTGGTCAGTGCACTCCCACAGGGGGAGCACCGCTCATCCAGAAGCCTGGCTCATGGCTGGCAAGAGCAGCCATAGTGGCGGGAGCCTCTCCCACCTCCACAGCAGCACTAAGGATGTCTGACTGATGGTTTAGGCCCGCTCTCCACAGGGAGCGGGCCTAAGCCATCAGTCGGACATCCCCCGAGGGCTCCTGGACTACGAGAGGGTGCAGGCTGGGCCGAGGGACCCCCCCCGAGTGCACAAATTTTGTGCACTGGGCCTCTAGTAATATATAAAAGCCCAGTGACTGAATGGCAGAACCACCAGAACAACCGGTCAACCAGTCGCTATGACACGCACTGACCACCAGAGAGCAGACACTCAATGCAGGTGCTGCCCCCTGGTGGTCAGTGTGCTCCCACAGTGGGAGCGCCACTTGGCTGACCAGGATGAGCGGAGCTCCTGCAGCAGGCAATCCCCGCAGGTCACACACCCCCACCAGTGCATGAATCCATGCACCGGGCCTCTAGTTATTAATAACGAACTACAATGTTTGCTAATGACTGATTACTATAATCGTGTTGCATTCGTTTCCCTTACGCACCTTACACACAAGCACACCATTTCTGTCCACTAATACTAGCAAAGAATATTTTAACAGCCGATTACCACATCATTAGTCTCGGACTGACTTGTTTGGTGTGAGCAACAGGAAATATTTCCCTTTTGGAGAAGAAAAATGGGTTTATTTGTGTTACGCTTATTACTTTGTGCAGTTATTATGTGTCTGGTAAGTTAATATTCAAGAAAAAATATTAATTTTTATTAAAATGTTCTATTATTTTATGTTAACGATTACTCATTTACTAATATTTCAGCCCTTTGTATTCAGCATGTCTTTATCGAAATAAACCCACGTTTCTATTAAAATTTAAGCTTTTGGGGGGTTTTTGAGGCCCACATAAAGTTAAACCTTGTTTATTTGGCCCATGTTAGCCTTTGAATTTGATATGCTTGGTTTACAATGTTAGCCAGGGCCTGATCACACCGTTTGCACTAACAGCTGACAGTTTCATCAGCTTCTTACTCTCCCCATCCTCAGGGCTTCTACCAGGCCTGCCAATATTTGTGTGGTGTTGTTTTTGTTCTTATTGACATGTCTGAGCTTAGAATAAGAAAAGCCAAGGAAAGCATCTTAGAAAAATTCCCTAGCCCAACACAAAGGGTGGGCATCTGCTCCAAGATCATCCAGCTACTACATGTCAGAGCCAGAGTAATACCAACCATTGATTCTTATCTTGTATCTGATTTTATAAATAAAAAAAAAATAACCTAAATTTTATTTCAATGAAAAGAAACCAATGAAATGAGAAAACTAGGGCAAAGAAGTTTAAACACAAAAAGGAAGACTTTGTGGAAGAAAGATCACAACCAACAGAAGAATGAGTGCCCCAGAGTGGGGAAAGTAAGAAACACCAGGGTAAGAGGAGAAGAACAGCATTCTTCGTTTGTTCTATTTTTCATTTGCCCTCGTGTATATGCTGTATATTGCTTCCATTCGCCACTCCTTTAGGAAAAAGGAGTATAAATTTGAGACAGGAAAAAGTAGTGAGAGAATATGGAATGAAGTTCAGAATGACCAGGTACCATGATCAAATATGAAGAGGACTGGCCAGCCAAATTCTTTAAATAAAATGAAAAGTAAGTGGTAGATGAGAAACTCGAGACATGATCTCTCTTCCTCTCCCCCTCCACCATCAAAATTTATATATTCCTATTCATTATGCCCCCATGCCTGCCTTCACTCATGTTCCTAGTTAATTTCCTGGACTTTTCATTTTTCATCAATGAGAACCTGAGGAAAAAGAATGAGCAAATGTAAAAAAATAAAAAATGAGAATAAGGAAAGTATAAAATAATTGAAATTAACCTTCTAATCTCAGTATCAAGAGAATGCTCACTGTATGAGGACATTTTAGTTACTAAGTCTAGGTTAGTAACTTAATGATAATAGCCAAATAAATAATAGCTGAAGTCCTATCTCACGTTCATTCTGGGATTCAACAAGTAGAAATAGGAAGGTGGGGTTATGGAATGGCCCACACAATTAAAATTTTTCATTCTTCTTGTTGATCATATAAAAATGTAATGCCCTATGTGATCTTCATTACTAATGTGACTCCTCTCTGTATAAGTGTGCACACACATATACATACACATACGTACACTACTGGAAGAATGCAAATCTACAAGCCAAAATATCAACCATGGTACTATATGAGGGGTGGGAAAGGCCAGGAGAAATTTCATTTAGTACCTAATATAAATCAATAGTGCTTGATTTATTTTTTTTTAAATCATCAGATATAACTTTGGACATTCAAAATGAAACAAAGAAAAAGAAAAGGGCAAATGATAATGAATACACTTAGACATGAGGGGTGGATGTGCAAAGAGAAATTATAAAAGAAATTTAAAAAATTATCCTTTATAGCTTTTATTTCATCTTCTCTTCTCCTGATTTTGTATCTACATTGGGCAGGGGTTGCCTCAGATTCCTGTTTGCATATTCTCTCAAGTTTTATCTTTTCTCATCCTCCCTAGAAACACAGACATACTGATACCATTTTTAAAGAAAACAAGAAGCAACAGGTCACTGGATTAGACAAAAACCTTATGTTATACACATCTACAACCATGACTAATTTTTTAAACAGATCAATAGAAACAATCATTCACCTTTCTTCAAAGAGATAGGTGAAGTAACTCTAGCTCACTCATGGTAGCTTCTGTTTTGTTGACAAGTAATTAGAGATAGTACAGGATCATTTGTCAAAAACTCAGTGACAAGGGTTCATGGCCTTATATGCCTGAACTAATTTCTCAAGTAGATTGCAGGACACTTAATCTTTGGCTGTTTGAATCAATTCTTCACAGTACTCCTTTTCTATAATACCATGTTTTTTCCTAAAATACCACTCTTTTTTCCCCTAAAACAGCAATTTTACATCATCCATCCACTACAAATCTTACCATTTCTCCCTTTCTTCATTAGATCCAACCCAAACTTCTCAGGGGGATATCAAAAACCTTGTGCGATGTGGACCCACCATAACCATTCTCACCCAACTGCTTCCTTACACCACACCACTCTTCTTTCTGTCTCTCACTCAGGAAGCAGTCATTTACAGGTCTATTTACTCAAGGGAAAAACAGGCCAACCTGTGGGCTATGGAAAGGCAGATGCAGAATGCAGGAGAAGTTAAACTGAGTTGTCTTTATAGAGAAGGTAGAGAATTTTTACAGAGAAAGCAATCGATTGTTTCCTTCCTATGAAAATAATATCAAGAAGAAAGAAGCATGATTGCAAGTCCAGGTTCCAAATTTGGCCAACAGCACCTCAGCTCACCCAATTACAGTAAGACCTGGAACAAATTATTTTCCTCTCCCTGCACCTCAGAATCCTCATCCTAAAATGGAGGTAGCAACTATATGTGCCTTGTTGAGTTAGGATGAAAACTATAACTGTCAAAATTATTATTAGCACCAGGGGGGTGAGGGCATTCATGGGGGGGTAAGGACACATATGTAACACCTTAATCAATAAATAAAAAATATTATTAGGCACTCATTTTTTCTAATGAGTTTGATGCGATTATCTGGTAGAGATCTCCAAAATCTGTCCTTTTCCTCGGACATCTTTTTCTGAAGCAGTATCCTTAACTAGAATGAACTTAGGTGATGATTTTGCTCTTATGAGAATTTACATATTCACAACAATGTAATATTATGTAGTTATAGTATGTAAACTTTTCTTATTAATAATTTTTTAAATCAACCTATGATTGAAACATGGAAGGAGTAATTATAAGTACAGAAAAAGAATGGAAAGATCATTATATGTGATAGAAGTTCGGAGGGCTAGTGAGAGAAAGGATTGGTAAAAGGAGTGCTATGGTCACTATATTTCTATTTGGCAGAGCAGAAAACAAAAGTGTAAGTGAATTGTTAAAGTTTAAAGGTAATCAATAGAGTAACTGAAAGACATTTGGGGGTGATGGAATAGGTGAACTAATTCTTCATCTATCACTGGAGATAATATCAAAATAGAAAAATCAATAGATAATAATATAAGTACATCATTCAGAAATATGAAAGTAACACTAAAACCCAACAAAAAGTAAAGTAAAATAGTTAATAGTAGTTTATTTAAGAAAGAGATGAAGAGGACTAAGAGAGGGAATCATACTTTCTGTACTAGTTTTTTTACTAGTGAAAATGTTTTATATTAGATTGAAATTTTCAACTGTTTTTAAAAATAAGAAAATGTAACTGAAAAAAATCACAATACCAACTAAAACCACAAGAATAAACCTACATGAAGAAAACCCAAAATCTTTACTAACATAAAAGAAAACCTAAAATATGGTGGGTCCTACCATGTTCCTGAAAGGGAGGAGTCAACGTCTTAGAGTGGTGGTTCTGCTCAGTTATTCCATAAATGCAATGCAATTCCAATATAAAAAATCCTAAAAGATTGTTTTGGAGACTAAACAGACTGTTTATAAAATTTATCTGGGCCCTTGGCTGGTTTGCCTCAGTGGATTGAGCATCGGCCTGCGGACTGAAGGGTCCCAGGTTCCATTCCGGTCAAGTGCACATTGCGGGCTTGATCCCCAGTGGGGGATATGCAGGAGGCAGCTGATCAGTGATTCTCTCTCATCACTGATGTTTCTTTCACTCTCTCTCTCTCCCTTTTTCTCTAAAATCAATAAAAATATATATTTTTTTTAAATTATCTGGAATAGAACAGAGCTAAAACAATTTTTTTTAATAAGAACAATGATGGAGAACTTGCCCTAACAGATAGTTCAGAATTAGACTAATAGATCTGTGGAACAGAATAAAGTACACAGTATCATAAGTATCATTTTCATTAAATAAGAAAATCGCCATTTTTAACAAAGTTAAATACCAAGACATGGCCACTGACCTCCCTACTCTAACGTGATATTTGGACTGGTGATGCAAGCAACATGACAACATTCAAAGCAATGTCCTGTAACCTAAAACAGGTTGAGTTGGAGTTCTCTGAGCTTCTTAGGTAAATATATTTTTTTATCTCTGAAAAAAAAAAAGAGGAGAAATACTCATAACTGGCACATTCCTATCTAATGCACAAGAGGTTTCAAATGTAGTAAGAGCAGAAATGTTAAGTTTCATATCAGGCAATTTCTAATTTATAGCTGAATTATCCCAACAACAAGACAGTAACTGGAAAAAAAGGCATGTGCAGAGGAAGAAGCAGTGTGAATTCTAGGGCAGCTTTGATCAGGGCAAAGGCTACCAGTGTGAACTTGCGAGTACAATGTTTTCTCAGGAAAGATCTATCTAAGCTAAGAACCTTGAGTTGAAATCATTGTATTCTCACCCATTTACTGCCACAGCCTTCTGGTCTCCCTTGCTCCAGCCTCATCCCTCCCCTCAGCTTCTAAACTATTGATTGATCTTTAGAAGAGAGATCTTCCTGAAGAGAGATCTTTCTGAAAATCAAATCAGATTAGTCTCTCCCCAACTTAAAATGTTCTGCTGCTTTGTTATTTATATATATATATATATATATATATATATATATATATATATATATATATATATATGTAAAAAGTTCAAATATATTAACCTGGATATGAGGTCTTTATTATAACACCTGGCCCTTGCCTGCTTCTTCATCTATGATCTTTGCTTATCTACCTGATATAATTATTTGTATTCTTCAAGTGTCAGTTCAAATGTCACCTCCAGAAGTCCTTTGCTGACTTCTCCATGCTCAAGGTACCACTGGAATGCTCCTCTATCCCAGTGCTACCGTAATTACAGTGATACAAGCATGTCTTTGCACTATCCTATGAGTTACTAAAAAGGAGGTTAATACATTTATTTATCCTTTATATCCTCAATGAGCATAAAGCATGTATATAAAGCATTCAATATATCCGTGATTGTGCCAATTATTAGCAGTTAAAAATTCCATAAGAAACTCAATTTCCCCCTCCCTAAAAATGGTCTTGTACAAAGAATTCAAATGACATAATGAGGGAAATCAAAAGTATCCTAATGTTTAGCATCTCCTAAGAGCAAAAATCTTTGTGATTGAAAAGAATAGGTCCAGCCATCATGATCAAACTTGATTTTGGCCACAGATCTGCTTCATGTCTTGGAGAAAATTGTGCAGTCTATGTTTCTTCTCCTTAAAAAAAAAAGAATGAGATTGCTGTGGTTTCTCCCTGCTCTAGAAATCTAGGACTCACTCATACACTGATATCAGACTCTATAAAGCATCCACACACAGCACGCACACTGCCAGCATGTAGGTTACACAGAGTCAAGGGGAAAATTAGTAGCAGATGCTACCAAAGTTCTAGGTCAAAGTGTGTGTGTTTTTATTTGCACTCTAAAACAAATATAATTTCTTTTCAATTAAAGTAGATGAGATGTGCATTATTCTTATTTCTATGATTATATCAGTTTACATTTCTGTGGCCCTTTTCCATATTCCAAATGCTTTCAGAGACATTATACCAGTAATTCTTACAAAAACCTTGTGAAGAAAGCAAGAGAGTAGTATTATATCTTGTTACTAAAAAGGAAATTGGGGTTGGCAGACATAACAAGATTATAAAAACACTTGCCTTAGATGCCTAAAGCTTGATCTGACATCTGTTTTTATGTTGCAGTTCAAGTCCCTTACACATTCAGTATTGATTGCTTTAAGAATCACTAAGATGAATTCTAACTGGGAAGCTAATAATAATAATTTCCTAAGTATATGCATAAATACAAAATGTAGGAGCAGACCTGAGTTTTGCACTTAGTATACAGTTTTAAAACTAAGGAGGTGCCATCTAAATTGAGGTTTCTTCCCTCTGGTCTTCCTGGCTCTCCGTGAACATTTTTCAACTTTGTATCCCCATCCATTGAAACCATTTCCACTAATATTACTATTAATAAGACAATTCAGGTTTCATGAGAATTCAGACTCCATTAATTTTATATACTCTGAAGTTGATCGGTATATTTTAAGATGTTCCACTTGAAACTGATCTGGAATTCAAAAGAAATTATTTTAAAATAGTCTTGAACCTACTAAGCTGATTTAATACCAAGATGTACAGTCAATAAAGGACATTTTTCACTCTGCAAAACAAACCATTAAAATAAATAATTGAACATCTATAAAGTAAAATGTGAAATATATACTCATTTTTAAAAATCTCTAGTCAGACACCTTACATTTGTCAACTTTAAAAGCTTATACAACTAGAAAAACTCATTCCAATTTCCATAATGTTTAAGAATTAAAGCTTAATTTTCACTTTAATTTCATCTTAAAGATTATGTGGTGAAAGTAATAGAGGTCATTCTTGTCATTACTTCCATGATGTATAAAACAAGACAATCCTGATAGTATTCTGTGCAATTCAATTTACTCCTACATTCAACTCCTACTCACAAGAGTTTCTAAACACATTAAAAGTCAAAACTCTAAATGGAAAATCCTCTAACTGCATGCCGAGTAAACCAAATTCTACCCTGTTTTTGTATAAAAGTTCCTTCCAAGGCTTAGAAAACTCAGTTATACTCCAGATCTCTCAACCAGGGTCCCATTTCTCTTTTGAATAAGAAGCAAGCATCGATGCTGCAACTGTGAACACGACACATTGAAGGTGATACCACAACTAGCAACAATCTCAAGGCAGGCTCTCCGATCCAGCACCGGCATGATAAAGTTCCATTTGAGTAGATGCACATGAATAATCTGAAATGCCAGACCAATTTCAGTTTGAAGATAAGTTTAGAAGACATTTCTTGACATTCCATTTATTCTGTCTGACCAGGCAGAAACATTTCTGATCATTCAAGAACAGTCTCCATGTATTTTAAATTTCTGCTCTCCTAACTTTACAATGTTCCCCTCACGCTACTGGAGCTAACAGATAGGCTCTAAGAACATGATACATGGATTCTGCCTCCATTTTATCTATGCCAAATACTTAGGCCATTTCGTTTTAGAAAGCTAATTGTAAACATATTATGTATCATTATAAAATAATTGTAATTATGAAACATGGCTATCTTTGATATAATTGGAAATCATTCTGTCCAGGTTATCAGAAAAAGTGAAAATACAGCTTAATTCATCATTATTCAAATTGAAAATAAGACCTGACAATGTTTAAATTAAAACCTACAGTTTGTAAGCATTAGACAAAATCTTAAACACATCTGTGCTTCAACCTAAGAATGCAGAAGGTTTTGTCACTGACCACTGTATTACAATAATGCACTTCCAATTTATCAGCATGCAAATTCTACCATTATAAAAGTACACATTTGCAAGAAAACAAGCTCTTTTGCCTAATAAAAAATACTTTGTTACCTTTTCATCTCAAATATGCTGTCAAGAGTCAGATAAAGCTTTAATTTAACTAAACATGAAACAAAATAAGAAATGTATACCATCTCTTATTAGGACTATTATACTTACCATAAAATTAGTAGTATGACTCTTACCTTTTTCTGGACTTAAGTTTTTATACACTTCGAGGTCTGCCATTAAGTTTAATATTGTTACACATTATTGGCAAGAGCAGTAAAATTTCTCTCTAAAGGCAAAGCCTTTTCCTGATACACATCTCCAAAAAAGGACAAGGGAAGAAAAAAAAAAGGCAAAGAAATCCTTAGCAGTCCCAAGAACTTGGCTCACGCTGCCCTGCATAGCATGATGAGATCTTCCCCATGCAGGCTTTATTGTGTGGAGAAAAGAAATCCAGGAGATGTGGGTATAGAACTTTGTCCCAAAGTGAAAAGCACAGCCAGATAAGAACAGTGGAAGCATCTGCTCAGGGCTGCCGCTATTGTGGGAATGCAGGCGCTGTGGCTACTTTGGGTATGAGACGTGCGTGCTTAGTGCAGCGCTTAAAGCCCACGAGCATTATGCACATTTAATGTCTGGGAAGTGTAGGACTTTAACCATCAAAGAAAGCCTCCTCACCTACAGAGGGCATTGAGAAAACACTGATTGCCGTGGTAGTGACGCAGGCTGAATGCAGAAAAGAACATGCACACACACGCACAGAGACACACAGAAGCACACACACAGACACACACACTCTCAGAAGCAAGCATCACTGCATTGGAGGCTAAAGCAATCCATTAAAAATGAGGCACGTGTGGTCCTCTACACTGCACACTACTTTGGTGCTGGTAGGGTTAAACACATATTTATTGATTAATATTGCCCTGTTTTTGAAAAATCTCTCCCTTGATTTTTATTCTTACTCCACACACAATGGTCACAGAAAGACTGGAATGTTTCCAACTTAGCATGAATGAGGTGACAGTTTCAAAACACTTGGACAGTGAGAGTTCCTTCTCAGGTAAAAATAAATCACGTGCCTGTGAGCAAAGGCAGTAGCATGAATGGCTCTAAAAAAACCAGTTTTTAGTGAATGAACCAGCATATTATTAGAATACAATTTTCCCTGAAGAATATATAAGAATTATTTGCATGTTTTAATCAATTTCTTTATCGAAGTAGGTAGACAGACAGATATTTCACAAGCAAATTTACTGTAGTCTTGCATTAAGAGTTGTAACCAAGTCTTTGCATCTGAGAATTAACTCCCTTACTCCCAGAATTCTCTTTGTAATATTAAGCTCACTTGCTCTTTTCTTCTCCCCAGCTTCAGCTGTGCCCCTGAGGCTCCCGGCACCTCCCATTCTGGACATGCCAGTGTCAACCCCCTTACTCCATTGCCTTCAAGACTACCCCACCCCACTCTTCGGAGGTATCATATTCTACCTCGATTCCCATTCACCTCTTTTCCAATTTCTTAAATATTCTTGAGAAATTTGAATTTCAAAGGTGTGTGTATGTGTATGCAAGTACGCATAATTAGAATATTCTTTTTGCAAGATATATCCGACATTGATATAGACACAACTACTCAAAATAGCAGTTAAGAGTTTTGGAGCTCATCTGCCTGGGTTCAAATCCTGCCTCTGCCACCAACCATCTGTTGGACAAGAGGTTTCAAATGTAGTAAGAGGACATCTTGCAAGTGTGAACAGAGACTCCCCCTTTCCTCTGAACTGAGCAGCTGGAGTAGATATGTTAAGAGAGGACATTTCCCCATGCCTAAATCTGACATCTCTGGGTCAAATAGAAGGCAGATGATATCCACCCAGGGGTCGCAATGTGAGCGCTCAAATGGGAGGCACATGTGGATATCATAACCCAAACCCCTTATCTGGCAGCACTGAACCCCAGAACACGACTCACACAGATTGACCCCATAATGCAAACACAAAGTTAACCCTAAGGAAGGAGGAGTTAGGGAAAGAGGAGAAGAGATTCTAAATTATTAAACAACCTCCCCACTAAACAAAGCTCTTCTGAGTATAAAAAGAGTTGAGAAGAACTCTGATCCCCTGAATCCAAAGTTAATAGCCACCAAAGCTCAGATCAAAGAGACAGTCTCTTATAGGCCAGTCACACTCATCTGTGTAACCTTAGGCAAGTTACTTACATTCTTTGCTCTTTGGTTTCCTTATTTGTACAATAGGCATAATAGCTCCCACCCTAAAGTGATATTGAAAGTATCCACTCAATGCACAAAATGCTTAGAATCACAATTATTTTATATTATTATTTTACTATTGTTATTAGTCTTGAAATTCTGGAAAAGTAGTGGACTTCATTGTTTAATCTGAACTAACCAGGACTTTGAACACAGCGTGGCATCCTAAAACTTGAGATCTCAGAAATACCCACTCCTGTTAAATAATTCAAATGATTGATGCTCCCAGGTAATCTTATAACACAAAATTGTTTCCATAACATGAAAGTGCCAAATGATGGATTCCTACTTCCTTTGGCTTCCCAGAACCAAAGCTACCCAAAAAGCAAAGGGCATCTTTGGGCTGATTTCCCACTCAATCAAAAAAAAAAAAAAAAAGAGAGAGAGAGAGATAGCCCTAACCAGTTTGGTTCAGTGGATAGAGCATTGGCCTGTGGACTGAAAGGTCCCAGGTTCATTTCCGGTCAAGGGCATGTACCTTGGTTTCGGGCACATCCCCAGTAGGAGGTGTGCAGGAGTCAGCTGATCGATGTTTCTCTCTCATCGATGTTTCTAACTCTCTATCCCTCTCTCTTCCTCTCTTTTTTTTTTAAAAAAAAAAGGAGATGGAGGTCAAAGTTCTCCCAAGGAAGGCTTGGAACACCTCCTTTCCCTTTTCCTCCCAAAGAGCAATCTTGTAATACCAATACAAGGGAGGTCAGGAGAGGAGAAGGGAGTCAACTGCTCCTCCTCCACAGGGAATCTTCTCCCAACAAGTTCTTCATCCCTCTAATCCTCTCGCCCTCAGAGCACTCCAGGCTCCACCCTGGAAAGGCCGGCAGATAGGTCAGATATGGAGCCTAACACCACAGCAATGAGCAGTGCCTCAGGATTATCTTTAGTGACTCTGGGGCACTTTGAGGGCCAACTCATGCTCCCAAGGTGAACACTCTGAGGCTCTGTGGGGGAAAGTGGGTGAGCTTTTAAAGAGCAGGCATGACCCATGCATATGCATTTGACCACCAACGAACACTCATGGATTTTTGAGAGCCTAGAAATATCTATCCCTTACTATACATGCAATTCTTCAGCATCAGCGAATAACCTATGCAGCCCATGGGAAAGAATCAGAAAACTTAAACACCTATTCTAAAGTCTGCAGGGGTACTGGATGAATAGCACATAACCCTGATTACTCCTCAGTGCTCTCCCAACTGAAGGTCATGTACAATGTCAAGTCTAGGTTAATCAGCTTTGGGGAGCAGTGGTGCGTCCACTAACAGGTCACCTCAAGAACCACATGGCTTTAAAATCTTTTTCTTACCTGAAACCCTCATTTGAAAAGGTTGGGCTTTTTCCAGATTAATTCTAACCCAGTGCTGGGCATATAGTAACTATCTTAGCTGTCTCCATTTTTAACCATTAGACCTAATATGGAAATACCTTTCACTATTCAGGTGAAAGGCAGAGAAAAAATGTATCTGAGTTCAGCTCCTGAATTTAAGAGTAAAGGAATTGAAACCCAATCTGACATAGTTTTCCTCATTTTTCACATCTGAGTTCTAACGTCTGTTGTCTTAAAGAAATGTCATAAAGTGAAAAAGTCAAAGGATGGGCTTCAGAGTCCAGTGAAGCAAAGTTCTAAGTCCTAGCTTTCTCCTCTACTCACTGCATGATCTTGGGGAGTTATGGGTAGGGTGGTCAGATAAAAGAGGATGCCCAGTTAAATCTGAGCCTCAGATAAACAACAAATAACATTTTAGCATGAATATGTCCCAGGCAATATTTTCTGCATTTTTATTTGTTAAACCTGACTACCCAACTGAGAAGAGCTCTCTAAGCCTAACTATTTGCATCTGGGGAGTGTAGTACTCACCTCATAGGATATATCTAAAGGGTGAATGAGCTCAGATAGGCCAACTCCAGTGCCAGGACAAGTAAGTATTCAATAGCTAGAAGTTAAGTGAATGGCCACTCCAATCACTGGTTTGATATAACTTAATTTAATAAAGTATCACACTGAAGAGGTTCTACTGTACTGCCTCCCTATACCTCAACCTCACCAGTTGCATAATTCTGAACCAAGACAAACTCAGGGCAAAAGTATGGCACTTATCTGCCCTCTGAGACTCCCAAATCCAATCAGAAAACCTATTGACACAAACATGGGAGCCACCTCACTTCATGAGACAATTGTTATAAAAGCTACCATTTATCAAACATTACCTTCTCTAATCTTCACAATAATTCTGCAGGAAAACATAATAGGACCCATATTTTAAAGCGAAGAAAACAGACTAAAGTTGGACACATTGTCCAAGATCACACAGCTGTGCTAGAACCAGGAGCAAAACCAAGCCCACTCCCGGTCCAGGCCCTTCCCATGGGCGCCATGCTTCAGGTCATGGGAACTATCTGTGAGATCTCAGGCCTACCTTTAAAATTCCTCATTTTTTTCCAATTAGAAACTATTCCCACACAATTGTAGAAGCTGTGGGTGCCTCTGGCATAGACACACAGAAATGCTGAGGAAGAAAAATAGTCTATAAAGCCATGATCCTTATTTATCCATACAATTTTTGAAGCAGATTCAGCTTTCCTCACAAGATGGACAGCAGGTAGTGCAAAGCAAGTGAAGAGCAGCAGTGGCTTTGCAGTGAAAGAGCCTCTTGGTGGTGCCCAGCTGGCTGACCATAACGCTTTTTTCTTTATGGGAGAGACCTAACTATACATCGTAATGATACAGAACGTGTCCTATCGGTCACACACTGTTGTCAAATAAATCAGTTTGGAGCTCCCCTACAATAAAAATCTGACATGCATCAGTGGACAGCAATTGCCACACATTTTTATGCATCTGAATCCAAAAACAAGCTGAATATTAACCACATTTAATTGTGCTATGTTCCATAGGACAGAGAGGAGTCCCCTTAAGCCCAACTGCCTTTTTGAAATGGGGCCTCCTTGATCATTTATTCATCTCCCCTTTGAGATCTTGGCTTTAAAAATAAAATTTCTCATTATTTCTTGGAAAGACTTGACTATTTATCAGTCACGTCACTTGAGACTTTATAGGTTAGCATGAAAATTTACGGGCCCATCACTGTCAGTTGATGAAGATGTCAATATGAATCAAAGGAAAGTCCTTGGGAGCCTGATTTCAGCTTGAGCTACCCACAAGCCACCGAGACCTCTCAGGCAAGATTTTATTCACAGACCCTGTCAGAGACCTCGGAGCTTGCAGCCAGCGAACACATATGAAGAGCATTTCAACTGCTTTTGGTAGAGACTCAGTTAAATGTGAAATTCAACTGACAGTTGGGTTTTGTGAACTCACGGCCAGCTATAAATAAAGGTACCCAGGTTCATAAATCAGCGTCTGACTGCATCTCTAGCATCAGTTCTGATCAGTGTTAATTATAACATTAACAGAGAGAATTAACCAGAGACAGGTAGGCACAGGGGAGTCTCTAATGGTTGTTGACAGTGACACATATAAAAACAAACATCTACTCTGAGAGCTGAAGCTTTAATTACATTCTCAAAACTCCAGTAGTGACATTTTCAAGTCCCCTCCCCACAGCACTCAGAAGGCATGTGTACCCTTGAACAGAGACTTCCCCTTTCCTCTGAACTGAGCAGCTGGAGTAGATATGTTAAGAGAGGACATTTCCCCATGCCTAAATCTGACATCTCTGGGTCAAATAGAAGGCAGATGATATCCACCCAGGGGTCGCAATGTGAGCGCTCAAATGGGAGGCACATGTGGATATCATAACCCAAACCCCTTATCTGGCAACACTGAACCCCAGAACACGACTCACACAGATTGACCCCATAATGCAAACACAAAGTTAACCCTAAGGAAGGAGGAGTTAGGGAAAGGGGAGAAGAGATTCTAAATTATTAAACAACCTCCCCGCTAAACAAAGCTCTTCTGAGTATAAAAAGAGTTGAGAACAACTCTGATCCCCTGAATCCAAAGTCAATAGCCACCAAAGCTCAGATCAAAGAGACAGTCTCTTACAGGCCAGGCCAGCCCAAGCCAGGGCCTGGCCAAGGAGGATCCAAACTGCAAATCTCCTTCAGCAGCGAGAGGGGACCCCAGCCTCTGCCAACATCGGGGCTGTTGCCTTGGCATGGCTGACTGGTGTATCTCTGGGAGAGCTGAGTGGCCATAAACCCCCGGAAGGACAGGAAAGGAGATGTGCTCCTCTGAAAATCTAACCCTGAAATGTCTGGGAGAGACATTTTTGTAACAAAACATGACCTTCCGGGAAATGATGACCTCAAAGGGCCTAGACAGAGACACATCACCCCTCTTTCTAGAAGAAAACCAAGGAAAGAGATTGTACCGACAACTCTGGTGTCAAGTTTCAATATGTCACAGCACACAGTACTCTCACAACAGTCTAAATTCCTAACCCAAATACCCTACAGAAATAAAATAAAATAAAATAGACTCCTTTGTCACTTTCTTAATGAAACAGAAAGTGGCTGTTCTCCACAACTTCAATAGTGCATGTTTTTACACACATTAAAACTTTTATAGTGTCTCTTCTACAAGTCAAATAACTTCACTACTTTAACCTTTCTCCTTATATTATTATCCTCGACAACAATCGTGATGTGCCAAATTTTTTGTTCTGCCTAAAAGGCCCCTCAACAGGTAGATGGGACATAGCAACAAGGAGGACCATAATGTAAACTGGGGAGCAGGAAGGGTGAATGTCTTGTTCACCGATGTACCCTCAGGAATACATCAGGACAGTAGTGAGCACCAAGAAGGTCTGAAAGCAGGAAGACCCGCCCAACACAGAAACTCAGATTGCGGACAGTTTTCCACTTCCCAGGAAGACTGCAAGAGATGGGAGCACGAAGAAAACCAGTTGCTGGGCCTGTGAGCCATGGTACCGGTCAATGAGGGAATGACCACAGGCAGCCTTTTCTGTATAACCAGGGAGAAGATTAAGCCGGAAACTACTCCTGGGCATTTCCCTTGTGATGGGAATTAGCAATTCATTAAAGTTTTTCAAATGGCATTCTAGTTAACACTTTACCCTAGGAATTTAGGATGAGAGAGAGAGAGCCTGTGGTACCAAAAGAAGGTAGAGTTCCTTAGGAGGAAAAGAGAAAGGCCGGTTCAATTACAAATCCAGAGACAAGTACAGTGGCTGAGAATTGAGGGCATGGAGTAATTAAAAGCAACATGACAGACATCAACTGTGTAATGAAAATTTAAATCTTGGTTCTACCAGAGAGCTTGGCATCCCAAGTCAAGTTAATTTCCCCACCTACAGACTAGAAAGCTACTAGCCCAGGACCTAGGCCAGCTACATAATCTCCAGGTCCAGTGAAAAATGAAAATATAGGGCTTGTTTTCAAAAAATAAAGAATTTCAAGATAGCAACAGCAGAGCATTACACCAAGCACAGGATGCTTATAAGCCCCATACAGACACACCCATGAAGCTGCCCCTAACCCTAAAACTTGATAGGTTTTATGAAGCCGTAACATTTTCTCCATCGGTTTCTTTCTCCCAGGTCTGTTTCCCTATAGATATTAGTTGGGAAAAAAAATCCTTTAAAAACAAAAAACCTTTAAAAAATAATAAAGGGTTCCATCAATATTGTTTCCTTAGGTTGATAACTGTGCTATAGTTCTATAAGGGAATATCCTTATTCTTGGGAAATACACTGAGGTATTTATGGGCAAAGGACCATGAGGTATGCAACTTATTTTCAAATTATTCCAGGAAAGTAACTGTGTGCGTGTGTGTATGTGTGTGTGTGTGTAATGATAATGATAATAATAATCATATAGGGTAAAAGCCAACAGTAAACAAATCTGAGTAAAGGCTATATGGAGGTTCTTTGTTATATTCATACTAGAGGCCTGATGCATGAAATTCATGCAAGAGTAGACCTTCCTTCCCCCGGCTGCCAGCACTGGCACCCGGGACCTGGGCTTCCCTCGCAGCCCCAACTTTGTCCGTAAGGTTGTCTGGAAGGACGTCCAGTCTAATTAGCATATTGCACTTTTATTATTATAGATTCTTGCAACTTTTCTGTGAAGATAAAATTATTTCTTTAAAGAAAAAGCTAACATAACATAAAGGTCCCATCTGAGCACAGAAGGAGGAAGAGGTAACGGCAAAGAGAGACAAGGTTGTAAACTCTATACAGAGAGAAGCTATTTCTACTTTGTTAACTCTGGAACTCCAGTACAGAACCCAGATCAACAAATATTTAAAGCAAGCAGGAGAAAAGGCAGCAATATCCTGTGTTCAAACTGGACTGGGGAATAAGAATCTGGAACACAGACAAATGATTGATAGTTATGCCAGTGCTTGGGAATCAGGGAGCTGTCTCTGTTAGAATAAAACCAAGGAATCGTGGGCACAGGGGCACATGTGGAGTGGTAAGTACCACACCCTGCACTGCACCCCACTGCCCAGGGCCGTGGTTCTCACCACTTACTAATAATTTAGTTAGACCTGCCTTAGGCCCATCACTTAACCTTCCTAAGCCTCAGGATCCTGAGTGATACAATGTGGGAGGTTGCTAATTAACTCACCACAAACTTACTGGGCATCTCCCACATGCCAGGCATGTCTCCTGTTCTCCAGAGCTTTCATTCTAGAAGGGATCTACAAACTGACTGCATTAAATAATTTCTCAAGGTCTTTTCCAGCCATGAAAATTCTACACAAAAACCTCTGAAGCTTTTCGCTTCAAAGATAAGCATGAGTATTACAGCATAACCACCCTCTAACATCCTCATAGCAAAGGCATATTCTCTTGAAGGTGAAAAACTATATGAGATGCCCAATGTTTTTTAACTTAAAAAAGAATCCATCCCCATGAACAGTGAAATGCTTGAGAGCATATATAACTGAGCCTTCTGTCAATAATCAAGTTGGTTTTCACAGCCAAAATTCTTATTTCTTGACTAGTCATACAAATAGGTATTTTAAAGCTCTAACAAAGCTCTATACCTAGAAAAAAAATACTATAAATGATAGGAACTCTTTTTAAAGCAATAAATGTATCAATGAGAAATAACTTTGAAGTGTAGATTAATGATTAGTATTAAAATTTAAAACATCAAAAGCATTTTAATTTTCTGCTCCATTAGTTCTCCTCATTCATAGTCAACTAGCACAAAAATGGTTACAAAGGCTAATTTTGTTAAAGACCTTGGAGAAAAGAGGAAAGAACTGATCTTTCATGAATACTAAAGATGATAAAATAGGAAACCAATAACATTTTATCACTTTATAAAAAATTAATCCAATCTAGAAATAATCTAGTACTATGATTTATACTGAACTTGTTATCTAGCCAAGAAAAATTTTTATGTCAGTAGTATCAAAAACATGGTACTTACATATACCAGATATTAAACCTCTGCACTGATTTTTATAATTTAGGAGAAATGGCAAGGGATAGAGGATCAAAATATATAATTAGAGAACAAAATAAGAGGTATATGAGAATATTATTTCCCTGATGGGTTCTCAGGAGCTAAAATAGGCATACATCTATGAAAATGGTCTCAAATACAGGCTGCAAGTTGAAATAATTAAACTAAAAGTATTTTTCCTTGAAAAGCAACCATCCTCACCCTGGCCAGTGTGGCTCAGTTGGTTGGGGTGTTGTCCTGTGCACTGGAAGGTCACAGGTTCGATTCCAGTCAGGGCACATACCTAGGTTGTGGGTTCCAGCCCCAGTTGGGGTGAGAGGCAACTGATTGATACCTTTCTCTCTCTCCCTCTCTCCCTCCCCCTTCCCCTCCCCCTCCCCCCTCCCCCTCCCCCTCACTGATACAAATCCCTCATTCAGATGGCTTCTCAAGTCCTCTCTAGTTCCAATCTGACAAGCATCATTTGCAGACCAGGGAGTTGCTTATATCCTTAACTATATCTTCCTATGTTTCAGACATAGGAGGTTCAAATTTTTAAGCCGATTCTTACAAAGAAAACTACCTGGGCATTTGTAGCCCTTGTGTCTCTTATTTGGGAATCAGCACATTGGGATACCATTTGGGGTCTTTGTCATTAGCTGTACACCTCACACACGTTTCCACCCTCTAAACGCTTTGGTTGGTGGAAAAGAGTTCTTCTCTTCCCCACACCCCATCCTTTTCCACCTGCCTGTTCCCTGGAGAATAAGGACTAGTCCCTCACTCAGAGGACTCACACCCAAGCCCAGTGGGTCTCTCACACTTTACAGTGTATAGAGCTCTCCTGGGAATCTTGTTAAAATGCAGATTCCAATTCTGTTAGTCCTGGGCGGGGCTGTGAGTCTGCATTTCTGACTAAGCCCTCAGCAGATACCAACTTTCTGCTCCCATGCCCAGTTCTCTGAGCACCGCCTTCTCAGCCTGAGGGCAACTAACTCATCATGGTATCACCATAGCCTCCTCTAATGACCTTTAAAGCGTATTGAAGCTCTTTTAAAACCTTAAAACCCACTCCCTCAGTTGCTTTAAAAGATACAAGTTTGTGTAGCACATCATTGTTTCACAATAGTGGGAAAACCCTAGATTTAAAAGTATGACCAATTCCTTTGTGTCACCCACATGGACCTATGTGCAAAGAAGGAGGTATCGTGCAAAACAAGAGTGACCTGAAAGGTCAAGACTTCTCCTTTACAACTCTGAAACTTCTAGGAATAGCACAGGGACCCTGAGCATCATTTTTCTCACACGTAGAGTTGATGAAGGGAGACAGATGTCTACGGGCTGACAAAGCTTTCCTTCCACAAAATGTTTATGCGTCTCTTAAGTCTCTAGGTACCCCTTAATTTTCCAAGGTGGATAAACAAACAATTTAATGATACTCAAGGTTACATCTGATGTACTCCAAGTACTGTCCTTCCATTTCCTGTGTTTCATATTTATTTCTGTATCAATTCTTTAAATTATCCGGCTGTGAACTGTGTTGTCCTCAATATGGATTAATCAAAACAAAGCACGATTAGTTAGGGTTAGGTTACATTCTTTGTTGCCTGTAGTTACAGACCTTCCCAAAGTATTTATGTTTACCCAGCAGGCGGCCATAGATAACATTGTGGAGTCAGTTAATGCTCAAAGATATACTACTACCTTTATATCATGTAACAGATATATTGGCTGTAAAGTTAAGACAAATCACATTTTAAGAGCACTATAAAAGAATGATATTAAAAGGAATATGAAATAAATATGTTAGAAAAGAAAAAAATAACTACATGAAGGTAAACACTCCTCTGCATAAAATCATGATTTTCATGTACCAGTTTTGCACAAACTACCAAATACATACTGTGGTAAATCAGTAAACTAATAACCTAATTTAGTTCCTAATTTAGTTCTGATCAGATCAATATTTTAGTCAATTAGCCACTGTAGTCCAATGAGTCTCACACTTCCCACTGCATCAAAATCACTTGGGATAAAGATATGAAATTATATAGGTAAAGATGTAGAGATAAGGAAGGAAGGAAGGAAGGAAGGAAGGAAGGAAGGAAGGAAGGAAGGAAGGAAGGAAGGAAGGAAGGAAGGAAAGACAGTTGGGGCCCACCCTCCAGAGTGATTTAACTGGACTTGGGAAGAACCCAACCATCCATATTTTCTAAACACTGCAGCAGATTCTAATGTATAACAAGAGTTGAGAATCACTAGTCTTTCATTTTTAATCATTTTAAGTGTAGTCTTAAAACACATGCTGAAATTATAGATTTTTTTTGGTTTCTTTAGTCTTTTCTGTACTAACTTTTCTCCAGTGAGCCTGTGTTGCTATCATCAGAAAAAAATAAAGTGAAAAAATTTTCTCAAGGAAAACCACCATCCATAAAATCCCAAGCATAAATGGCCCTTCTCCATATCCTGTTTATTCTATATTCTAACACACTATTTGTATCCATATCCTTCTTCCTAGATGCCCAGTCTTCCCATACCTACAGGGTTAGCATAAAATGGGCTATACTCATAGGATATAACCATTATCCAATTCATAAATTCTGTAGTTCAATTGAGAAAATATGCTTTTGTCACCTTAAGTCTGGGATTTTCAACCCACCAGAATCACTGGAGGACTTCTAAAAATCCCCCCAGGCCCTGGATGCACCTCAGACCAATGAAATCAGGGCTAAACCTCTGGGCTGGGCCCCACACAAAAATATGCATATTGATTCCAGTGTGCAGCCAAGGCTGGCAACCACTGGCTTAAGAGTTAATTACAAGTCTCCACACCTGGAGATAAGCTTCTGCTAGCTGAAAAGCACAATACTTTGAAACTCTGACACTGGTGTAATTTCAAAGAATGGTTGGTTATTTGCGGCTATGCATTAACGTTCGATTTCAAGTTGGCAAGGAGTAAAAATAAAACACTAAATAATAAATGTATTCACTGGTCTTCCTTTTAATTGGGCAAAGTCACCATCTTCTACATTTAAATACAGGAAATTCTGAGAACACTGTTATGTGTCAGTCATGTATTCCAACGAAATGACAAATATGGGAAAAGAAAGCTGAATTAAAAATGTCTTCACAGAGTCCACATTTATCCTACCAGGTAGGTGTTATTTCTCAGAGTAACTTTTCTACCTGGAAGTGAGCTTTGTACTCTCACATTGCTTGAGATTCTAAGATGAAAGGCCTGTATGCTGACCATTTTCTTGTTTGTAAATCTGAAATAAAAGTGCATGTTCTTAACTTTTAAAGAAGCTGTGTGCTGTTTAATTATTCTCCTCATGTACCCCCAGGCCTCCTCTCTTCAGAGAAAACTGGTGCTTTTGTTTTTGCAGGTCTATTTTATGCTCTCTGGGGTAAAAATTAACCCATAGACAAAACTTCTGTGATGAGATTTTTCAGACACAAGCAGCAGAGAATTTTAATAGCATGCAAAATACTGCAATTAACAGCTTTTACTAACAGTGTCATTTTAATGAGCAAAACCTCCATTTTCAGAGTTGAATAAAAATAAACACATAGAAATAACCAATGGAAATTCTGGAAAGCATTAAATGAACTCAAAAATTCTAAAAAAATCTTTTAAAGGAATGGGTTTGTCCTTTTCCATATCAAGGCATTATACCTTTGTAATAAGCTTTTCTAAAGCACACTAGGATTCTCAGCAGAAGTGGCCTTTCCTTCTCAATGTCAGAAAGGAGTGGTTTATGGGTATTCCTTTGTTCAAGGCAAAAGCATGAGTGAATGAAAGAAAAGGGTTTGCAGCCAGAGAAATGAGGCATTCCACAGCACAAACATTAAAGGCCAAACTTAACAGAGTGCCAAAATAATAAACAGGAAGTTGTTCTCATCTCCCCTACTAAATAAACTGAGTAAAGTCACTCAGAAATATCTTATTGAGTGTATGCAATGCACTCTACTATGGACAGTAGATAGAAGTCAGTATAGTCTTTGTCTCCTGGAACTTAGAAGGTAGGAAGTGGGGGACAAAAATTACATCGTTATCACAAAATTAATTGTGATAGTGCAATAAAGCAGCAATGCACGGAGATAGGAGAGCATAAGACAGGGCTTGACATGGTCTGGGAAGGGACCTTCACTCAGATCTGAAGAATGAACTAAAAGCTGGCTAAGTGAAGAAGGGGTAAGTTTTGTGGGCAAGGAACATAAAGGCTGGTGTAGCTGGGGTGCAAAGAGGGAGGGAAAGGGTGAGATAGGGCTGGAGAGGCAGCGGGTACCAGTGGGGAAGTAGGAGTTCTGCTCCAGTATGTTGAACCTGAAGAGCTGGAAGGCATCAGTGGAGCCATCAAGTAAGAGATGGAAATCTGGGGATGGAGCACAGAGGGTTGGTCTAAGCCAGAGACCCACTGTTGAGAGTTATCAGCATATTAGTTGGGAGTTGAATCTGTGCACATGGGTAAAACACACGCTAGGCTATGGGCTTTAAATTAAAAATCTAGATATCCCTTTGAAACCAACAGGTGGCACTTGTAATAACCCCCAACATACTTGTTGAAAGGAATGAGCCCTAAAAAAATATAAACTATTACAGGTCTATCGGGATGAATTTTCATTTACACAGCATAAAGGGATAAACTAGAATTTTCGATCTTTGTTATGATAGATGGGAGACAGGAGTTTGTGGAGTTTTTTATTACAAATGGAATCAATAACAATTATTACTGTTGTCCAAGAAAGAAATCTGGACCTTTGGAAACTAAATTAAATAATTATGTTGTCCTGGAAGAACCCTAAATCTGCTTGTGGAAAGACATTTTATCCGCCCATCAATCTCTGTGCATAATTTAGCCATAGAGTAGGAAAAGACTTTGGGAAAATGAGAGAGCAGAGGAAAATTAATTGTAATTATGGAAATGAAGCTTAAAGAACAATGGTCTAAATTTGTAACAGGTTTAATGAGAAATAATTCCCATAAGTAACCACTTAAAAGTCTGCAAATCTGAAAAAAAAAGTTGACTGTTTATTAGACATGTTTCTTCCTTCTAATTTAGTAATTAGAAAATTGGTGTTTTCAAGCCTAAAGGATTAAAATCATTAAGGACCTTTCTGGTTGGCTGGACTCCCAATGGCCCCAAGTTTAAGAGAAAGAATGTGACAGTCAATGGCAAAGGCCAGCCACGAATCTCCCTTGACGCAATAAGGCTTGTTTCAGACAACTAAAGCCAAAGCTTCAAAGATAGAGCATTGTTACTTCTCACACACCTGGGCTTCCCAGGTATCCAGATCTTCAACTTGCCACTTTCCTATACAGCATTTCAGAGTCTGAATGACCTCTACATAGAAAGCATGACATACCCAGCAAAATCTCCCCATCATATTAGATTCCCCATGGGGAAAGGCCGAGACACCTCAACATGGGTTTTTATACGTCTAGTTTGCTGCCTGGTTCTGATCAATCCAGCTACACAATCTTTCAAGAAGCAAGCCCAACCAAGAACACCAGCACCAGTACATTTAGGGAAATGAAGTCGCCCAAGCCAAAATGTTAATGGACAAGGACCAGCCTGGAATGGCTCTACAGGGTTAAGGGGCTGGAATTCCATCCACTCAAAATCCCATTACCTGAGCCCTATTATGTGTACAATGAGGTGCCTGGATTGGCAGAGATGACATCACCCCAGAGACAAGCATGGGGGCAGCTACAAAAGAATGATTCAGAGACTTCTTACGGCGAATGTGTATAGGAGCAGCCCTCATAACAGTGTGAGAAGAGACTGCAGTTGATAGATGTGGGACGAGAAAGAAGACAACTTCATACGCCATCCCATCCTTCACCGCCCGCAGCAGTCTGCACAACTCCATGGGAAGAAACATGGAGTAAGACCAAGTGCAGGGGCCAGACAGGTACCAAAGTGTCCTCGGGGCAAGGGAAGCCATGCCTCCGCCAGAGGGAATCAGAAATGGGCAGTGAATGGGGCTGCAGAGAGGGAGTGGTGGGTCCTCCCTGAAGAGCCAAGTGAAACGAAACATCTTCAGAAGATGGAACCAGAGGGAGCCTTGATCCCCTCACCACCATTGGCATACAAACAGGTTATTTCCTTTGTGTTTTATCCAAACCTAAGTGCCCACTTTTGTAAGGCCTAAAAGGTTGGCTCTGATTTATCTCAGACAAGGGAAGAGGAAAAGTGTGCAAATCAAATGGGTCAATTAATTCGCAGCAGATTCTTCTATTAGTCTCTATTTAACAGTGGGGTGATGAGGAAAGATAAGAGAGACAGCATTTCTTGAAATTTTAGCACTTGGGAGTTTAGAGGTCATTTGTCCTTAAGGTGCAGCATTTTACTGACATGGAAACTTAGTCCCAAAGGGAAAACTCACCCAAAGCAACCCAACTAGAGGGCAGCCCCTGCAAGGTGCCACTCCTGGGTCAGGCCTTGCTAAACCTTCACTGAGTCTGCTAAACCTTCACACTTGCAAGATGTCCCTGAACATCACAGACCTGGAAATCTACATGCTTTCAAAGCGTTCTGCCTGTGGCCATCATTGGAAGGTGGGGCTAAAGAGAAATCTACTGGGTAAGGCTCTTTCCAGAATTCATTCTATTATAATCTATCAAATTTCAATGACTCAAGTATATGTCCTCCTTTAAATCCTTTCTTCTTTTTACTTTAATTCTTTTTCTCAATTTGTCCCTGAAATTTTTCCATGCAATGTTCCTCTCTAAGAGATAATACTTCTGATCTTGATGCTCACAAAATCTTAATTATCACCGCGTTCATAGGAATTAACGTGTGCTGATATTTTCTGGAAGAGTGTGTCATTGGTTGGAAAAGCTAGGCTTTGGCTCAGTGCAGGAGTGGCACTCCCATATAAAATCTAGTAATACTCCCAAACCCCTAAAGCAGGCAGGCTTCAGAAGTCACAATTTGCGAATAAAGTGGCTAATGAGAACCATAATTCACTTCGACATAATTCCACTCTCCTTCATATTTACCAGGCAGGATCTGGCATTCTTCTTTGTCCAGTGAGGATGGAATTCCAGTGAAGGGGAAATTCTCTATTCTTTTTCTTTTTTTATTTTATTTTCTTAATTTTTTAAAATATATTTTTATTGACTTCAGAGACGAAGGGAGAGGGAAAGAGGGATAGAAATATCAATTATGAGTGAGAATCATTGATCAGCTGCCTCCTGCACAACCCCTACTGGGGATTGAGCCCACAACCAGGGTATGTACCCTGACCGGGAATCGAACCATGACCTCCTGATTCATTGGTCGACGCTTAACCACTGATTCACACCAGTCAGGCTCTTTTTCTTTAAAAAAAAAATAAATAAATAATACAATGACACTTGTCCAGAAAGATTACTTGTCAGTCCTAGCTACTGGTCTCTTCATGGTCAGGAGGAACTCATAACCATCACACACACACACACACACACACACACACACACACACACACACACACACGCCCCGCTTCTTTAAAAAAAAAATGTAGCCCTAGCCAGTTTGGCTCAGTTGATATACAGTAGAGCGTCAGCCTGAGGACTGAAGGGTCCCAGGTTCGAATCTAGTCAAGGGTACATGCCAGGGTTGTAGGCTGGATCCCCAGTGGGGAACATGCAGGAGGCAGCCAATCAATGATTCTCTGTTACCACTGATGTTTCTATCTCTCTCTCCCTCTCCCCTCTTCTCTGAAATCAATAAAAAACATTAAAAAAAAACAGAGACATTGACAACCTAGAATTTTTTTTAAAAGTAGCTTTTTGTAAGTGCAGAGCTAACTACAAAGTTTACAGTTAAAAGGAAGCCTTACCTCCTCTTCATCACCATCTTGACAGCCGTTTCTTCCCACATCCTGGCCTATAGGACACTCCCATTCACCACACACCCACCCATGGTGCTGCTAGAAGAGAACTTTGCAATCTGGCCAAACCCTCATTTTTAGAGAGACAGGCAAACTGAGGGTGTCCTAGGTGACAAAGGCTACACAAGTTAATAGCAAAACTGGAAACAAAACTAGTTCCAGGATCCCATTCCAGCCTACTTTCCTTTACAAACTAGCAATCTGGTTTCTGCCCTCACTTCACTGACTAGGCCTCTGGCCATGAAGGGATGCTGGATTAAAAAGAAATTTATTTACTTAAACCAAAGTAATTGGTTTCATCAGAAGGTTGTTGTAAGGCAAAGTAAAAATACATATGAGGCTTTTTTTTTTTTTTAATCCTCACCCAAAGATATTTTTCCCATTGATCTTTAGAGAGAGACTGGAAAGTAGGGAGGATGGAGAGAAAGAAAGAGGGAGAGAGAAACATAGATGTGAGAGACATATTGACTGGTTATCTCCTGAATGCCCCAACCAGGGCCAGGGCTTGAACATGAAACCAAAGAATGTGCCCTTGACTGGGTCTCAAAACTGAGACCCTTGAGTCTGTGGGCCAACACTCTAACCACTAAGCCAAACTGGCCAGGGTGATATGAGGAACTTTTTGAAAAGACATACTACATAAATATTTAATAAGAGAACGATCCTTAATCTTATCCCCAGATAGTAAGAGACACTCATAATTCGATTCAAAATATTCCTAGTCTAGATTTATGATGGTTATTCAGAAATATTCACATGTTAAGAAACAACAAGCCCAAAATGGAGTCACTTGTGCTAAGCCCCATGTCAGCAAACAAGACTTAATAGCTAACATAACTACAGTTACAACTTCCCTCAGAAATGTCATCTTACTCAGCCTGTCTGGAATTTCCTGGTCAACATCAATGAGGTAATCCTCCTAACAAACTTTCTTGTTCCCCAAAGATAGGTGACCTTCCCCAAAACAATCATTTTTGCATTTATGAGTTCCTTGTCCCACCCCCTCTCTTTCTTTAAAAAACTTTCCCTTTGTATAGTCCTCCAGGGCTCCTTTCTACTTGCTAGATGGGATGCTGCTCAACACATGAATTAGTCAATAAAGCCAATTAGATCTTTGATACTTACTCGGTTACATTTTTATTTAACACTTATAACAAAATGATAGCAACAGAAATAAATTTCAATATATTAAGTTGGGATGATACCACAACAACTTATAGGAAAGCAATTAATAATTTTTCCCAATATCACAATAGTAACTAGCAACGCATGAAAACAAAAATTAAGTCACCTCGAAGTATATTCTATTAAGAAATTCAGCCCTAGCCAGTTTGGCTCAGTGTATAGAGTGTCAGCCTGCGGACTGAAGGGTTCTGGGTTCGATTCTGGTCAAGGGCACATGCCCGGGTTGCAGGCTCGATCCCACGGCAGTTGATCAATGATTATCTCTCATCATTGATGTTTCTATCTCTCTCTCCCTCTCTCTTACTCTCTGAAATATATATATATATATATATATATATATATATATATATATATATATATATATTCAAATGTTTGAAAAGCTTATGTGCATAAGAAATTGTATATATTAATTAAAAATACAGTGATTGTTGATTAAAGAACCTGTTCCACCCTGGTCTGTTTTCTCAGTGGTTAGAGCATGAGCACATAGACAGAAGGGTCAAAGGTTCGATTCCCAGTCAAGGACATGTACCTTGGTTACAGGTTTGATCCTTGGCCCCGGACAGAGCACATTCGGGAGGCAGCCACTCAATGTGTCTCTCTCACATCAATGTTTCTCTTCTCTCTCTCTCTCTCTCTCTCTCTCTCTCTCTCTCTCTCTCTCTCTCTTCCCCTCCCTCCCATTCTCTCTCTCTCTCTCTCTCTCTCTAAAGATCAATGGGGGGAGGAGGTGGGAAGAACCTGTGTCCCAGGTTCAAAAAATGCTGCAATTTACTTCAACCAAGAGAAACAGCTGAGGATACAGGTAATTTTTAAATAAGAATACTTTGATGAATGTATAAGCCATTAAAGGTTCAGACTACACAAATCATCCTTTGCCCAAGTTTTTTCTGTTTCAAACATATCAGGAGAATAAAAGCAAGTAGAGACAAACTCCAGCAAATGGCTTCTTTGACAAGTACATAATCCCCTTAAATTCAGTAGATTCCCTAAAAATCCGAGCAAGGGACAAACTAGTGGGAAATACTAAAACAACTTTTCATAACTCTTAACAAGATACCTCTCATTACTGGACACAGAATTAAGTTAAGTCAACCAGCTCATTTCTGTTGACTAGCATCCACCATTTCCCAGATTTTCCAAATAGTCCATTTCTATATCTGGATTATTGCGAAGATGAAATAGATAAAAGACTGACAGAAAAAGACTAGTAACAGGGTTTCTCTTTGGATTGTGGGTAATTTTCTAAATTTTTTCCAGTGAAAACCATACCTCCTCTGTAATCATAAAAACAGACTATAAATATGCTTCATGAACTGTGAAACACTATACCTATGTCACATTCTTATTGTTACTTGTATTGACCATTTTAGCCCACATAACCCTCACTTTAATGTAGTCTTTTTCTGCTGGGAATTCCACTTAAATCTGTGTAAAAGGAGTCTGACCGGCACAATTTGCACATCCAAGTCTGTATATTCTACAGGTCAATTATCTTGCAGAGGAAATGGTTGTTTTCTGTTTATAATGGACAATTTTCTTTTTGTTTTGATTGATTTAAATGTTAAAACAATTATTGGGAGACAAGGAGAAGCCAAGTTAATCCACAAAAAGCTTCCAAATGCCCATCCTATGTTCCCGAAGCCCCTCTAAAAGAAATCTGACATTTCTGACTAACCATGTCCTGTCCCTTTCTTCTCTCAGAAATGTTCTGAAATCCTCTTCAAAGATATTATCACTAGAGCTCCCTGGGCTTAAAATATACCAAGAATCCTGACAAAACTCCATTAAGTTAAATAAGTTTCTATCTTAAAAACATTAATTTTCTGCAGAGGTAAAGAAGAGCAGAGGCATCATTCTTTGCTGAATTACATAGCCTTAGGCATAAAAATCCAAAATGATATTTTATGCTACCAGAAATACTTAAAGCACTGCTTCACTATAAATGAATAGAATTATAATTCTAATTGGCTTTAATCATTTTAATCTTGAGCAGATGTAAAATCTCTGCAACCTTTCAAAAGGCATAATTCTTGAATGTAAAAAGTAATCTGTTCATATTTTAAGCATTCTACTGCCCTCTTGTGTATGTCATGTTTAGTGAAAATGTAGCTCACAAAATATAGTAATTCTTATTCTCAGAAATACTTCAATGGGATCTCAGATATTAGAACTCAAAAGAACCTCAAAAACTCATCAAGACCGGCATATACATTTAACAGAGGAGGGAAATAAGATCCTGAAGGATTATAAAACCTGCTCAAGATCACATAGGGCTAGTTAATAGAGGAGAAAATACAGTTGAATAGAACTTAAACCTCTCAGGGTACGAATTTCTCTACTGAAATGGAGATGACAGCCAGGAAGACAATAGTAAGGTTTTGAAGTTAGGCAGAACACAGTTTGAATTTTAGAAAACCACCTCATAACCTCTCCCAAGCCTCTGTTTTCCCCATCCACAAAATGGGATGAGTAATAATTATTGCAAAGATATTGAAAGAATTCAGTACAACAATGATCATCAAGCCCTCAGCATAAGTATCTGCAATACAGTAATACACTCAGTGGTTATACAACTGTAAGCATACATAGGAAATGGTTTTTAAATCGTTATAAACTTGAGATCTCTGGACAAAGGCGTCCTAAAATAATGTATGAAGGCATGAAAATCTGAACTTCTTCAAAACTGGCACAATATAAAGCTAGTTTTTCTAACACGTGTGTTTCTTCTATTACCATATTTACAATGCTTTTAATACAAAGTTCTAACCTGGAGAGTATTATGCTAAGCGAAACAAGTCAGTCGGAGAAAGACGAGTATCACATGATCTCACTCATATGGGGAATCTAATGAACAAAATAAATTGTTGAACAAAATAGATCCAGAGACACAGAAGCATGGGAACAGACTGTTGAATCTCAGAGGAAAGGCGAGGGGGGAAGGGGAGATCAACTAAAGAACTTGTATGCATGTATGCATAACCCATGGACACAGACAATAGAGTGGTGGAGGCCTGGGGCAGGGGGTAGGGGCGGGCTAGAAGGGGTCAATGGGAGAAAAAAAGGGGACATATGTAATACTTTCAACAATAAAGTTTTTTTTTTAAAGTTCTGAGAGAAAACACCACACAGCAAGCACTGTATGTAAGTGATGAAGCAATGAACAAGACCCTTCCTTGAGGGTCACAGAAAAACAAAACAGGACTCAGCACCCCAGGTTAAGTCACGATTCCCATGTCTCCTGTGCTAAGGGCCCTGCCTTCACCCCTGCAAGGCCAAGAGGCCAAGGGCCGGCCTGGAAAGGTGGGGGCCGACAGTTCAGTTCTGCCCTTGCTAATAATTAGCTCAACGTGGGCTGGTCATCTCATCTCGGCTCCCCTTTCTTGACCTATAAAATAAAATCATCTCCTTACCTAGGAAAGTCCTATAGTGAGGTGGTACAAGGAATGTGGAAAAACATCTTGTAAACTCTTAAGTGCTTTAATAAAGTTTGTTATGTTAAACATTTTAAAGTAATAAAAACACTGTCTGTCACCAAATTGGGGAAGAAAAACCAAACTTAGAAAGCTGAAGGCAGCTGAGATTATAGGATTCTGTCAAAGTACTCCACTGCCTGTGAAATCTCTTTTTCTGCTACAATTCCACCGGCTTTTGTGGAGATTATGCCAAAAACTCTGGAAAACACATAAATCCTTGCCTCTTAAATAAATTTCACTCCAGGGTATCCTGATAGCAGGATTGACAGAGCTTATCCCTGACTGTACACTACAATGTAAACAAGTCAGCAGGGTAAAGGCAATCGGTCTTTGTGCGCCAGGCAAATGACTAATCCCGATTCCTCTGTGATTTATGGCTGTGGTAATACACCCCAATAGCGCTGGTTAAATGCTGTGAACTGCTCTGTTCTGGTTTTACATGTGGCCCGATCGAAGGCACACACCGTGCTGGTAATAAGCCCTGATTGATGATCCACACGTTTCAAACATCTGGAAGGGGTATTTCTGGAACTGACCATGTAGCAGAAGAGAAAAGGCACTGACAGCCCTAGCTCGTCTGGCTCAGTGGGTAGAGTGTTGGCCTGTGGACTGAAGGGTCCCAGGTTCGATTCCAGTCAAGGGCACATGCCCGGGTTGCGGGCTCGATCCCCAGTAGGGGGCGTGCAGGAGGCAGCCAATCATGATTGTCTCTCATCATTGATGTTTCTATTTCTCTCTCCCTCTCCCTCCTTCTCTGAACTAAATAAAAATATATTTAAAAGAAGAAAAAAAAAGTAAGAAAGAAAAGGCACTGACATAAACGAACCTGTAAGGCAGAGAGTGGTAGCACATGTGGTTGCTGAGGTGGGGCACACGGCTTACAACTGCGGGGAAGGGGTCCAATGGGGCTCCTTGGTAATTATCCATAAACAAGTTCACTCAAGCTCTTGGTTCAACCCAACAATTATGCCACCCTTGCGCCCAGAGGCTGTTAGAAAAGTGCTGTCAGAGACACAGTAAAAAGCCACCCACACAAACACCCGAGGCAGCTCACCGTGAAACACGCTGTTGTCCACCAGAAAGTGCCTGCGGTACTGCACACAGTTCCTTCTCTCCGAGTTCCAGTAACTCATCGTCGGAGGAGTTCTGGCACAGCATCAAAACCAGATTGCCCTGTCAAGGGAAAGAGAATGAGACAGAAATGAAGAAAATGACAGCCACACGCTCACACTGGCAACATAACAGTTACCTGGCATTAGGGGGCAACACATCGTGCATACAACTTCTCCTCACACGGAGCTGGAACCCTCCAGGCCCTGCGAAATGTCCCAGAGTCCTCCCGGGGGTGTAGAATGTCGTTTACCATATAGCTGCTGTCTACAGGGAAAACAAACTAACCGGGAACAAGTTTCAGGACGGGTTCATGTGCTCCAGGCCTCGGCCATATTCGGCCAGGACCCTAACCTGCCGATGCTGGTAACTTTTCAGGACGTTGCAGTGGCAGGAGGGGAGGTGACTCACGGAAGTTTGACTGTCACTCCCAGTTGCTGAATTTTGTGTCCCTTCCTCTGGGGGACTACGTGACCCATGGAGATCTTAGAAATTATAGCAGCATCCGGGTAGCCCTGGGGAAGCCAAACGCAGTAGCAGTGTCTGCCACCCTCTTTTGGATTCTTCACAGGTGTCCCTGTAGGACCAGGAGGGCCTGGCTCTGCTCAGGCTGAACTCACTGGTGCAACTAGAATCGGGCACAGGCCTCAAGGGGAGTGACCAAGAAGCGCTGCCTACTCCTCCGCAGGGCTTGCCCCTCCGCAGACAGAGAAACACAATGCTAACTGGAGCAAGGACTTGAAAAGCGCAGATCCGAACTGATGACTTAAACTCCTCCACACGCTGATGTGCATAACCCTGAACAAGGCCCCCTTTGTTCCCAGGATTTGGCTAAAGCAACTTTTCAGAATTCCAACTCTTTTTTCTGGTCACAGAATAAACCCAAGCAAGGCTGGCATGAAGGAAAGCCCACAGGTGGGAAACAATTTGTCATCTGTCCTATTAAAACAATCTACAGTTTTGTCAAGGTACTCCAGGATGAAGTCAGCCCCTTGGTGAAAAAAAGTAAATAAATGATCAGAGCTTTGTCTATTCATTCACGGGACAACTGGTGCAAGTCCCTAACGCTTTGACCAGAGCTTTATCCCTGGCTCCCTAAGGCTCATTCTTAACCCTCCCCAACAGTGATCTGATCTCACTGACTCCAACCTATCCTACCTTTTCTCTGGCTCCAGGTTCTTCTAGCCTCCTCCCCTCCTGGCTAAGTCTGTCTGCCTCCTACACCCTCAGGCTGAGAATGAGCCCCAGCACTCCAAGATAAAAATCTCCTACGGATCCTACTGCAAAACATGACAGAAAACGGCAGATTATGAAGACAACCTCCCTCACCTGCCCTCTCCTCTCTCCACCCAATACTGCATACTACAGAGATCTCTTCTTTAAAAAAGAATTTTAGGAATACAAGTAATGCCTAAATTCTTTTTAATTGAAAGTCCCCTCTGCCCTCATTTAATGTCCTTATCCTGGAATGACCACTTTTGTTTAGTGTGTGTGTATATCATTCCAATTCCTTTTCTATGCATATCTATAATAATAAAAGCGTAATATGCTAATTGGACCAGACGTCCTTCTGGACGAAGCCGGCGGCTGGAGGGAAGCCTGGGTCCCGGGTACCAGAGGGAAGCCGGTGCCAGCAGCCGGGGGAAGGAAGGCCTACTCTTGCACGAATTTCATGCATCAGGCCTCTAGTATGTATACATACATACATACATACATACATGTATATATGTAATCCTCACATGAGGATATGTTCATTGATTCCAGAAAGACAGAAAGAGAAGGAGGGAGAGAGAGAGAGAGAGAGAGAGAAACATTGATGTGAGAGCGAAACATCAATCAGCTGCCTCCTGTATGTACCCAACCTGGGATCAAACCCACAACCTAAGCATGTGCCCTGATTGGGAATTGAACCTGCAAGCTTTTGGTGCATGGGGCAAAGCTCCAACCAACTAAGCCACACCAGCCAGGGCTATATTTTTAATAAGAACTTTTTCCAAGAATTGGAAATAATTTTCCATAATATCAGAAGTAACTGTTTCCTACAGAGAGTGTCTTTATGATTTACATTGAAAATATTTTAAGTTACATGGAATTAAAGAGGACCCTGTCTATATCCATGATCATTTTTTCCTACTAACTTGATCTTATGATTTCACATGCCAGTCTATATTTTGCACTCTCTTTTCATTCTCAGTCCAAGGAAGAAGGTTATTGGAAGATGAAAGGATATTGTGCATTTGTATAAGGTTATCAAAACACATGCACATACCTGACTCCCATTAGGCTTCCTTTTAACTGGATGAAAGAAGAAGAGAAGAAGGATTATGTAAGAGTAAGTGATTCACCCATGCTACTAGGAAAAGTTAGCAATGGAACTTGGAATCTTATTTCAGACTAGAGGCCCGGTGCACGAAATTCGTGCACGGGGGGGGGGGGGGCAGCAGGGAGTGTGTCCCTCAGCCTGGCCTGCACCCTCTCCAATCTGGGACCCCTCATGGGATAACCAGCAGTTGGACATCCCTCTCACAATTCAGAACTGCTGGCTCCTAACCGCTCACCTGCCTGCCTGATTGCCCCTAACTGCTTCTGCCTACCAGCCTGATTGTCCCTAACTGCTCCCCTGCTGGCTTGATTGCCCCTAACTACCTCTGCCTCGCCCCACACCTGGTACCCAGGATTCCCTCCTCCAGCTGACCACAGGCACCCAGGATCTGGGCTTCTCTCCCTCTGGTCAGCCATAGGCGCCCAGGCTGGCTGCAGCCTTAGGGGATGGTGGACAGGGGGCTTCGCCTGTGCTGCAGCTGCAAGTGCTGGCGCCCAGGACTGCAGGGTAGGCGGCTTCTTTGTCTCCCAGGCCACAGCCAGCCACAGGTGCTGGTGCCTGGGACTGCAGGGTGGGCGGATTCTCCATCTACGATGCTGTAGCCAGCTGCAGGTGCTGGCACCTGGACCACAGGGTGAGCGGCTTCTCTGTCTCCCAGGCCACAGCCAGCCGCAGGTGCTGGTGCCCAGGACCGCAGGGTGGGTGGCTTCTCTGTCTCCCAGGCCACAGCCAGCCACAGGTACTGGTGCCCAGGACCGCAGGGTGGGCGGCTTCTCCATCTCCCGGGCTGCAGCCAGCCACAGGTACTGGTGCCCAGGACCGCAGGGTGGGCGGCTTCTCCATATCCCGGGCTGCAGCCAGCCTCAGGTACTGGTGCCCGGTTTCTCCATCTCTCCCAGGACGTGGGGCGGGTGGACATGGGGTGGGCAGCTTCTCCAGCTGGCTGTAGCCTGGGATCATAGGGCAAGTGGCTTCTTCATCTCCCAGATCGCATCCACCCTCAGGTACTGGCACCCGGTTTCTTGTCTCCCCCAGGACGTGGGGAGGGCGGCTTCTCCAGCTGGCTGCGGCTTGGGATCACGGGGCAGGCGGCTTCTTCATCTCCCAGATCGCAGCCAGCCTCAGGCGCTGGAGCCCAGTTTCTCCGTCTCCCCAGGACGTTGGGCAGGCGGACCTGAGGCTTCTGAGGCTGGCTGCAGCCTGGGATCATGGGACGGGCAGCTTCTTGGTCTCTGTGGCTGCCGCCAGCCTCAGGCGCTGGAGCCCAGTTTCTCCGTCTCCCCAGGACGTTGGGCAGGCGGACCTGAGGCTTCTGAGGCTGGCTGCAGCCTGGGATCATGGGGCAGGCGGCTTCTTGGTCTCTGTGGCTGCAGCCAGCCTCAGGCGCAGGGCCCGGTTTCTCCGTCTTCCCAGGACGTGGGGCAGGTGGATGTGAGGCAGGCGGACCTAAGGCTTCTGAGGCTGGCTGAGGCCTGGGATCACGGGGCAGGTGGCTGCTTGGTCTCCGTGGCTGCAGCCAGCCTCAGGCGCTGGAGCCCAGTTTCTCCGTCTCCCCAGGACGTTGGGCAGGCGGACCTGAGGCTTCTGAGGCTGGCTGAGGCCTGGGATCATGGGACGGGCAGCTTCTTGGTCTCTGTGGCTGCCGCCAGCCTCAGGCGCTGGAGCCCAGTTTCTCCGTCTCCCCAGGACGTTGGGCAGGCAGACCTGAGGCTTCTGAGGCTGGCTGCAGCTTGGGATCATGGGGCAGGCGGCTTCTTGGTCTCTGTGGCTGCAGCCAGCCTCAGGCGCTGGCGCCTGACTTCTCCAACTCCCAGAGACCTGGAGAGGCTGGGGGGCGAGGCTGCAGCCATGTTTTCAGTTTAACTGCATACTCATTCAGATTGAATGGTGGGCGTGGCTGGGGCGTGGTTGGTGGGCGTGGCTTGTAAGTGTAGCGGAGTGATGATTTGCATACTACTCTATTATTAGATAGATTGCAAACCCAAGGTTCTAGCCATGACAGGCTAGGAGGAACCAAAGTGCTCTGTAATGTGGTGGTTTTTAAATATGTCCTACAAAGTCTTGTACATTTCTCCCCTTCAACTCTAGAAGAATCTAATTTGCCTTCCTTGGCCTATGGGCTGGACTCAGTGGTTCATTTCTAACAAAATCAGTTGGAATTGATGCTATTGAGTCTTTCAGGACTAGGTCATAAAAAGGATACAGCTTCTGACTGGCTCCCTGTCTCTCTCAGGATGCTTGCCCTGGGAACCTAGCCACCAAGTTGAAAGAAAGCCTAGGTAGGATTGTTCCAGCTGACAGCCCAGCTAGGCCCTCAGCCAACAATCAACATCAACCATAGACATGTGAGTGAATAAACCTGCAAAGGATTCTAAATCCAGCTTTCAAGACTTCCAGATGAGGCCCCAGACAGAAGAGCAGAGACAAGCCATCCCCACTGTAGCCCCATCTGTATTTCTGATGCACAAAAACAGTGAAAGATAATAAATAATTGTTGTTTGAAGACACTAAGATTTAGAATAATAGATCATGAATATAGGTAACACCATCAGATATATCCAATAAGGGTAAGACTTTCAACTCTTTGAGGACAGAGACACAAATCCACAGAGATGCCTATTATATTGAGATAGTTGAGCACTGATTCATGGACTAGGCTTTCCAACTTCCAGATCTTTTTGTTCACACTGCAATCACTGCCCTTTTCTTAAGGGCTGGGTAAAATGTCACTGCCTTCCTGAAATGCCCCCAGGAATCTCTCCCTCAGATTTACCTAAAACTCTCTTATGCACTCAACTATCATAATCCTATCCACCATTTTGAGAACCTACTATGTGTCAGGCACTGTGGTAAGGCTTCACGTCAGTGGGTCTCAACTTTGACTACACATTAGAATCACTCACTCTGGGTAGCCTTCGAACCCTTACTCTCAGGCCATACTCCAGACCAATTACATCAGAACTTCAGGGCGTGGGATTCAGGCACTGGCAGATTTTAAAACTCCACTGATGATTCCAAAGTACAGCCAAAGCTGAATACCACTCTTCATGTACATTACCTCTACTCCTTGAAGAAACTCTTCTGTGTGGGAATTTAACTAATTCTTCAAAAAATAACAATTTAAACTGCATTAGAAATGTACTTCCAATGCACCTTGAATTGAAATTATTTGATCACTATCCAGGCAAAAGCAAAGAGGTTTAAAAACGGATTTTTTTAAACTTTCCTTTGGGGCTCACAAATGCTTACTACCCCTCCTAAGAGGTGTATGGTATCAGATTCTACTATTTTATGGTCTACTTTTTTCACTTACAACTTACTAGTATGTTGACACTCTAGTCATATCAATAAATAACTTCCACAGAATAAATGTAACTTGAAAAAGAAACTGTAATCAGCTCTGCTCAAAGATTGCACACTCCAAAAACTCTAAGGCAGCAAGAAACAAAAGGAGCCTTGTAAGCATGCATCAGCTAAGAAAAATTAACTTTAAGTTAAAATGCACCTAACCTCATTTTATAATTGACTAGTAACTTCTAGAATCATTCTACATTTCTAATTTTTGCCATATTTACCTGTACCGGGTACATGATTAAAATTGCCAATGTCAAACTCTGTGACAGTCAGAACACTGTAGCAGGAGACACCAACAATTAAGAAAACATTAAATTCTAGGATGACACCGTTAGCTAAGAAAAGCAGGACGTATTTTGAGTAAAAAAAACATGTGTCAATGCTTTTAAAACTCTACAAAGGAAAAATAAATCCTTCACACCAACACCCATTTAACTAGAGCCCCTTAAGAATAAGCTCATGGTGGCAGCCATCTACTGGTTGCTTTCTTCCATGTACTGTCCATGAGATTTAGGTGGTGTCAGCTTCATCCCGACTCAGGTGGGCACGTGGCTTGGCCCTGACAAATCAGAGAACTGCCATGGTCCAGGCCATTACCTGGGAGGTGCACATGGCCCGTTTCAGACCACTGAGAGTCAGATACGGATTTCTGTTTCAGCTGTTGTAGGAACTTCCTTGTCTGTTTGTTGGACTTGAAATTGTGAGGCTATATAGTTGTGAAGTCACAAAACCTAGATTCCAGGCAGCCATCTTGTCATTACAAGGGAAAATCTGGGCAAACTGGACCCAACCCAGAGGAATGGAGAGACTAAGTCCTGTTGATACCATTGAAGTCACACTGAAGCTGGAGCTGTCACTGCACCCTTTAGTTAAACAAACCAATACGTTTTCCTTTTTTCTTTTGGTTAGTTTTGTTTAAACGCCATTGAGCTGGGTTTTCTGTCACTTGCAACCAGAGAGTCCCGCCTGATGAAATGTGTCAGCACAGCCAAGCGCAAAGAGAACCCACCTGGCAGTCATGAGCTCTCTATTCCGGTTTCAATCGAACAACTGGTTCACTGGCAGACCTTGGGCAAGTTGTTCTAACCGGTCCTCTGACAGTTGCAAAATATGGCTCTGTATTTACTTGGGCTTTCCCTAGGGATCTGCTACATTCAAGTTTTGTTCTGGTAGCAAAGGATTCCCTGACACCCTCTGAAGGCATTTAAGCAGAATAAAACCTGAAATCTTATCTTCATCTTCAGAATTCCCTTAGCTGGTCTTACACCTGAGACAAATCCGCATCACTGCTGTAACTGTCTTTCATGAAAGACTACAAATCTGTTCGAGTCACTTAAATGGCTTCATAAAAGACAAACTATATGGGAATCAGAATTCTAACACAAAGGGGATAAAAATAGGAAAACCTTTAAAAGAGAACTTGGGGGACGGGTATATATGCGTGTGCGTATACATATTTTTTAAGTAGAGGGATTAATCTTCTACATGCTGACTACTATGTGCACCTCTTTATCTACTGGGAGTACCACTACCACAGTTCATTCTCCTCTGGCCCCTGCCTTCCATTAAATCAACTACCCCACCCCTTTACGTTCTTTTTTAATAATACTATTTGTGGTTTATACAATATTTACATCTTATATTTTTTAATGACCCTTATAATAACGCTGTGACCAATGTATTATTAAGCATGAGTTCAAAGAGGCTAATAGGAAACAGTAGGTTGCAAACCCACTGTCCCCAGTCCAGGGCTATTCTCTGTCCTACAGTGTTCCCCCCGCAGTCTGCTTCCCTATGGAAAGAGCCTAGTTTCGCCATTCATGACAGATAAGACTAATTCTTCCCACCTCCACCATTCAATCCCACTCCACTTGTTCCTCCAGCCAGGAGCTGTTGAAGTATACGGATTGGAGGGAATCAGAGCAAAGTGTTGGTTGGTTGGTTGGTTGGTTGGTTGGTTGGTTGTATTTTTAGTATTAAATAGTGGAAGGTTTCTTTGCAATGAAGTTTCAGTAAGCTATTTGTACCAAGTTCAAAAATTCCAAGGCCAAGTTTTCTAGCCAAACAACACTATGAAAGTTGTCTCAAGGGCTCATGTGTTCTCCAAATTGCTCACAACAGGGAAGAAGGCTATAGCCATACATAAACATAATGCATAAATTCACCCTGTTGGAAAAAAGAACAACTAGCTCATGGGATGTAGTAAGGTACCAGGGTCCATGGGAAAACGCCCCACTGGAAGTCAAGAAACCAGTCCTCCCTCTAACTAAACTGTGTCACGTAAATCCCTTCACTCCCTGTGCTTCGGCTGCCTCATCTATGTAACCAAAAAAGGTAGTGGTGAATGATATGGTCTCTCAGAGCTTCCAACCTTAATATTTCACATTGTATTAGTAAGTATTATGGGCAACCCCTCCTAATATCCCAATCCATTCATCTTTAATTATGAATTAAAATAGTCCTGAGAAACCACAGAGTTAATTCCCATTAGTAATACAGCACTTAACTTATATGAAGAAGTGCTGATTTCCTTCCCTTTAAGCCTTGCTGAGAGACAAAAGACATAATTAATAAGCTTTGACAGTAATATATGTAAAACATTAAGTGCTTAGAAACAGGAAGGCATAGGGGAAAAGGTCCCAAAATTAAGTCCTGAACCTCATAGCCTCTGACACAATACGTTTGGGAATTTCAGTATTCAGGTTCCCCTAACGTTGAGAATTCAAACTACAGACAGTTCCCAACTTATGATGGTTTGATTTATGATTTTCCAATTTCACAGTAGTATGAAAATGATGCCCACACAACCATTCTGCTTTTCACTTTCAGTACCGTGTTCAAGAAATTACTTTATTCAGCATTTTGCTCTAAAATAGGCATTATTTTAGATGACTTTCCCCAACTGTTAGTGTTTTGAGCATGTTTAAGGTAGGCTAGGCTAAGCTGTGATGCTCAGTAGGTTAGGTATATTAAATGCATTTTCGACTTGAAATATTTTCAACTTAACAATGGGTACGTCTGGACAGAGCACCATGGTAAATCAAGGAGCATCTGTGAATCCAGTTAAGAAGGTAAGATTTCAAAGAGAGCTGCCCCTCCTCTCGTTTCTCCACTAATTTTAAGGCAAATTAAGAGAATTACACAGTGCAGGGAGGGGTGGGAGGGGCCAAGGCTCCTCTTCCTCTGGCCCAGGCCCAGAAGTGTCTTGCCTCTTTCCACCCTCACAAGTCCCCTCCCCCACTTCCCACAGGTTTCTAAGCACTGACAAACTGGTTGTTAAAAGGCTCTGCAAACAGCCTAATTCCATCACTAGCCCCCTCCCAGCTATGTACACAAAGGGAAAGAAATAAAAGGGTACTTTGTTCATTTTTTTTAAAGTTCACAAGAGATACCACTAAACCCCAAGGTCCTAGTATGTTTTCTTTTCGTTGTCACTTTCTGGCTTAATACATTGTGGCCACAGATCTAGTCTGCACCATACCAATCATTTGGTCATTGTTAAGACTTGCCTGATGACATAGTTTGAGGTCACTTTTTATAAATTTTTATGTGTGTTTGAAAATAATGCAGTTTGAGACGTAGTGCTCTTCACATGTCTATCAGCTCAAACTTATTGATCATGGTGTTCAAATCTTGTATGTGGTAACTGATCTTTTTCCCACTTTATCAAGAACGGAGGAAGTATATTACAATCTCACTGGGGTTCTATACGCCTCTCATTGTAGTGCTGTCAGTTTTTGTGTACTATACATTGAGGCCACGTTATTAGATGCATACAAGTTTTTTATATTTCTCAGTTGCAACTTTCTAACCAATATGACCCTCATTGTCTCTAAAAACATTTTGGGGGGCATTTAAAGTCTATTTTGTCTAATGTCAATATTGCCAGTTTTCTTTTGTTTTTTAATCACCTATTTATCTCTAGCTATTATTTTACTTTTAACCTTTCTATATCCTTATAGTTAGACATGTTTTTTTCTAAATAGCATACATCTATATTTTCATTTTTCATACACTCTAACAATGTATGATATCTTTAGATTTATTATAATTACTGATACATATGGATTTGTTTCTACATCTTATTTTGTTCTTGCTATCTATCTTACCTATTTTATACTTCTTTTCTCAGCTTCCTTGACTTTAAGATTTACTATTTTTCTCATTTCAAATTTTCCCCATTAGCTAGAAAGGTATTCATTCTTTTAATAAGTTTAGTGACTGCCTTAGAAATTTTAACATGCACGCTTCACTTATAAAAGTCTAAATTTAATCAATATCGCTAACTTCCTCCTAAACTATGCAAGAACTTTAGAAGATATTAACTAACTCCTTCTGCTTCTCCAATTATGTCACTTATTTTATGTAGTTCCCACTGAAAACATCATCATTATTATTTTATATAGTCAATATGTACTTTAACTCACTAATATTCCCTTTCTTTGCACTTCATTACTTCCTGTTTCTGAGACCTTCTACCTGGGAATAATTTTCTTCTTCCTGAAGAACAGTTGACTCTTGAGCAAGGTGGGAATCAGAGATGCCGACCCCCATGTAGTCGAAAATCCACTTATAACTTTGCATCCATGGATTCAACAAACTGCAGCTCAAAACCATGACTGGGAATGCAAAAATACTACTTTTCATCCAGAGCTGGTTGAATCCTCAGATGCAAAATCCAAGGTTAGGATGGACTGACTGCACTTACTGAAAAAATCCAGGTGTAAGTGGGCCTGCATAGTTCAAACCCATATTATTCATGAGTCAACTGCCTATCCTTCTGGTGAGTATCTGCTAGAACAAACTCTCCAGGTTTTTGTAAGTCTGAAAAGTCTTTATTTTGTCCTTGTTTTTAAAAGATTTTTTAAAATAGAACACTGAACTGACACTTAATTTTTGTGAGTGCATGAAAAATAATATTCTACTGCCTTCTGGTTTCTACTGTTGCACTGCCAGGATGATCTGTCATGTCTTTGAAGATAAGCTGCCTCTTCTCTCTGACCTTGGTGAAGATCTTCTCATTATCTTTTGTGTTCTGCAAATAGCCAACACAATATTGAAGGAGAACAAAGTTGGAAGACTAATACTACCCAACTTCAAGACTTACTCTAAAACTACAGTAATCAAGAGAGTGTGTTATTCGAGAAAGAGTAAACAAATAGATCAATAGAACAGAATAGAGAGCCCAAAAATAGACCCACATAAATAGAAATCAACTAATCTCTGACCAAGGAACAAAGGCAATATCATGGAGCAAAAACAATATTTTCGACAAATGACGCTGGAACAACTGGACATCCACATGCAGAAAGATGAATCTAGAAGCAGACCTTATACCCTTCACAAAAACTTCAAGTGAATGAAGATCCTAATGTACAATGCAAAACTATAAAACTCCTAGAGATTAACATAAACCTCGATGACCTGGAGCAAGCATGTCAAACTCGGCCACTGAGTTTGACATGCATGATTGGTGATGACTTTCCAGATACAACACCAAAGGCACTATCCATGAAAGAAAGAATCGATAAACTGGATTTCATAAAAATTTTAAATATGTCATGGCCTGCATCACAGAGCAGGTCTCTACCCTGGTCAACAAGAGAATAAGTAAGTCTCTACCGTCAGTTTGATGAGACCATCAATAGGTACAAGCAGGATGTGCCCAACCCTCACAGTGGCAAGAAGAGCCTGAGGTGAAACACCAGGCCTTGGCCAGTGAGACTGCACTGCTGCAGTCCAGGCTGAATACAGAAGGCTCCACCCTGTGCGGCCACGTGAGCAAGGAGAAGCTGGGTGCACAAGTCAAGGAGCTGGTGCTGCAGTTGGTGGAAGCTGAGCAGCTGGTGGTTGGCGAGCTCAAGAAAGACATCTACATGGAGAACCAGAAGGTCATGTCAGGAAAGTGACAGGAGCTGGTCACCAAGATTGACTACATCTTAGATGCTCTGTAGCCCCTGCCCATTGTCCTCAGAGTGGCCCAGGGTGAACATCAAGGCCAGTGAATAGTGGCATCTATATTTTGCCTTCAAGAAACAGAAGCCAGGCCCTGCCTCAGGCAATACAAGAAGCTTGTTTTGTCCCTAAAGGGTTCCTTTAAAAAAAAAACACACCAAACACTTTATATTCCATTAAAATCAAAATAGCTTTGTGTTTTGAACACAGAAAATTTAAATATTTGATTGCTTTTGTTTTGTTCTGAAGACAAGGATATTCTTTCAAGCCTGTAAGCCCCTTGTTTTACTCCCTCTAATTCCTGATGTTTGGGTATTTTGCAAGTGTGTGTGTTTTTTTAAAGCACGTGAGACGAAATGAAAATAAAGCAGGGGCTGTGAACATTTGTTTTGTTCTGCTGAAAAAAAATTTTTTTTTAACTTCCACTCTGTGAAAGACAATGTCAAGAGAATGAGAGAACAAACTGCAGACTGGGAGAAAATATTTGCAAAAAATATATAATAAAGGACTGTTATTCAAAATATACACTGAGCAACTAAGATGGCCCTGGTTGGGTAGCTCAGTTGCTTAAAGCATCATCCTGATACACCAAGGTTGCAGGTTTGATCCCCAATCAGGGCACGATTTCTCTCTCTCTCTCTCTCTCTCTCTCTCTCTCTCTCTCTCTCTTTCTCTTTCTCTCTCTCTCTCTCTCTCTCTCTCTCTCTCAAAAAAAAAAAAATTAAAATATATATATATATATATATATACACACATATATATATAATTTTTTAATGAATAAGAAGAGAATATTTTTAAAAAGGAACTAAGGTACTTCACATCATATGTCATCAGAAAATGCAAATTAAAATGAGATACCACTACACATCTCTTAGAATGGCCAAAATTCAGAATACTGACAATACAAAATGTGAACTCTCATTCATTGCTGGTGGAAATGTAAAATGGAAACACTTCAGAAGACAATTTGGCAGTTTGGCAGTTTCTTACAAAACTAAACAGATTCTTACCTTACAATCCAGCAGCTGTGCTCCTTGATATTTACCAGAGGAGTTGAAAACATGTCCATCCAAAAACCTACTCATGGATATATATAGCAGCTGTATTCGTAACTGCTAAAACTTGGAAGCAATCACAGTGTTCTTCAGTAGGTGAATGGGTAAACAAACTGTGGTACATCCACACAGTAGAATATTATTCAATGTTAAAAAGAAATAAGCTGACATCTGATTGGAAGATGGCGACACAGGTAAATGCCTGTGCCTGCTGCCTCCCATAACCACATCAAATTTACACCTAAAATACAGAACAACCATCATCCAGAACCACCAGAAAGCTGTCTGAATGGAAGTCCTACAACTAGAGAAGTAAAGAAGAAAGCACACTGAGACTGGTAGGAGGTGCAGAGGCACGGAATGGGCTAGTCCGACACGCACGTGGGCTGCTTTTTTAATCGGGAGGGAGACCATCTCTGTGGAGGCCCCCAGAGGAGCAAGGGGTCCCAGCCCCACACCAGACCCCCAGCTCAGGGTCCCAGAGCTGGGAAAAGAAGTCCCTACGGGCAGTAAGAACTACGGGCTGTAAAAACCAGTGTGGATTGGGGCCCAGTGACACAGAGGCTGCTGAAGACCCAGCTGTTCCTCTTAAAAGGCCAGCACCACAAACTGAACTTACAAGGTCCTGCTTCCTCTGAACTCCATCAAGGTGAGGCTCTGGGGGACACAGACACATACAAGGAGGAACTGGATTGTCTGGCATCGGGACAGGAACTCGGGGTGGCTTTCTCCCAGATGGAGGTGCTCGTAGGGATCATTGTTCCTATGCTGGGACCTGCCATTGCAGGGCTGAATGGCAGCCGTTTCTGTTTGCTCTGCCCTGGTGATTCCCTAAGACCCAGCCTCATCCAATTTACAACCCCCTGAAGTATATGAATGGCCTGCCCTTACTCAGGTTAAAAGGTCTCAAACAATCTGCAGCTGGGTCAGGGAGCCCCAAACCTATCAATAAAAAGGCCCAAGACTGGAACCAGCACCAGCCTGCCTTGCTTCATAGCTGGGCCTCATCTGGGCACTTCCGAACCCGATACAAAGAGGAGGAACCTGCAGATCTCTCTGTAGCTCCCACTGGGTGGCCCCAGGCAGTGGCTGACTTTGCACCTCCCTGGAGACCCAAGAGCCAGTGTGCCCAGGGGTCAGTGTCAGACCATACCAGATTACAACTCTACACATCCATAAGTGACACATTCAAGGGGCAGACTCGGTGAGCACCAAAGCCCCACTGAAGCAAGTCCTGCTCCAGAAGGATGTCTCCTGCACAGCAGCTCTCCCACTGTAGTTGAAGCTGGTCCTCACAGCCAATTGGCCTGGAGGTCAATTCCTCCCAGTGACACCAACAGCAATCAAGTCTCAACTACAACAAGACTGTGCTCACAGCCCACAAAGGGGTGAACCTAGACCTCCCAGCTCAGGTGACTGGGGAGGCTGAGACACTGGGCCCTACAGAACACCTACTACACAAGGCCACTCTACCAACTCAACAAGACATAGCAGCTGTAACCAATTCATAGAAACAAACACTGGGAAGCAGCCAAAATATGGAGACAAAGAAACATGTCACAAATGAAAGAAATGGAAGTAAGCAAACTATTGGATATAAAACCATGGTTATAAGGTTACTCAAGAATCTTCTAGAAACCTCCAAATAAATGGAAAAAGACCAGTCAGAAATTAAGCAAACACTGACTGAAATAAAGAATAATATACAGGGATTCAACAGTAGCAGTAGAGTGAGGATTCTGAGAATCAAATCAACAATTTGAAATATGAAGAAGTAAAAAACACACAACCAGAAGAGCAAAAAAGAAAGAAAGAAAGAAGCCTAAAGTATGAAGAGAGTGTAAGGAGCCTCTGGGACAACTTCAGGCGTACCAACATTCAGGGTGCCAGAAGAAGAGAGAGAGCAAGATATTGGAAACCTATTTGAAGAAATAATGACAGAAAACTTCCCCTACCTGGTGAAAGAAATAGATTCACAAGTCCAGGAAGCACAGAGAGTCCCAAAGAAGAGGAACCCAAAGAGGACCACACCAAGACACATCATAATTAAAATGCCAAGGGCTAAAGACAAAGAGAGAATCTTTTAAAAGCAGAGAGAGAAAAGCAGTTAGTTACCTAAAAGGGAATGCCCATAGGACTGTCAGCTGATTTCTCAACAGAAACTATACAGGCCAGAAGGGAGTGGCAAGAAATATTCAAAGTGATGAATAGCAAGGACCTACAACCAAGATTACTCTACCCAGCAAAGCTATCATTTAGAATTGAAGGTCAGATAAAGAGCTTCACAGATAAGAAAAAGCTAACGGAGTTCATCACCACCAAACCAGTATTATATGAAATGTTGAAGGGTATTCTTTAAGAAGAGGAAGAAGAAGAAAAAGGAAAAGATCAAAAATATAAACAACAAAATGGCAACAAATGCATACCTATCAACAATTGGATCTAAAAATCAAAATAAATGAATAAGAAATCTACTGAACAAAATAAGCTGGTGAATAAAATAGAATCAGAGGCATGGAAATGGAACAAACTGACAATTCTCAGAGGGAAGAGGGGGTGAAGAGGGGGGCAGGAAGAGATTAAACAAAGATCTTATATGCGTATATGCATTACCTATGGACACAGACAATAGGGTGGCAGAAGCCTGGGGTGGGAACCGGGTGGAGGGGGTCAATGGGGGGAAAAAAGGGGACATCTGTAAGAATCTCAGCAATAAAGATTAAAATATATATATATATAAATCTAAGTATCTAACAATCAGAGAAAGGTTAAGCAAATTATAAAGAAAAAAGAAAGAAATGAGCTATCAAGCCATGAAAAGACATGGAGGAATCTTAAATGCATATTAGTAAGTGCAAAAAGCCAATCTGAAAAAGTGATATACTGTGTGATTCCAACTGTATGACATTCTGGAAAAGGCAAAACTATGGAGACTTAGAAAAGATCAGTAGTTGCCCGGGGTTGAAGGGTGGAGAGGGATGAATAGGCAGAGCACGGAACTTTTAAGGCACTGGAAAAACTCTGTACAATCCCATAATGATGGGTACATTTCATTATACATTTGCCCAGTCCCATAGAGTGTACAATACCAATAGTGAAACCTAGCATAAACTGTGGACAATGGGTGATTATGTGTCAAGGTAGGTTCATCAATTGTAAAAAATTTTAACTCTGGAGGAGGATGTTGATAATGGAGAGGCAATGCATGCGTGGTGGGATACATGGGAAATCTCTGCACCTTCCCTCGATTTTGCTGCGAACCTAAAACTACTTTCTTTAAAAAGTTTTAAAAAAAAAATTAAGGAGCTCGATGCTGATATGAAATCATATACAAGATACATTATTATAAGAAAAAATACAGAATCATGTGGATGATGTACTACCATTTGATTTTTAAAAGGAGGAAAAAAAGCATACATATATAATATCTTTTTTAAAAAATACATAAGGAATAACACTGTTGGTCTAATAGAGAAAGAACTGACTGGCTGAAAAACAGAAGTGTGAGAGAGAATATTCACTAAAAGCCCATTTAAGCAGTTATTCAGTTATTCTTTTCTAACAAATAAAAAGTAACAGCAGTAAGAACAATTCTGGGAGGAAAACAGATGCTTTTTTATTTATTTCACCCAATTTTAGATAAGAAATTTTCAAGACTGTACTGAGAACTGGCCCTGACTTGAGTTTTTGCTTTTGACTGAAACTTGGACATTAAATAACAGACTTCACTTTTCTCTTTTGACAAGTGAAAAAGAAGTTGGTACACAGTTTGTGTTTACTCTTTTCTAAGACCGTATTTTAATCATGTACCCAGTAAACAGAAAAATACTTTCAATTCACAACCTATTTAAAACAAGAAAAGCTATGGTTCAGAATAAAACATTTGTATACAAGTTTCATTTTTTTTTTCTTTTTCAATTTGAGAAGATATTCACATTCAGAACACTGCTCAGGAAAATAAAAGAATAATCACATTACAGGGATTTCTCTGAAGGGTGGAGGGCTGCACAGGGGGAGAAGAAATTTCTAGCCTCATTCTTTTTTAAAATATATATATATTTTATTGATTTTTTACAGAGAGGAAGGGAGAGGGATAGAGAGTTAGAAACATCGATGAGAGAGAAACATTTATCAGCGGCCTCCTGCACACCCCCCACTGGGGATGTGCCCGCAACCAAGGTATATGCCCTTGACCAGAATCGAACCTGGGACCCTTCAGTCCACAGGCTGACACTCTATCCACTGAGCCAAACAGGTTAGGACTAGCCTCATTCTTTTATAAACAAACACACTACCAGCATAAGATAGGGTTAGTAGCTCAGGAGTGGGACAAGTCTGATTCCCATTGGCCCACTAAGTCTGGCTGCAGCCAATAACTGATGCTTTATGAGAGGAAAGAAAACTATGGGGAAAAAAAAAAAAAGCCCTTCACAGCCCTGTTATCAAAACCCAGAAAAGCTTAAAGAACACTGCTTTTAAAAGTTACTAAACATGAAAAAAAAAAATTCTGAATGTGAACTTGGGTGAGACTTAGAGACATAAATAAAAAAGATAATTGCTTTCCTTTTCTTTAAAATTGCTTCCCAGTCTCCTATTTCTACTACTTAGGAGCCAGGAGGTGGTTCCTTATTTATTATTGAAACCCAAGTATTTTTTTTTAATTTTACTTTTATTTATTAAGTTGAAATTTCAAAATTCAAAAGCAACAAACCATATAAATGAATAGCATATACAACGAATAGATACCTGTCTCCCAGCAACCAACGTTATTAGTTTCTTGTGTGTCCTTCCAGAGATATTTTATATGTATAAAGAAACCCTCCCTTTTTTTTCCCCTCAACCCTGCCTTTTCTCTTTTACACAGTGGTAGTATGGAATCAATAGTCTTTAAGTTAAAATGAAAATCAAAAGGGTCTTTACATAATCCTAACTTCTTAGATGAGCACCTTACTCTCTTCTATAAAGAAATCTCTATCTAAAAAATCAATTTATTTTCAATAGCTCCCACATCACTCAAAGTTAAGAAAGAGTTGTCTGTCAAAAAGAAATAGGAGGTCTAGAGAACTAAATTTCATATGATGGCACAGCAAGTCAACTCACTTCGCTTCTGGTCCAGAATTCTGACCCCTTCCAAGTTCCCACCAGGGGTGGTTGTGCAGGGGTTCCATTAGGACTCCATGGAGACCTATTCTGAAGTCCAGAGGCCCCTTCAATGAAACTGACGAGGGAGAGAAGAGGGAAGCGGGAAGCTGAATTCAAATGTTTGGCTCTTGTGACTAGCAACAAGGAAGTGAAGGCAGATGAAAGAGAAACCATGATTGCCTTAGATGAGTTAATCAGTAACTCACGTATGCTGGCATTAAACTAGATCCTTCTGCCTTCCAGGGGCAATTTAACAGGTAAAGCGTAGGCACCTGAATGGCAGGTAAAGCTTGGGCACCTGAATGGCCGGACAGCTTTGTAAGTCCTTTGCTAAAATTCAGAACCAGCCACGGAGAAAAGAGGCTGCTGGTGGGATAAGCTACAGAAAACAAACCCATGAAGAGGGAAACCCAGAGAGCCTTCCGGGGTTCTGTGCTGTATCTGAATTCCTGGCTGAATTGCAAAGTGGAGTTCCGTGTGCTTTTAAGTTGTGGGGTGCTACCAAGAACACGAGGCCAGGCATCTACCGGCAATGTCAAGGTTCAAGTCCCAACTCAGCTGTGTGAGTGTGGACATTCCCGGGCCTCAGTTTCTTCCTGGGTAAACCGGCTCGAAAATACTGCAAATCTCAGTCCAGTTTCCATTTCCCAACACCCCAGCGGAGCAGTTTTAAGGTCTCCAAAACTCCAGCTTCTGGCAATAAGTTTAGAAATTTTCATCAACTGTCCAGGGTGATTCTGATCTCCAATTTGAAACACATTACAGGAAGACACCATCTGCTTCTATCCAGCACTAAGTCTCTCAATACTATCCCAAGAAAAATAAGTGAGCAAAGTTTATAGACGAGAAAACCAATATTTAAGTCTTGGGATGCCAGGAAACACATTAAAACCATGAGGGGTTCTCCTAGACCCACCACAATTTGACAATTTAGAAGTGAAGGGTGGGCTACTTTGATGTGGAAAAGCATCCGCAGAGGAGAACCTAAACACCACTCACTTCTAAACAAATAGCCAACATAGTTTATAAACAAAGTCTTGAATGTTTTTCTGGAGCCGGGCCTGAGTTTATAACCTCCTAACCTCCAAATAGGAAACGCAGCTCACCAGAAAGCTGGTCAGAAACACTTCGACCTGTCTGTATTTTGGATGGAATGGTAAATTGGAAAAGAAAATCACCCAATATTTTCCACAAATATAGTCTTGCTTTTCTGAGTGGCAATGTGATGTGATACAGCATAGAGGCAGGCAGACCTGGGTTCAAATTCCCAGTCTATTCCATCCGTACTCACTCAGATCTTGGGCAAGAAACTAACCTCTCTGAGCCTCATCAGTAATATGGGATAATAATTTCTGCATCTCTTGATTATTATGAGTTTTTAAATGACATAAAGTAAATGCCCAGGCACAGGGTTGGAATGCATTAATACTCATTTCCTTCTTTTCTTCCAGAACCCCTTGTCTACGATATTTACTGGACAATACATTACCAGAAAAACTGTTACCCCCTGTATTAAATCTAATCATGCCAGGATCCCTCAGGCCAAGATAGCTACTGAAAAAGACTTTTTGTATTTATGCACATGCACCATATACATTCTCATGATACATACATGCTTATAACAAAACGTATAATCAAAAGGTGTCCACTGCCAATTCCACCCAATGAAACTAGATTAAATCATATAACATTGCTGATATTTGACCATTTTATATCTACAACCACAGCAATTTCATATAGTTGCAAATACCAACTGTAGAGCAAGGATTTCCTATCTGCCCACCCCAGACTTCCTGAGATTATTACAAATCAAAACCTTGGCATTTTCATCCCAGTTCTGCCATTTATTGGCTGTGTGACTTTGTGAGAAAATCATTTAGCAACTTTGGACTGGGGTTTCCTGATTTATACAACAAACATGGTATCTACCTTGGTATCTTTTTCTGTAATTTTATGACAATAAAGAGGCACAGGTTATGTAGTTTAGTACATCCAAAATGCAGCATTGGTGAGAATGGTTTTCATTTCGCTATAAAAGTTTTCTCAGTTGTCCCTTCTGCATCCATCCTGCCCTCCTACTTTGAAGCACAGAAGACTGCGACCTGGATGATAACAACCTAAAGCTGTGTAAACTTCTTCACAGGGTTCTTAAAATGCACTTCTAATTTGGCACACCCTCCCACAGCAGTACTGGATTTCTCCTTAAACAAAAATGGTCACGGGTGTCAAAGAGATGTGAGTGAGTGTCCACTGAACTGTGTCTAAATGATTTTCCTTGTGAGCAGAGCCAGCCTAGAATGAGCCCCTGTGAGGGAGAAGAGGGAGCATGCTTCCCAGGCAGAGGAGGCATTGTTGAAACTAATGAGTTCTGCACCACTTGGTCCACAATCACAGCAGAGTCTGATTTTCCTAGACAAAGAGCAATAACCAAATGGGGATGCTCTTCAGCAAGCTTCTCTGAGCTGATCTTTGTTGACTCAGGAGGTGGTGTAGTCTCCCTACCCTTCCATGTCCTACGAATGATAAGAGGAAAACGTTTATCAACTTTGGTCAATGTTAAGCCAGGTTTGTCATGGCTAGGATGGATTTTTATAGTCTAAACGCACTAAAAATGCCTAGAAATTACTCCAGCTCAAAAATTAAAATGTTTCAGTGCCCTAATGTATTCCTTTTATCCATCTATCATAATTTTATCTCCCCTCACCCCCGCCACCATTATTGTGGGGGTTTTTTGTTTGCCTTATTTTTTTGCTCAGAGAAATAATAGTCATGATCCTTCAAGCATGCAGGCCAACACTATTCTTAGAAGGGAGCTGCAGGAGGTTTATTATGCCATGAAACAGGGGGCCAGAACAAAGGACTACTGAATCACTCACCTTATCTTCATCTAAGAAACCCGAGAATTACAGGGTTTCTCTGTTCCTCTCCAACTCAAGAGCTGCACTTGCCAAGACTAGGTTTTAGGGCCGAGTCTGTACTACAAAACTGTAAGCAGATAGGTGCCCACAATACTTTTTACCACAAATATAGACTCTTATCTAAAATGCTCAAAAAACAATGTTCAGCTTTTTGTTTTTTCTAACCAAAGTTTAAGCACTTGTTTCTGAATCTAGACATCTGATTGCTCAGCACTAAATTAACTGTTCTCCTTAAGAGAACCATACATAGGAAGCACCTTTACCCTGAAAAACCTGAAAAGCATTAGGATTATTTCAGAATCCACAGCTCTCACTTAGTTCACTGAGGGCAGGAACCCAGATTTGTTTATCTTGCCTTATGTGCAATTAGGTTTCAATAAACATGTGTTGACGAAATGAATAAGTAGAAAACATTTAATTAAGAGTTTTCACAGCATATTTTGGCACCTTCACATGAAGCACCTTTATCATATTCTATTTTTATAATTCCATCCTTATACTTCTTTAGAAAACGGATTCTGACAATAAATGTAACTGCTGGTGATGATGTGGGAAGATGTATCAAACAGAAGCAGGACCTTTAGCTGCTTTTATGAAGAATCCCGTGCAGCTATAAATCCTGGCTCTACCCATCAGCCTTCACTCCCTTTGTCTCATTCCCACCGCCTCGGCCCAGCCTCCCCCCCCAAGCACTCCCAATCTCATTATCCATGATCTGCTAAACGGCAGTGTACCTCCTGGAGCCAGCAGAAACACATGTCACTGAGAATTAGGGAATTGGAGCCCGTTACAAGCCACCAAATAGGGTCACACAGTATCTGAACCTGAAAATGAGGAGATTTTCTTTTTTCTTTTTTTTAACTGTGAGAAAAGGGGGGAAACTTAATGAAACATTTTTAAGCATTTGATCTGGACAGAGTGCACAATGTACAGGCATTTATAATAAACGGGATGGGAAAGATAACATGTTATTTGCTAATCATCTGAAAAGTAATATTGACTTCATTTGCTGATGGTGGAAGGATATTGTCTGAAAACTTCCTCCATGAATAGCCTCGAAGGCAAATGACTTAAAAAAAACAGGACACAGCGATATTACTTCATCTGAGGTATTTCTACGCCACACTTTACCCAAGGAAGAGAACTCGGTTTTACATTCAGTCTAACCAATGTTTATTTAATATAAGCCCCTAGGTATATCCATCATCCTGCCAAATACTGTGGCAACCTGAGAAAAAAAAGGAGCACTGAGAAGCTACAGCTCCTTCTGCACACTCCTGAGGATGTGTGTACCCTTGCCAAATGCCAGCCTGTGTGTAAACAAAGGGGAGTTTTTTTAAAAAGGGGGATGGAGCTGTCAAGACTCACAAGTTTAAGAAAAGAAAAACGACTCTCTTCACAGACGTCTTGAGACATCTGACTGGCGTGCCCAAGGCTTTCTGAAACATTCCCTGCAGGTCCTTTATAAGATGAACCTCAGAAATGGCCAAAACGCCAGAGCAACTGGGAAAACAACCCCCTCTCCTGAGACAGTCTTTGTCTGTTTTCCCCGGCGTTTTCTTCGGTCCGTGCAGGAGCGCAGCTCGTTCTCACCGACGGGCCAGGGGGAGGCACAGGTGCCGCGGGGGCACACGCCCCGCTCTCCGCCGCGCGGACCGGAGGCTCAGGGCGGCCCCCGTCAGACAAGCACCTGGTATCTTTGGACATGCCTCACCAGGAAGTAACGATATGGTATTCGTCTCCACCTTCCTGGGCTAGTAGAAGGAGGGGAGGAAAAATCTCAATGACTGCCCCTAGTTAGCCATTTCTCACCCTTTTCTTCCGTCTATGATCACGGCGGTAACGTCGGCACGCGGGAGGGTATGGGGGCGTCTTATTTTTCAATTGAGTTGGTTATAGCCCTAATGCTGAATTCCTAAGGCCTTATAAACTGACCCCACGTTACAAGCAACAAAGAAAAAGTCCTGAGGGGAGGGGGCCGGGGGCGGGGCACAGACGCTCCACGGGGAACGGGACTTCGGGGCGCGCGGGGTGGCGTCTCGGACTCGCGGCCCCGTCGCCATGGGAACCCCGCGCAGGCGCAGAGCGCGGCCGCCGCGCGGTCCGACCTTCCTCCGCGGTCCCGAGCCGCTCGGGTGCCCCGAGTTGATTCCAGGGAAAAGGCAACGGAGTAAATCCTCCCCGCGCGGAGAGCACCCGGGCTGCTCCGGCAGGGTCCTGCGAGAGGTCACCGAGCTCAGGAAGGACCGTGAGGCTCCCTCCGTGCAAAGGGCACCGCACTCCCCTTGCTGGGAACCTGCCCTCTCCGCGGTCCCCGGGACCCCGCGTGGGGTGGCGGGGGGGGGGGGGGGGAGAGGGATGAAGCATCCAGCCAGTATGCTTTACCTTCCACCCGACGACACCCCACCCACCACCACAAGAGACCCGAGAATTAAGTTCTTGGCGTGCGCTCACACACCCACGTCCTTCTGAAGGATGGGACCCCAAGACCAGCCGTGGTCCAGGTCTCCGCACAGAGGCTTTGCGGGGTCCCCACGCACAACACGCACACGGTCCTACAGAGCGTGTCCCGGCCCGGACTGCAGAGAGGAGCTCGGCCACCTGCTCACTTGCACACCTGGGCTGGCGGACCAGTGCCCCCTTTTTCTTTCTCGTTATCCCCCCCAAAGCACTGACCTGCTCAACTTTGAGTGTTCGGCCGAGGAAAGGTTCTTCGGGGTCCTCGGCACAGGAGCCACCTCCAAAGTGCTGGGGTGATGAGTTACCTACTCCTGTGACTCCAACTGCAAAACCCTGTCAAGGGTCTGGAAAAGCCCCCCCAAAAGGGCACTTCTTCCGCTCCAGTCAGCAAACCCCTCCTCCCCCAACCAGACGGGCTGGGAAGAGCGGGGCGCGGGGCCACACAACCTGCTTTCTCATTCAAATCCTCACGCTCCCTCGGCAGCCCCCTCCCCCCGCCCCGCAGCTCCCGCGGAAAATCAGGAACTGGAGCTCGGGGGAGTGGACTGGAGCTCCCGCCGCCTCCCAGGGCTCCAACCTGCTGGGTGTAGGGGCCGAGGGCAGGACCTTGACCCCTGGGCCTGCACCCCCTTGCGGGGTTCCCCGGCAGGCAAGAGCCAGAAGTACTGGGAATGACGTCTTTTCCTCTAAAGTTTCAAAGGTTCCCAAATCCAGGACACCCCCCTTGACATTCAGTTTAGGGATGTGTTCGGTGGTGGGAGGGGAAAGGAGTTGTGGCGAAAGGACATTGGAGGGGAGGGTGCGGGGACTGGAAAGGGCAGTTGGCACCAAAGTAAACCAAGGTCGGGACCACATCTTAGAGAAAATTCCGAACCGCCTGTCTTATCGCCGCTCCTGTTTTCTACCATTCTAAAAAATAAAAATAATAAATAGCATCTTTTATGGCGTTACAACCAAGGAGATCCGCCTTGAGTGAAGTGCAGCGGAGACTGAGGAAGAGAGCACAGGGTACATTTTATTTGCCCCTGCCCCCTCGGCTTCCGGATGCTTCCCTTCAGCGTTAACGGGACAGTGATTCGACCAGATCAGTTTAGAGGCTGCGGACTCGAACGGCCAAGTCTGCGGTGAGTTAGAGCGTGGCCCGGGCGGAGGGAAGCGTGCATACAGTAGGCACTCAAAGGGTGCTGCGACGTTGGAATCCACTGAGCGCACCGGCGTGGCATGTGAGCAGGTTCGCGCGGCTGACAGCCGCTGGCCGGGGCGGCCCGCGGGGTGATCCGGCGTCGGCGTTCCAGGATTTGCATTTATCAGCCTTCATTCAACCTGCCCTATTGTTAGTTCAAAGCCTGCCTGGGAGGGACTTGGAGACGCGGCTCCGCACTCACCTTCAGTTTAAAATTCTCCACCAATAAGAAGGTCCTAGAAAAGCTGGCCGCGTTGGGGTTGGCAGGGGTTTTCTGGACTTTGTGACAACATAAACTAAAGTCATTTTCTGTTTTCATGCGTGAATTTGCTCAGGAAGTTACAAATGAGTGCCAAAGCCCGAAGAGCCGGGCCTGGCTGCCCGTCCACTTTGACGGACACTTAGTGGGGGGGCTGGGGGGTAGCACCGTGACCTCTTAGCGAAAGATCTAGGGTTTCACCTTTTCATCCCACTTAGCCGATACCATAGAAACAACCCATTTGTATTATTCAATTCAACAGAGGCAATTACAATGTCACAGCAAAGCACCATGGGCAAGAAGAAACTTTATCCTGAAAGCAATCCTGGATTCTCAGAAAAAAGGAAAAACCATCAGAATAGTCCCTTGAATTTCTTCCTGCACGGGTAGGGTACTAGGAAGAAATCAGTTTGGAAAAAGACATAAAGGGTCTTTGGGCTCCATAGAAAGAAACCTCCCCAAATTTACTTTAAAAAAAAAAATACCCACACAAATTCCCAATTTATCAGAAATTAAACAGATAATCTTTCTTCCCCAAAATTGTTTTTTGCTTTGTTTTTTGTTTGTTTGTTTTTCTTTTTAATATATTTTTTATTGATTTCAGAGTGAAAGGGAGAGGGAGAGATAGAAACATCAATGATGAGAGAGAATCATTGATTGGCTGCCTCCTGCATGCCCCACACTGGGGATGGAACCCGCAACCCAGGTATGTGCCCTTGGCCGAAATCAAACCTGGGACCCTTCAGTCCGCAGGCCCACGCTCTATCCACTGAGCCAAACCAGTCAGGGCTTGCTTTGTTTTTTGTTTATTGGTTTTGTTTTTTGAGATTTGTTTTGCTTACAGTCTCCATGGTAAACAGGAAGGCAAAAAAGGAAAGACAGAAAGATACCAAGACAACCCTTCACACAACTAGGTGTCTTTCTCATATCTGAAAAACCAACCACAGATGCATGTGTTGAAATAAACTCAAGACATACAGTAAAGTTCATAGCAAGAGCATTTGTTTGAAATGCATTCTGTATTTTGACAGTGTTAATGCCCATAATTGTGTGAACTTTAAGATTGTTTAATTATGCAATATTTAAACCTATAAAAAAAAAAGGCAAACATCCATGTAATACTCTTGCTTCCCCTACCTCTTTTTTTAAATAAAATATCACAACTACTGCTAAAACCACATCTCCCTCTCTTCCTCCCCCAAAAGCGACCAATCTGAAGTTGGTGTTGTTAGCGTAAAGAGTGTGAGTCATACTAAAGCTTGGTCCTCCGTGTTTAGGACATACACCTTTGTGTATATGTCCATAAACCTTTTTTTAAAAATCTTTCTTGTTGAAGGTATAACATAGGTCCTCCTATTTTCCCCATTAATCTCTTCCAGTCCGCTCCCGTCCCACCTCTCCATCAACCTTTTAATGTACCTTTTCCCTCTGAGTCTTCTTTTCATACCATTAACCAGAGAAAATTTAACTAAAACTAAAGAAAATGTTGTTACATTGATAAGTTTTTGGAAGCAGGACAGAACTATGCTTCCCTGCTGTGACAATCAGAGGAAATAATAACAAAGGGATTAGACAGTGGTTAGTAAACAGCCTCTGTCCAAGCCCTTCCATGGTTACCAAAAAGTCAATAGAAAAAGAAAACACACAATACCCCTTTACTTCTCTCGTTATGGGAAGAATTGGAGAAAATGGAATTTAGGTTACCACATCTTTGAGCTATATGTCCTATATGGCAATAAAGTACCTTTTTTGAATGGTCATGTAAGTCATAATCTTTTAGTAAGGATTTTCCAAGTGTAAAGGGCTCCTACTAGTAGCTCAAGGTTGGCACCAGCCCTGCTGGAAAGTCTGGAGTTGAAGCCTCCTCGCTTTCCCATTCGGGGGACCTACATCCGTGCAGCGAGTTACATAGAGCCCCTGACCGCGGTCCTTTGACTTCACCTCCTCCCGGCAGTAAAGGGGCTGTGAAAGCACCGATTTTTCTTACATCCCATTGACGGGTGGTGAAAGACATCCTTCCCCACCCCCACCCTCCTCTCGCTTCCAGAGCGAAGACTCTCATTAATTATACTGGCACAGCCCTGCCTGGCCTCCTTGCTAAAGAGCTGCCAGATTTCTACCTATCACCTCTGCCTTGACACAGAGTGTGCGCTGACACCAGGATCACAGAAAACCCTGTAAAAGCTGCCTGATACACGGTAAGATGATGGATGTACCCTGTGGTTGGGCTCGCTGTGCTGCATATCATAAGGGGTTTGTTAGAAAACTCTACTGGGAATCTGTGTTGGAAGCAGATTTTTCTATTTTTCTAGCTGTACAAAAAAGGGTGCTTTCAGTTGCCAAAAAAAAAAAATAGCCATATTTAAGATACTCAAATTTAACCAGCAGTAATCTTTAAGTCATATCCATGAGTGAAGGAGATGAATATTATCCCTATTTCAGTCAAGAGAATAATCAGAGTTTAACGATTATCAAGGAGGAGCCATCCCTCTTTCAACACATTTTTGTTAAGTACTTGCCATGTACCAGGCACTGCTCTAGATTATCTAAAGTCTTAGCCGGAGTATAGATAGTACTGAAGAACAAAGCAGTAGCTGTCTTTAAAGCCTTACTCCCCAGATTGTTCAAGACTTTTGGATACAAATAAGAAAACCCCATTTCAGACTAGCTTGAGGGGGAAAGCCAATTTACTCACTCTCGCCTTAAGATAGGGGAAAGGATAAGGGCTTCAGGAATGACTGGATCCAGGAATTCAGAATCATTCATCTCTTGCATTCACTCTTACTTTTGCTTCCATTCTTTCTCTCACTGCTTTTCTCAATGTTTTGATCTTATTCTCTCCTCTTACACGTGTGCTTCCTCTATAGGCTGATTGATGGGGGTGGGGAAGACATTACCAGGGACAGCTCTCAGCTAGTGATCCCATAGGAAAGAGACACCTTCTTGCTTTTACCGTCTATAAACAAGGTTGTAGGAAGGATTCTACTGGCCTGGTTCAGGTCATGTGTCCAGCCATAGGTCCATTAATATGGTCAGCCCAAGTAGAGTGTATGTGTGGCCAGTCCCTGATTGCACCCCTACCCCTAGAGCAGTGATGGCGAACCTATGACACGCGTGTCAGCACTGACACGCGTAGCCATTTCTGATGACACGTGGCCGCATGCCGAGGATGAAACATTTGCGACTAGAGTCTTGGAGTTATTTTTTTCCTCAAAGTGACACACTACCCGAGTTATGCTCAGTTTTTTGGCGAAGTTTGACACACCAAGCTCAAAAGGTTGCCCATCACTGCCCTAGAGTCAGGGAGGTGGGGTAATAATGAGTAGCAGCCCCACCAGAACTCCTAGTAGATGACACAGGAAGGATGTGTTCCCCATGGGAGGGTAGGCAGGGATTCTGGCAGATAAAAAGAGCAGGTGTTCCCTACAGTACCCCCTCCTGAATCGGCCACCTGAGAAAGACATAAACACCTTTGCACAGATTCATATGTATATGACAGAGATTTCTTTTTCTTTAAGAAGAAGAGAAACTTCCTGAGTCCATCAGGAAGGACTGGGGGGTGGCAGTTGGGGGTGGGCCCTTGTTGTTTTGTTTTGTGTTTTCTGTTTTTCACAGAAATTTTCATATGCACACAAAAGTAGAATCATAATGAAGCACTATGTATTAGTCACAAGTTTCAAAAATTATGAATATTTTGGCAATCTTTTATATATTCAGGAATGTGGAGAATTCACTGCAATACTTAAATGCATACAGTGTTGCAGTGCTATGGTCTTGGTTATGGAAGAAATGCATGCCTCTAGAATAACTGAACTGAATAGGACCAATACATGTGAAGCTCTTCACAAAATGCCTAGTGCAAACTGAGCTTCTACAAATGTCAATTATTTTTAGTTATTGTCAATCTATTTAAAGGATTTACAGGTTAAAAAAACTCTACACACTGAAATGTATTTTGCCTATGGAGGAAAAAAATTTAAGGCTATACCAATATACAATAACATTTTTACATGATTCATTTTTAACGGTGCTATTCATACTTTTTTCTATAACAAGCCTACATAATTTCTCCTTTTAGATGGCAATGCCAAATGTTACCAGCAAATGTACTTTTTCACCTTACAAATAAGGAAAAAATATAGATTAAATTGTCAGGATGAGGAATGAGTTTGGGCTAGGTATCAGAATTCTAAACGCTACTTTAAAACTTTGGCAAAATAATTCATCCTGTGAATGCTAGACAGAGATAAAATAGCAGCACTGTGCCCACCTAGGTTTAAGTTCTTCAATTCAACTACGGTTTTCTTACACCCGTTATGCTTCTCAAGAGATTTTCAGTTTCCAGCATAGAACGAATACCTTTTAAAAGGCAGAAAATATGCTAATTAAAGTGAAATTTTCCCTCTTTCTATTTTTCTCCAACTTGCTTCATTGTTTTTCCCGCTGGGGGCTTGGAGGGTTGGGGATGAAGTATTTTAGGGGAAACAATAGTGCCCCAGGACAGAGCCCCTTTGACTTCTTCCTTAGAGCTTCACAACTCAGCTCTGTGAGGTTCCTTTCGAGAAAGACCTCCCACAGAGCCAGTATCTACAGCTTTCAGGATGGTCACAGCCTGCTGGGCAGGACCAACAAATAACTGAAGTCCATACTTCGGCTTAGGAAGTAGTATTGAAACTCTGAAATGACATATTTCCATTATGCTATAAACTAGGTTCCCCTTCCTATACTACCATTAAAAATTCCTGCCCTCACCGGGTGTGGCTCCGTTGGTTGGAGTGTCATCCAGGACACCAGAAGGTGGTGGGCTCAATTCCGGATCAGTCCGAGGTCAGGGTATGTGCAGGAGGCAACTGATCAATGTTTCTCTCTCACTTTATGTTTCCCTCTCTCTCTCTTTCCCTCCCTTCCTCTCTCTAAAAGAAATACCAATTTTAAAAAATCCTGCAGAATCCCATATAATTTTTAAAAAGTATCTTCATAATCTAATTGCAGACCAGTTATCTAATACAACAATCTTTTTTGTAGACATTGAACAAAAGTTTGGAGAAATGAGTAAGTTATATTGCAGAAACAAAAAGAAGAAAGAGCCCTAGCCAGTTTGGCTTAGTGGATAGATCCTCTCCTGCAGACTGAAGGGTCCCAGGTTCAGTTCTGGTCCAGGGGGCATGCAGGAGGCAGCAGATCAATGATTCTCTCTCATCACTGATGTTCCTATGTCTCTCTCCTTCTCCTTTCCTCTCTGAAATAAATAAAAATGTATTTTTTAAAAAAGAAAGAAACTAATAAGACAGAATGTAAATCCTAAAGCTTTGAAAGCTGATGGGGGTTAGATCACAAGGAAAATCCTTCTGTTTCCTTACTATTTGGAATCTTAATGGGGTATGCACTCTCTATTACCAACATCTGTGTTTTTAAAAACAAAACAACAACAAAAAAAAAAAAAAAAACAGGAAACAAATGGTTAGGTTTTTCCACACAAACATAGTAAAAGGGAAAACTGCATTTAAAAAGCTGTTAGTTTTTGTTACTTTTTTTGTGTGTGTATTTAAACTAAATATGTTTTAGGGGCTTGATTTGCCCAAAATAAATATCATTTTTAAAGTTTGACAATTTTAAAAAATGTTCTTTCAAAACATTAAAGACAATTAATCTTCATGGTGTAGGTCAGGATCTTAAGATGTACAGGCAAATATAATTTCCAGTGAGCAAGAAACTGGGCTAAATGCTGTGAAGGAAGCAGAAATGATCCAAAATTTAACAAGGTATGGTATACCTTGGAGAATAAGGAAGACAGGCATATGAATAATTGTGACAAGTGCTAAACTAGGTATGTGCACAGTGTTGTGGAAGAACAGAAGAGGGCGCTATTATTCAATTTCATTACTAAATTACCTACAAGCTGTGTTTTGATAAGTAAAACAGACAATAGAAACAATTATCCTAATACCTCCATTTTTAAAAAACCCCATTACTGTCTGAATTACTTGTTGTCCTCACTTTAGTTATAGAAATCTATTCTTTGGGTTTCTTCAAAAGACTGTGCTAGACAATGAGTTCTTCTATAGTGACTTTCCAGTGACTCATATGTTTTTACAGTGCATACATTAAAATATATTTATAACAAAAAATTAACAAAACAATGCCTATCGTTTCTATGTGCAATGCACCCTGATATATTTTAATCTGTTCTTTTTTCTTTTTTAAATGCTGGGTGGCAACCCTTTAAATTGATTCCACATCTCACTTATAGTTCATGGCCTACAGTTGAAAAACACTGCTCAGATATGTCCTTTAAAAATGTAAAAGAAGCAAAACATTCTGAGTATAAAGATCAGAACACAAACAAGTGTGGTCAGCAGGACCCCAACTGCACACCTTTTCCCCAGGATATTGAAATTGATAGGTCTCAAAGCCATACAGGATTAAATCTCGGGGGGGGGGGGGGGGAGGGAGGTGGGGAAGGTCTGTGATTGCTCAACACTTTGGCCAAGAACCCATATCAACAGAAAGGAGCTTCTAAAGTTGTCCAGCCCTTAAAGGTAGATCTTCCCCCAAGGATTACTTTTGAAGAGGCTATGGAGGATAGCTCAGATGAGGATAGTTCATTGTCAGAGAGCAGAGCAGGGGCACCCAGACTGACTGACCAAGAAATTCACACACACAGGACTGGGAGTCATCATTATCCCCGCCCAGCAGGGTAAGACATATGCTATGAACTACTGACATCCTAGTTTCCCTCCATATTATATATTGGGTGCATCGACATTTGGCCTTAGGCTTCCAGATCATGAGGAACTACCTCTGGGCATGACCGGAAGGAATTCTTATCACTCAAAGATCCCAAACTAGCTCATGAACTTACTTCCTATATGAACTCTACCTTCCTTCAAAGAATACTGAACCCTCAATCTAATTCAATTTTATGATAGGTTGCAAAACCTCCAAATATCTAGCTAATGAAAGGCATCATTCCCTGTTTTCCATCATTGACACCTTTTTTGGGGTATTTTAATATTTGTTTAATATTTTGATGTGATATTTTGATATTTTGAATGGAAGTTAGGTGAATACTAGTAAGCTCAGTGGCCATCTTGAAATAGAAGTATAGTTGATTCCTTAGAAAGTTTTTTGCTATTTGCATTCCTGTTAGACCCTCAGAGCAAGGATGATGGGCTAGGTACAGAAATTCATCAGGGCAGAAAGCTCCAGATGCCAAGCAAGGAGCAAAACTGAGAAAACAAGAACCTCACCCCCAGGGTAACCTTTAGCATATCTGTGGTCATGTGGTTAGGACACCAGATCTTTCACATCTCAGGTCAGGTGGTTTCCTCCCTAGAGATAATATCTAGGCCTCCGTTGTATTTCAGCTCCAGGCCCAGAAAAGCAGCAAAACCAGACCAGTGGCACAACGGCTGCCTCAAGACCAGCTGGATTGACTAATGACACCGACCAATCAGTGGAGACCATGACCCTGAAAAAGCACACCTGGAAAGCTGATGAATAGTCTATTAAGACCCTCCCCTGAGATGTCCCCTAAGATTTCCACCTGCAAAAAAAGAGGTAAATACACTCAGGACAAAGGAACCAATGTGTGCTCTCCCTGCAAGGAGCACACCCATGCCATTCCCTTCCTTCTCTCCTACCCCATAGGCACGTATCCCCTCACCTCCAAGGGACCCCATGAGACTTTCAACCAGGGGAGCAATGGGCAGCGATAGTTCATCTCAGGCTCACCCCCTGAACCTGTCTCCAAAGCCCCATTTTATCTGTGTAGCCCTTCCCTTTGGATATCCCCATCTCCCATGCCCCCTTCCTTAAATAATTTCCATTTTCTTTCATCACTGTCTGAGATGGCTATTTAGCTTTGCCCAGGCACCACCCACTGTAACCTTTCATTAACATTTTAAGTTTTAATCTTGGCTTCTTTCTTTTCTTCCGCCTTTTTGTTAATGTGCATCATTTTCTCCCTGTGATTTGCCTTCATTGAAATAGCTGCTTTGGAAACAGCATTAGAAAAGTTCCAAACCACTAATGGGGATTCAGGACACACCACCCCGAAATATGGCATCTTGACATAGTTAATAGTTTAAGCTGAAGGAGTCTGAGAAAATGGCCAGAGCAGAAAAGTCACTTGACCTCCTCCTTCACGGTCCTTCTTCCCAAAAACAGGTCATAAAACCCTCATGTAAGAGGTGCCTGGGAGGAAAGGAGCGTCCTTATCTCCAATGGCAAAGGACGCCAAGAGGAATCCTAACAAACAGGTCTTGCTAAGTTTTCCCTAGGTTACCGCAATTACCTCCTACTCCTTACCTACCATAGTCCTCCGTGACCTTGTGCTGTCCATCAAACCTAGCACAAAATACTCAGGTCTGTTTCTTTGGGTCATTTCCTTATGAACCTCTCATGTCACATAAAACCCATTAAATAAATGTGTGTGTTTCTCTGTTGTTAATCTGTCTTTGTCAGTTTTTAATTTTCAGACCCAGCCAGGAACCCTAGAAAGGTTGAGGGAAACTTCTCCTCCCCACACCACAAAGAAGAGCAGGGACCCCATCTCCATTCCAGCTACCCCCGCAGCGGCTGCTGCTCCTCGGTGTATCTGTCGTTCCTTTGAATGGTGGCTTACGCAAGAGCGATTCCGTTGGTGCCTTGAACTTCTGAAATGCTGCTGTTTCTTGGCTTCTTGAACCATGTTGTCCTTTTATGAAAAGCCACTGTCTTCAAAGCAATGCCATAAACAACCACTGGATTTGGGTCAGACTCCGACAACAAAATGCCTGCTGACAGCACACGGAGTAACGTTACCCCAGGAGAAACTCATATGTCAAAGATGCAAATTCGCCTTGATGAGGAACCAGATGATGCTGGAGAAATCCAGAAGAGGCTAAAACTCTGGGCCAAGCATTATCTGCCTGCTGCAGATGCAGTTAATTCTCCTAAACCAGATTTTGCAAGTGTACCAGGTTGGTTTGAAGTACTGGTCACTGCACTAACCACCTCACATCTTAAAATTTTTTTTTGTTGTTAATCCTTGCCAGAGGATATTTTCCCATTGATTTTTAGGGAGAGTGGATGAGATAGGGAAAGACGGAAAGAAACATCGATGTGAGAGAAACACATTGACTGGAATTGAACCCGGACCCTTTGGTCCACAGGCTGACGCTCTATCCACTGAGCCAAACTGGCTAGGGCCACCTCACATCTTTACCACACTCGGAGTAACCACAGAGAGCAGGGATATGCGAGAGATAGCCTAACTGTTGTGATCAATGACTCTAATATTTTGAGTCAAGTTTTTTAAAGATGGCATTTCGGGCAGCAGATTCCCCAACTGGTGGGAAAGGTAAGCTGATTTAGAAGGTTTCACAACCAAGAGACATAAGAGGTCCTGGATAGCTAAGAGTTTGTGAGGCAGCAACCATCCCTTCTCTCTCCCCTTCACATGGGGGAGGAGGATTTGACATTAGCACTTCACTCCCTTTCTACAAGACTGAGGGCACCGTATATCCTGTTTTCAATAAGCTGGGAAATAGTGATTATCTCTTGACATTTATGCTACTAGACCTGCCAGCACCTCACTTTCCTGAGACAAGGAGAAAGAAGCATGACAAAAAGAGGGAAGCAAGAGAGAGGAATAGAGAGCCTATATTCCCACTTAGTACTATAAAAATACATGAACTTCCTGTAAGTTGAACTAACTCCATGGGAAGTGGCAGGACTGAAGCCGATTGCTAATATATCCCTCCTCCCAACATATACACCGGCGAGTGGAGTGATTACGGTCCAGTCGCCTTCCACAAGCAAATGCATGTGTCCTTGCCATCCCAGATGGTAGGGATCCAGAAGTAAAAGGCTCTAGACTAGATTCCCCTGGGAGTTAAGTAGGTGGGGAGAGAAAGCGGTAAGACTCTCTCCCAAGAGAGAGGACTATGATAGGGAACCACCAGAAAGCCCTCTTGGAACAATAACTACCACACGTGCCAGAGAAAAGCCAGCGTTTGCACACCTGTTTCATGGATGGAACCTACAGAAACATCAATACAACAAATAGAAGGCAAAGTGTAAGGAGACCCTGGTTGTCTGTTTTCCCCTGGTTGCTAGAATATGCTTTCAGCTGCCCAATCATAACAGTGCTAGATCATGTGTATGGGCATAGTTTTTACTCTCCTCCTAAGTTTTATTCATCATTAGTTATGATAAAGCTGTCGCTGCTGTCAACATCTCATGTGTAAGAAGTCTGGTTAGGAAATGAAAAACAAATAAAACCTGAAAAAGGAAATGTGGATCTAGAAGAAAACAGATTGATAAGGGTCATAAAAATCCAATCCTTTAGAAAAACAATAAGAACTAAATTCATTTCATAAAAAATATTTAAAAAGTAAAGGGGCCTAGATACTCAAATGCCAAAGGAAAGAAGGCCAAGGGGGAAAGGTGGTCATGGATTCTGTTTTGAAGTCAGGAGGGAGACCAAGAAATAGTAAATCCTCTGTTGGAGGAAGGCAAAGAACTGGGGCTTTAGTCAGAAATTCAGCCTAAAAGAAAAGTTTCCACTTTTTCAAATGGCCCTGTCATAAACATCTCCAGTGACAAAGATCTAGCCTCTCTGCAAGTATCTAGTTCACCTTGCCCTTGAGCCATCAAACAAGCTTATCTACAATAGACACCAAGAGACAAAAAACAGAAAAGCAGAGGTTGTTGGCCCAGATAAAAGCTACTGGCCAATGGAATACTTAAAACCTTCAAGTAGATATTAATCCCGCCACTGTTTAAGTGGAGAACAAGAATATTCAGCAAATGGTGACTGCACATGATAGGAGTCCCATTGACCTATTTTTCTTCTTGCCCACTTTGTCCATAAAATCAGTTCCTTACTACATCAAGGAAAAGGTTAGACCGTATCATCTAGAAAGACCTGCACCGCCTCAGGTCTTTAACTGGAAAGACAATTGTACACTGGCTGAGCTGGTAAAGGACATCAGAACTAATTCCAGCGGTAACTAGGATGAGATCTGACATCACTTGGAAGCAAACTGGAAATACAAACGGCTCAAGAGCTTGCCACAAAGCTCGTCTAAATGTACTCTGTTAACTTCTCCATAAATAAAAACATCCCCTTAAAACAAAAGCGAGAGCAATTGAGGCTTCAGACCCAGATAATAAAAACTAGTATATAACCCTAACAGACTGAAATGCTTGTGCTCTCTCTCTGACTCTCTTAATTCTAGCCTGCGCTTTTCCCATGGCCTTCAGGAGAATGGTTCCTGCATATAATTATAGATATGATAATTATTAAGGGAATTCTGCTTGAGGCTTGAGCTTTTGGCAAAGATTTGCAGGAGCCTCAAGATCAGACTCAGATTAGCAGGGATCAAAGAGACCAGGAACAAAAAGATTTAGAGATTTCATGCTCTTTCTTTGATCCCAGTTGGGGCCTAGGTGGCCTCCCTCTTGGTTGGCTCATTCTCCCTCCTGTCACATAAAAGAAGCCTGAATTCTGGGCTCTTGGAAAGTGGATTTGCAGAGGCTTCAAGGCCCCAGCTTCTCAAGCTGGCACCTTCTCGATTTAATAAACCTTTCTTTACTCCAAACTGACCTTTTGAATACTGGCCTTTTGAACCATCAGGCACCTGAACCCTGAATCAGTAACATAACATCTTACTCTACCCCAAAGGTGATGAAATCAAATCACACACACGAAGAAAATCTTTGAAAAATGTGTGACCTCACTTAAAAATTAATGGTGGGAAATCCATTTTGTTATATTTTAACCAGGCAGCAGCAGCAAACTTCTCACCCTGTATTATTGCTTCTCAAGGAGTCAACTATTTGGACCAGAGGATGCTTCTGACTTTTGTCAGTATTACACATCATTAAGAAAGAGGTCTGTAGACATTGTGGATGTTGGGGATTATTGTTGGCTTTGTAAAAGAAGCTTTGTACTGTCAGGATGATTTTAGCAGCAGGTATGTGCCAAATCCTCAAACCAACAAACTGGCATTAAAATAAACAAATTTATTATTTCACATAATGAGAAGTTGGGAGGTAAGATCTTTCAAGGGTTGGCTTCTTTAGGAGTTCAACAATGTCATAAGGCATTTCTAGTCTTTCTATTTTCTGCTGCCATCCTAAGCATATTGTTTTTTATCCTCACGATTCTTCTTCATAATTATCCTCAAGATTTTGTCCTCCCATCTAAAAAGAGTTAGAAATTTGCCATTCTTTTTTACTAGGAATGGAATGAACTTCTCTAGCAGCACTGCCCCAAATTAAAAACAGTAAGCGGATGAGAGAGAAGAGTAGCCTCAGACATGAGTTATAAACAGCTCCTTTATTATAAATAATCAAAGTTGAAAAACTGGAAGAAATACTCTTTTAAAAAAAACTTAAATATGGCTGCCCAAAATAACTAAAAAGAACACAATGACCCATATAATTAAACTCTCTCTTCAAATACCAGCACATGTATATATCCCCCGACCTGGTACATTTTTATAGAGTGTTTCATTTTTCCTAAAAGCATATTACATTAATCACATTTTGTTTAAATTATTCTGATGTCACCTTTATAACAATCATCTCTTAAATATTTAAATACCATGAAAATACAACTTTGATCATTTTGGGAAATTCCCATTTCAACTCAATGAAATATGTCCATATAGTTACATATTTTACTCTTCAGAGTAGGTCACCTCTTGACCTCTTGGAATATTTCACCCTTTTCTACGAAAGTGTATTCGACTCATAAGTTCTCTGAATTTCAGTATTAAGGAGTTGTCTTTCCATGCTTCATAAGTACTTCTAAATTTGTCATAATAACTTTCTTTTTTCAGGTTGAAATCTGATCCAATTTTTTTAAAATAACTATCTTTTTTCCAATATTCTCCCCAGGAGCCTTTGAATTTTTCCAAATAAGATTTTTTTTCATATTCTTCCTTCCATATTCCTTCTCCCTTTTTTAAGGCTGTTAATTCAGCTTTAAGTAAGCGTCTGTGAATTTTCCAATACATTTTAGAATCATGATCTAGTCCTTTAACAAGAACAGTTTTGCCAAGGCCTCTTCTCAAAATATCTTCATTTAGATTCACATTAAAAAATCTACCCTGGAATGAAAAATAACACAAACCAATTATTTAAGAAAATTGCTAGTATGCCCATACCATCTATTTATTTTAAATTGAGTCATTCAGCAACTTTAGTTCTCCAGAGAAAAGCCAAAAAGCAAAAGGGTCCCCAAGGGCTTAAAACAGCTAATTTATTATCCAAGAATTTAATTACTAGAAGAGACACCTGCTCAAAGTCAATTGCCTGTTTTATAACATATCACTCTCTACAGCCTTGCTGTTCTAACCCAAAGAGGCTTAGAAGCAGTAAAATGTATAAAAAGCAGGTTTTTTGTTTGTTGTTTCGTAGAGGAATGGATCATACAAGATAGGCAAAATGACAGAAGGTCACAGTAAAAGAAACTAAAAAAGTAAGCAAATGCAAAATGAACTGAATCATCATGAAAATATCAAATTAGGTTCAGAATTCCAGCGTTTTGGAAGGCGCTAGCATGTAAATGAAATTTTTAAAGACTTTCCACAAAATAATTGACATAAAAATAGGCCTGGAATCTTCATCCTTCAGAAAATTTCATTCATGGAATCCCTCACTTCCTAGTGAAACTGGATAAATGGGATTTCCTCTCCCCACACTCCACTAAGTAAAGGAGATCCTGATTAGCTATTTCTATAGTCCTTGTGGGATTTTAACAAATTATTAATAATTTCATAGCTTCGTTAGACAAGTAATTTACAGTTAAATTCTAAAAATGTGAAAACTCCAAGTTTAAAGTAGGAGAGGTTTTCTAGGAATATCTAAAGAAAAAGTAACCTTTTGCTCCTTTAAATACAGTAATGTTTGCCCTAGCCGGTTTGGCTCAGTGCACAGAGCATTGGCCCTTGGACTGAAGAGAAGCAGGTTCAATTGCGGTCAAGGGCATGTATCTTAATTGCAGGCTGGATCAGTTAGAGTGCACACGGGAGGCAACCAATTGATGTGTCTCCCTCACATCAATGTTTCTCTCTCTCTCTCTCTATCTCTCCTTCTCCCTTCTACACTCTCTAAAAATCAATAGAAAAAATATCCTCAGGTGAGGATTAACAACAACAACAAAAAATCCCACAAAATAAATACAGTAACTTTTGGTATAGGAGTTAATAAGTACAGTTTTTAAACGTTTACCATATTTTTCTCAATCATTTAAATTTTAAGAGCTCATTCCTGTAAGCCAAAATCAGAATAATTAAAATTCAACCTCACACATTAGTAAAATTCAACTGATGTGTAAATTACCACGATATACATATAGCACAGTTTGGTCACCTGCTAGGAAGCAATATAAGGTAAAATACACAAGGTGAAGTGTGGGCTCAGGAGCCAGAAAGAGCTGGGTTTGAATACAGGTCGGTTACCCTGACTCCCATTGTTGCAGGAAGAATTAATGGGCCAGATTTCCCAGACACAAGAGGGAATGAGGTTCTTGGGATACGGCTGAAATAAGCATTTTCAGAAGCCCCCCTGGGGGGATGGGATGTGGAAGAGGCTTTATTTGCATCAAGTTGCATTTCTCCCGTTGTAAGGCCCCCTGCCCCTTAAGCCAGTCCTGGGAAAGGTGTAGCTGGGATTCCAGCAAAGCCAGAAGCAAGGCCAGTGTCTAGAGTTTCCATTCCCTGGTGTAGCCCCGTGTCGTTTAGCATCCAAGTTCACTCAAGTCCATTAATTCCTTGTGGAGTGCCACGTGGCTGTGAACCACAGGGGCGCAGGGTGCACATCCCTGCCACGGAAGAGCCCTGAACGGGCCAGAGAAGAAAAGAGAGAAGTAAGGAACTTCCTGTGTTTGGAAGTTTACATATTCAGGTTGCGAGCCCTTGTAGGGGCCACGCCTATTCTGGCCAATTACCTGTTCCCAGATGTGATTGGCGGGAAAGCACCTTCCCATGTCACTCAGAACTTTACTGGACATGTTTCTCAACTGTCCCTTCCCCCATGGTTCAGCAGGGGACAGACTTGGGAGTGTTAAATGCAACTTTTTGGCAAAGCTGTGTAAATGGCATGCCTATGTTACTTAGCCTTTCCTTCCCTCCTTTTCTGTTAAATAATAGCCAGGTTATTACAATGGTATCACCATCTGTGAATGGGAATAAAAACAGTGACTCTATAGGGTGATTTTGAAGATAAATAAAATATAATCCTCAATTAAAAAGAGAAGATAATATTTTTGAAATGCCTTTGGCATCTCTTATATAATTTTGTATCATCAATTTACTTTTAAATGCAAGATGCTCTGGATAATTCTTATTTTGATAGAAATGAATATGATCTGGACATGCAAAAAATAATGGATTCCATTAGACTTTCTAGAAATAATTCAAAAACTAAAGAATTCAAATAGTTACCATTCTAATCACTTATTAAAAATACATTTTTATTTATTTCAGAGAGAGGAAGTGAGAGGGAGAGAGAGCTATAAAATCAATGATGAGGAAGAACCATCCATCAGCTGCCTCCTGCAAGCCCCCAATGGGGATCAAGCCCAAAATCCGGGCATGTGTCCTGACCTGGAATTGAACTGTGACTTCCTGGTTCCTGGGTCAACACCCAACCACTGAGCCACATCAGCGGGGGTTCTAATCACTTTAATGTAAGGTTATTGTTTCTTCAAATTACTCTTGTTTATTATACAATAAGGGACTTTAAAAATAAGAAAAACTACTCAAAAAAGCTTCTCCTTACATTAGCAATGTTTAGAGTCAATAATTTTAAATTTTTCCTTTATCTTAATTTTCTATTTTTTATAATAAACATATATAACTAAAATTTTATAACAGAACTTACATATGAAACACCTGATTCTCTAAACATAATCACTAAGAGTAGCAGTTTTAAAAGACAAAAATATTCAGTCCCATTATATAGCCAATGTTCTAATTAATGGCATATTAATGTGTAAATAAAAAGAACAAAATATTGCTTACTATTTCTTCACACTACTTACCTTATTCACTAAAAGGTAGCAAAAGAGTACTGAATTCTCCTTTCCAAGAAGCTGGAACCACAGTAGTTGGGAAGGTTTTAGTTCTTTTTGTAACCACACCTTCCCAGATGTAGTGAGTTCTACTCCAGCCAGCTTAACCAGCAAAACACCACAGGGCTCTTCTAAAAAGGTTAGGTAGAGAAGAGTGTAGCTTTAATACCGTGTTGTGAATGCAAATTTCAAAATCATTTACTCCCCCTCCACGCCCCGCAAAACCAATTGAGTGTATTATCCTATCTAATAAAAGAGTAATATGCAAATTAACCATCACTCCACTACACCAAGATGGCTGTGGCCATGGAGCGAGCAGGAGGCTTGCATTTCCCCAGTAATAGAGGAAGCCAAGCTTTCCACACACCCTGGCCGGCCTAGGCCTCCACTCAAGGCTACAAAGTTTCAATTGTAGAAGATAAATAAATCCCAGATACCAGGGCCTCCACTTGGGTTACTGGGGGGCGTGGCTGGCCTGCAAACCACCACAGCCCAGGCTGCTCCATGCCCCAAGGGGACCCCCACCCTGATCTGGGATACCCTTCAGGGCAAACCAGCTGGCCCCCACCCGTACACCAGGCCTCTATCCTATCTAATCAAAGAGTAATATGCAAATTGACCATCACTCCAACATACAAGATGGCTGCCCCCATGCGGTCAAAGATGGCTGGCCCCAGGTGGACACAAGATGGCTGCCACAAGTTGGCCAGCGGGGGAGGGCAGTTGGGAGGGACCAGGCCTGCAAGGGAGGGCAGTTGGGGGCGATCAGGCCAGTAGGGGAAGGCAGTTGGGAAGGACCAGACCTGCAAGGGAGGGCAGTTGAGGGTGATCAAGCCTCCAGGGGAGGGCACTTAGGGGTGACTAGGCCGGCAGAGGAGGGAAGTTGGGGGTGACCGGGCCTGCAGGGAAGGGCAGTTGGGGGGGACCCAGGCCTGCAGGGGAGAGCAGTTAGGGGTGACCAGGCCTGCAGGGGAGGGCAGTTAGGGGCAAACAGGCTGGCAGGGGAGCAGTTAGGCATCAATCAGGCTGGCAGGGGAGTGGTTAGGGGGTGATCAGGCTGGCAGGCAGAAGCGGTTAGGGGCAATCAGGAAGGCAGGCAGGCGAGCAGTTGGGAGCCAGCAGTCCTGGATTGTGAGAGGGATGTACGACTGCCCGTTTAGGATCGGGCCTAAACGGGTAGTCGGACATCCCTCAAGGAACCCAGATTGGAGAGGGTGCAGGCTGGGCTGAGGGACACACACCCCCATGCACGAATTTCGTGCACCAGGCCTCTAGTGTGTATTTATAAATTCCCAGATTCTCTAGATGTAAGTCTATTTATTTCTGTACTCAAATTTTCTTTTAAAACAAGACAAATATATAACAGATGGAATAATTTCAAAAACCTACTTCAGTCTCCACAACAGGATGTGGGAATTTCAGCCGGAAAGAACCAGCCCCTGCCCAGCTCTCCAATCTCCTTAGTGCCCCTTGTCCCCTTCTTCCCTGTGCCCTAGCCACTTGAGTCTTCATATGGCTTAACAAAAGCCAAGCTCATTCCCACACACATTCTCTCGTTCTTCAGGTCTCTGATTAAATAGCAACTCCTCAATGACCATTTTATAGGTATAGGTTCCTCCTTTACATGGCCCCCAATAATCCACTTCCTAGCACCCAGCTCCTTCTCTTATAGCTCTAAGAACAATTTTCATTTGTTTGTTGTCCATTTTCCTCCTAGACTGTAAGCTCCAAGGGGTAGAGTGGTCTTGTTTCACTCAGCACTATACAGCTAGTACAGGGCCTAGAACACAATAGGTGCTTAATATTTGTGGAATGTATGCTTGAATGCCTGAATAAAATAATGAGTAGTTGATAAAAAGGAGGGAAGGAAGAAAGGAAATCTGGAGCTAAATTAAACAGTTTCTTGTATGTTAAGGCCAACAGTTTAGTTATTAAAAATTAAAATCAATTTTTTTTTGCTATTTGATAAATAACTTCTAATAAAGGAACACTACAATAGTTAGTCTTATTATATTTGCACCTTACTTACTTCTCCATGAAGATATAATAGGTAAAGTAATAGGAATATGTTCAATTTCTAAACCATTCTCAGTTATTCGGCGTAATCGTCCACGTAGTTTAACATTCTTTCTTATAAATTCTAGTGGAATGTCTGAAGAACTTGTAAATTTTGATGTCTGATGATTTACAAGGAGAAAAATACAACATTTTGTTATTATTTTCACTTTAAAATTGTGTTAAATTATTACTTAAACACTTAACAAGAAGACAGCCATTGAAAAATTTTTATTTGGTTCTTAATTTTATATTAATATTTAATATGATTTAATCAAAAGTGTTTATAGAGACATTCTTTAAAAATCTTTGTCACCATTTTACTATTTCAAGCTACTATACAGTGCACATTTGAACAGATTCCTACCTTCTAAAAGCTTACATCCTCAAGATGTAACACAATTCATCAAAAAGAAGTGAGTATAATGAGTATATATCTGTACCTTGCACCACACAAGTCTGGTTAAATAGTCACTATCCTATTCCACAGATATGCAATCTACTCATACAGGTACTGCTGGGAAAACCTAAACCAAGCTGAGTCAAATTAAAATAGGACTTTTAATCAACAAGACTTTTTTTAAACTTATTTTTTATCTCATAGGAGAAAAATTACCATAAAAAGGTCAACATTAGAAATTTAATTAAATACCTAAAGCCCTAGAGTTAGTCAATATTTTATACCTATATCTTCCACATTAACAATACTATAGGGACACAGGGATGAGCTTCATTCATAATCATGGCTAACTAAGAGCTTCACATATGTAGGATAAATTAGTACCCAACTTTCTAAGAGAGTAAAGTTGAATTAAACATTACCAAAAAAGGTTACACATAAGAAAAATATTGTAGCAGACAAATTCAGCTTGTGGAACACTCAATGGGACAAATGAGTCTTCTAACAAATCAATGGCTTGATGGGAAAAATAGGGATGGTGAATTGTTATAAAATAAATGAGACGTAACAAACAAGCACAATTTCTGGACCATCTGAATCCTGATTTGAATAAATCATCTACTTAAAAAAGACATTACTGAGACAAAGAAATTTTAATATGGACTGAGTCTGAAATACTAAGGGATTATTAATTAAATTATGTGTCATAATATTATAGGACAAACAGGCATTAATGAGCTTCTTGATGCAATATAATAAGAAGTATACACCACCTTCTTGTTCACACTAAATCTAATGAGGAAACACACACACCCAGACAGTGGGACATTCTACAAAACAATTGGCTTGGACTCGGTTAGAACATTGTCTTCTACTCTGAAAGGTTGCATGTTTGATTCTCTGTCAGAGCATATACCTAGGTTGTTTGATCCCAGGTCAGGGCACAAACGGGAGGCAACTGATCAATGTTTCTCCCTCACACTGATGTTTTTTTTTTCTCTTTCTCTCTCTCTAAAAAGAATTGATAGTAAGTTCAAGGCACTTAAGATAAAAGTGCTGACATGGAATTAGGGGGGAAAGGCAACACTTGGAAAAGATGTAGTATAGTAATGCTATGTAGTCAATGATAATATAAAACAATATATAAATAATAAATGTAGGAAATAAATATATACAGAAACAATAAATCCATGCCCAATTGCAACATGACATTAAAATTACATCCTATAGCAAGTATAGTTATTAAAAAAAAAACACTTGTAAGTCTTGAAATATCAAATGAATTTCCACACAGTGTTTATTATAAACAGTATTGAAAGTGCAAAAAAATATGCTAACTGAAAGCATAAATCATTTTTTATACTGGGCATGTTGCTTTATTCATTGCACAACTGCTCTTAAAGACTGTTGCAAATTAGAGGAAGCTTAAATTTTTCAGTTCAGAGGGACATAATTTAACTATGATCTAAATCTAAAACTGCTATAGAAACCAGTTTTGAGATATCCCACAATGTCGGAAATGCAAATTTAGTGATTATACCATTCTAGCAAACTAAATCCTTTTCAGATTCCTTTTTAACCATGAAGAAAGTGATTATGGAAATACAGGCTGTGCAATTACTTGCCATAAAAAATACTGTGGATATGTTACTGTTAAACAAGATCTTAATTGTTCATTGTCCTAAAATACTATTTGAAGTTTCTAATATGAATAACAAAATGCTACACTGCTTGAGATAAAAACTGAAGTGAGAAAAAAGTAACTGTCTATTGCTTCTCATAATGTCTTGCTCATTGTTTAACTTACCAGCCGAACACTTCTTAGAAGTAACGATATTCCAGCTATGGCCATTATGGTGCTGATGTTCTTCAGAAAGAGATTCAATGATTAATTCTCACAACAGTGAAAGTACTAATTAGAAAGGGGGGAAAAGGACAGTCCTCCTGTCCAAATAAGGTACATGCTTCAACTAAAGGCCTACCTATTCCAAAAAAACTTTAACTGCCCACCTATTAATCTCCTTTTTCTCCCAACTAATCTGGCATGCACAGTTAATTGTTCACATAATAATGTATTGTTCTCTATTATTGTATTACTTTACCCATGAGTTCCTTGAAAGCAAGAATCAGTTTAAAACTTCTTTGTGTAATGCCAACAGTAACTCACGCAACCCTGAGTCTACAGTGGGGATTTAAGTATTTGGGTAGAAAACTTGACCACCGAAACCTTAAAATACCGCACCTTGGGGAAATACATGTGGGCAAGTAGTTGAGAAAAACTTAGCGATGTTTTTATAGTGTTTTCTATAAGCTGAAACGGGTGTTTAATTAAAAAGTAAGAACCCTGCAGCTCCCTACACAGAAGCGAGACTCTCACAGGATTTTCTTCAATACATACAAGTGGGTATATAAGAAATGACGTTGAAAGCATACTCAAGGTTACCTTCTGAGATGGGTTCCTTGGAATGATATATCCCTGTACTAACTTAAACACTGCTTCCACTCCCAATCCTGCTAACGATCATTTTTCCCTTTGAAAAAGCCCAGGCATCTCCTCCTGCTTACCTGGCAGAGTGGAGGCCTGATCAATTCACACCTACATATCCACCTCTCATGAACGCGTCTGTTCGTCCAGCACTTACTACGAGGCACGCGGCACTTTAACCTTTTGCACTTGGATGTCGAGTGTGACTCGACACAGTTAGCATCAGAATAAAGGAATCGAGAAAAAAGCAAGCGAGTGCAAAGGGTTAAGGACTGGAGCTGCACCCCTTGTGTGAAACGAGACATGGTCCTAGCCCTTTGTGCTGCTTGGCCACAGAGAACATAGGTTTAAGGCAGGGGTCCTCAAACTTTTTAAACAGGGGGCCAGTTCACTGACCCTCAGACCATTGGAGGGCCGGACTATAGTTTAAAAAAAAAAAAAAAAAACTATGAACCAATTCCTATGCACACTGCACATATCTTATTTTGAAGTAAAAAAACAAAACGGCAAAAACACCCGCATGTGGCCCGCGGGCCGTAGTTTGAGGACGCCTGGTTTACGGCATTGATCCTACCCACCTTCTCAGCAGAATTCAACCCAGTTCATCATTCCTTCTGAAAACATTCTCTTCACCTGCCTCCTAGGACACCTGGCTTCCCCCTCCCCCTTCGCTGTTCCTTTGCCAATCTTTGCTGACACCCTTCTTTTCAACTCCCCAATTTCTAAATGTTAGGGTGTCCTCGATGGAGACTAGGACTTCTTCAGCAGTGTCTCTGACTCGCTTCAAGATGCCACCCAGGCTTTAAATACTCCTTCGGGGGTACAGAGCTCATTCCGAGCTTTAGGTCCAGACCTGATCCCTGCAACACGAGATGCCTCACCCAGGTGCCTAGAACCTCAGCTGGAGCTAGAAGTCTAATGACCATGTTCCAGTCCCACATCTCTCCTTTCCAAGTCCAACAGGCATCTTCAAGTTCACGAGCCCAGAAGGTCTCTGGATTTTCCTAACATTTACCCCAACTCCTCCCTCCCAGCAACGCCTGCCGCGCCCAGCAGGGGGCAGCCCCCTCGATTGCTCTCTTTGGACCCCACACCCAAACACTGCACCCCGCACCTGTACCCGCTTAGCCACAGCCCTCCCCAGCCTGTCCCCCGGGCTCTCCCTCCCAGGCAGGAACTGCAGCGGCCTCTCACTCCACTGAGAAATAAACAAAACAAAACCACCTCCCCAGGGCCCGCGTGCTCGGCCCTCCGCAAGGGCATCGAGGGACCCGCGGCCCGCCCTCCGCGCCCCACCACCCGGCCCAGCGCCGGCCTCCCCGGCCGGCGGGGCTGCGGTACCCGGACGAGGCGCAGGTGGTCGTCCGCCCACTGCGACATCCGCGCCACCACATTGGGCACCGCTCCTTCTCGGTCGGCCGCTGGCGAAGCCCGGGCCTCGGGCCGCCCCGCCATGTTGTTCCCGGTCTCCCCGAGCCCGCGCCGCGCCGCGCTCCCACGGGCGGGCGGCAGGGGGCGCCGCTCCCACGGGCGGGCGGCAGGGGGCGCCGCTCCCACGGGCGGGCGGCTGGGGGTGTCGCTCGCACGGGCGGGTGGCTGGGGGCGCCGCTCCCACGGGCGGGCGGCAGGGGGCGCCGCTCCCACGGGCGGGCGGCAGGGGGCGCCGCTCCCACGGGCGGGCGGCTGGGGGTGTCGCTCGCACGGGCGGGTGGCTGGGGGCGCCGCTCCCACGGGCGGGCGGCTGGGGGTGTCGCTCGCACGGGCGGGTGGCTGGGGGCGCCGCTCCCACGGGCGGGTGGCTGGGGGTGTCGCTCGCACGGGCGGGTGGCTGGGGGTGTCGCGCTCCTCCCGCCGGGCGGCAGGGGGCGCCGCTCCCACGGACGGCAGGTGGGGATCCGCGATCCCCTGGCTGTCGGGGGCGCCGCGCGCGGGCTGATAGCGGGGGTTCCCTTCACCCACGCCTGGGAGGAGGACGGGCTATTCCCTCCCTCCGTCGCTGTGGGGGGCCCTCACACCCGTTATGAGACATCCCAGCACTTTGCAGTGTTTTTCCCAAGCCTGAGTGCTCCCTATGGGGCAGGGGTGGGGGCTGAAGGATTCTCCCTTACGCTCCAGGGAAGCTGGTCACTTTGTGATTTCAATTCACGCAGCTGCAGTGTGGGTTCCGCACTGCCACGAAGGAAGGAAATTGAAGCAGTTCATGTCTCCACTTATGGCAACAATTCCTTGAGCTCCTTAAGATGACCAAGCCGCTGAACCGTGTCCTGTTCATCTGCCCCCTCTAGTCTTCAGTTCCCATCTTACCCGGCTTTGACTCTGTGCTTTAGCGTTATAATCATTCCCTTGAAAATAGCTTCAACTCCAATCCCCCCGCCTTCTTTGCACTTGTCTGGCAAAACCCCAACATTGGATTACATCCAGCCTCACCAAACAGTTGGGAGTCTAGTATGGAGAGATCTTCAGCTTTTTATTTCATGATAAGCTGCAAATCTAGACTTTTATATGAAATCACCCTGTTTGAAATGAAATGTTGGCAAAACACTGTGCTGGGCATAAAATATGTGTTAAGGGAGAGGCTATTGACTTTCTGTGTGTTATCTCTGCTTTAATGGCTTTGCATGATACTTCAAGTAATGTCAAAACTCCGTAGGCTCATGTAGGTTCTGACTAGCTAAACTCTTCTTTCCTACTCCCTCCTTCATTCATTAGGCCTCAAGCACACTGAGCTTCTCTCTGCTCTTCACACATGCCAAGTTCATCCCTGCCTTAAAGCCTTTGCACTTAACTGTTCCCTCTGCCTAGAATGCCCTGATCCCTCCTCCCTTTGGCTCTCTACCCCACCACCACCCTCGAGCCAGGCTCCTTATCCTCTCAGTTTAAGTATCATATTCACAAAGAGGGCTTTTTCCTCTCAAGTAGGTCCTTACCATATACAACATAAAATTAAATTTGTAATTTAAAAAAATATATATTTTATTGATTTTTTTTTTTTTTTTTTACAGAGAGGAAGGGAGAGGGATAGAGAGTTAGAAACATTGATGAGAGAGAAACATTAATCATCTGCCTACTGCACACCCCCTAATGGGCATGTGCCCACAACCAAGGTACATGCCCTTGACTGGAATCTAACCTGGGACTCTTCAGTCCCCAGGCTGACGCTCTATTCACTGAGCCAAACAGGTTAGGGCAAATTTGTAATTTTATAGACTGACTGACAGGCTTTATTTTTATTCCTTTCCTTCTCCACTAGTCTGTAGGTCAGGACTGTGTCTCTTAACTATGTCTGTGTCTATGCCCAAGTAGCCAGTGTGAAGGACAGTTCCTGATACATAGGAGAATCTTATTAAATACTAGAGGCCCACTGCACGAACTTGTGCACGGGTGGAGTCCCCTCAGCCTGGCCAGCGATTGAAGCCAATCAGGGCAGGCCAGTGGGGGTGGGTGGGTGGGACCATGGGAGGTTGGCCAGCCAGGGGGAGGGATCGAAGGAGGTTGGCAGGCCACAGGAGGTTGGCTGTGGGAGTGCACTGACCACCAGGGGGCAGCTCCTGCATTGTCTGCCCCCTGGTGGTCAGTGTGCATCATAGCTACCAGCCAGTCGTCCAGTTGTCTAGTCGTCTGGTCTTAATGGTCACTTAGGCTTTTATATATATAGATTAGCTGAATGAGAGATATCCTCTTCAGTTCTCTATACGGCAAAATCTCTACCTATCCTTCCTGCTCTGCTGTTTTGTCCTCCTCTTCTTCCCTTCCTCTCCCTTCCAAACAAATTCAGTCCTACAGCCTTTAGGGAACTAGTAATTAGAATTCACATGAAGTGTGAAATGCCGCATAAATGTATTTTTGTTTATAAATCTTTGCTTCTCCTGTATGATTTCAAAGACTAGATAAAACAATATTTACAAAACCGTGCTGATGGGCTTATAATATATAAAGATATAATTTGTATGACAATAGAACAAAGGAGGGTAGAGGGAACAGAACTATTTTGGAGCAGTTTTTGTATACCATTCTAACTGATTTGTGAGCTTTATGTAAATTATACCTTTATTTTTTATTTTTTTAAGTAGGTGGAGGAAGACTTTTGGATAGTATAATGATACTTATAGGAACAAGGAACCCTGGGACCTCAAGCTAGTTATCTGGCAATGATCAGGAATTGCAACATAGCTAGGTCTCATGTCTAGAATATAGTTTGGGCTACATTCAGGATCCAATACAACTCTATTGAGTTTAGGCACCAACATTGCCCCTTCCTCAGAAGTTCATTGATCCCTACAAATATTATTAACCTATTGTTGCAAATATTAACCTATCTCCAACAATTCAATGTCGGCCACACTGTGTATTTTTTATTCTCCTTTCACTACTAACACACACTTTTATCTCACACTGTTTGTATGACTTCCTATAAAACTATGATTGGTCTAGGCATTATCATTCATATCAAGCAAGGTTTTTATGCCAAGACAACTAATGAACTAATAGCTGTTCTATAAATTGGCTATGCTTCAGTCAGAGATAATCAGCTGGAGTCAGTATGACAAGGTTAAGCGCTCAAAAATGGCCATGTCAGCTTAACCATAAAGCTAGAATTGCTTTGCTAAGCCTGGGACTCTAAGCATGACATTTGCCCTCAGAAGGGGATGGGGTAAGCATGTAAAAGGAAACCGCCTCTCCAGAGTATTCTCCTACAAAAAGTAACTCTTTACCTCCTTTCTTCCACAGTCCTTTCTTTGCTGAGTAAATCATGAACCTTCAAAGGAGAAAGATGCCAAGAAATTTTTATTGCAAAAAAAGATAAATTTGTTGAATCAAAGTAAGAATCCAAGACTATAAGAGACTCACCAACATATTAAGAAAATGTATAGAGCCCTAACCGGTTTGGCTCAGTGGATAGAGTGTGGGCCTGCAGACTCAAGGGTTCCGAGTTCGATTCCGGTCAAGGGCATGTACCTTGGTTGTGGGCATACCCAGTAGGAAGTGTGCAGGAGGCAGCTGATCGATGTTTCTCTCATCGATGTTTCTAACTCTCTATCCCTCTCCCTTCCTCTCTGTAAAATATCAATATATTTTTTAAAAAAGAAAGAAAATGTATAGATATATGCCTGTAAAATAGCTTGTAATCTTTCTATCAAGTTCAGAATTAAATATTCTTACAGGATTGTCCTATTTGTAGTCCATTGCTCTGCCATTCACTCTATCATGTAATAAGCCCAATTTAGAAAGCTGAATAGTAAGACTCTGAAATACTTGCCTCCTGAGGTTATCATTAAAATCTTAGCATTTAGTAAACTTAACATGAACAGTTTACTTTTCGTTTTGATGAAATGAATAGGCTTTAATATTTATATTTTACAATAGTGACTGATTAACTGTAATGGCTAGGGTACTCAATTTTAGAGACTTATGATAATTCTCTAAGAATTATGCCAATACCTTATTCATTTCTGTAGTGCTATTTAAACATTCTTCACACAAAATGCTTATAAGAAGTTATGTCTATATTGACAAAAAAAACAATTGAAAAGTAGCAACCTTTTTCTCAGTACTTCAAGACTTCATATAAACTATGCAAATTAATACTGCTGACATTTTAATATATATTTAATTATATACTTGGCAAATTTGTTTTAAAGATGAACTATGATTAATCACAGAATTTTCATTTTGCTAACAAAGAACTTTTCTCCTACAAAATGTCCACTCTGCCCCACTCCCTAAAGTTAAAACAAAACACACTCCTTAAAATCAATCTTTATAATCCAACAGTTAATGAAGTTTCTATTCACTTAAGGGGAGGGCATGAGTCCTGTACATTAATTATTCTGCCCTGATACAGAACTTGCCTCTACCAAAATAGAATCCCAGGAAGGAATATTAGCTCTTCATGCCAATTCTTCCTTGCTAAAAATTTAGAGAGGTAAAATGAAGAATCTAATAAAAGTTCTTAACAGGTAAGGAAATGGGAAGGCTCTAAACCTCAAACTAAATAATGATTGCATTAACAGTATGGCACATGCCAAATCAGGCAGGGTTTAAGCCTAAGTGGAAAAGAACATGGTGTATAATAGGTATTTTAAACCTTTTAACAGAGAATCAAATAATTATGCCTTGCTATCTACCAAAGACACTGGTTTAAAAAGAAAAAAAAAGTCTCACTCGGCCAGCATGGCTCATGAGCGTCGACTTATGAACCAGGAGGTCACAGTTTGATTCCTGGTCAGGGCACATGCCTGGGTTGTGGGCTCAATCCCGTGTAGGGCGTACAGGAAGCAGATGATCAATGACTGTCATCATTGATGTTTCTATCTTTCCCTCCTCTCCCTTCCTCTCTGAAATCAATAAAAATATATATAAGTGTCAGTAGTTACAATGCACTGTATCACCTTCCCTTCTGTAACTTAAATGGCTATTAAATGTAACCTAGTTATAACATTTATTTACTTTATTTTTTACTTTCTCTAATACTAAGGTAAAATACACTGTGGAAATATGCATGGAATGTTCCCAACAAGTTGGTTCTTTATTTTTAGCAGGTTTGGTGTTACATAGATTTAATCCTCTCAAATACATGAAAAAATATGATCCCCCCAAATACAAAAACAAATCTGGTCTTGTATTATATTAAATATTGATCTCCACCATTTAATATCAAATGTATTTGGGGGGGGGGGGTTCTGTTAAGGCAAAATAGATGTTTTCATAAGAATAAAAGGATTAAATAGCTAAGATATATCTTTTGTGGGATAAAATTCACCTTTATGTCCCTCTTCCAGCAGTACTATCTTATCTGCCCTTAATCCCTTCAAGGTTCAAGTTCAGTAGCACAAACAAAGAAATTTTCCAGTTTTCATTGTAGATTTTTTCTTTTAAAATTGTTTTCAGGATGCTTTAAACATTAGCTTTACAACTATTATTTCAAATTTATGTTTACAATTCATCGTACAGTCCACATACAGTAAGGTTAGGACTTCACACTTTTTTGGATCACAGTCCATTTAAGATTTTAACAAGAGCTCCTTCCAGAGAAACAAAAAATTACATCCAGTTTTACAAGAATTCAGGGGTTCCAAGTCTCCAATGATATCTGTTTAGCTGAAAGTCCTAGTAATAAAGGAATGAAATAAAATAATAGGTTTAGATTGAAGGTTTAGATTTCAAAGGTTTAATATATTTTTTTTTAAAAAAAGCAAAGTTTATTTTAGGTGTTGAACAAATTTTTTATGATTGGTCAAGCAAAGTTAAGATATTTACAAAGGAAGGAGTTTTTAGTTTTAGTCTTGGCTTACAAGAACTTTTCAAACTCTTATTAGATGTATACAGGCTGCAACAAATGTGTAAATGGAGATATTTCTATAAAGAGACATGTTCATAACCGATATTAGCCAGTAAATATATACATGAACCAGAGGAGTTAATGTTCATCCTTAAAGCAAGAATTTATCAAAATTAATCAGCAAAATAATAAAAAACAAAAATAGGCAGTACTTTCTAGTACTTTTTAAATATATATATATATATTTTATTGATTTTTTACAGAGAGGGAGAGGAAGAGAGAGAAACATCAATCAGCTGCCTCCTGCACACCCTCTACTGGGGATGTGCCCACAACCAAGGTACATGCCCTTGACCAGAATTGAACCTGGGACCCTCGAGTCTGCAGGCTGACGCTCTATCCACCGAGCCAAACTGGTCAGGGCTCTAGTACTCTTGATTTACAATAAACAGACCCTCATATTTAGGTAGATTATTTGTTAAAACACCATCAGTTATCAATGTATGCTATATAGCAAGCATGTCAAACTCGCAGCCTAGGGGCTGCATGCAGCCCACAACAAATATTTTTGCGGCCCAGCCAATATAATGGTGTGTAAGAAACGTTTTAATAAAAATTTTGTAACTTAATTTTTACAATATAATGAACTACAATGTTTGCTAGTGACTGATTACTATAATTGTGTTGCATTCATTTCCCTTACATGCCTTACGCGCAGGCACACGATTTCTCTCCACTAATACTAGCAGGGGAATATTTTAGCAGCTGATTGCCATGTCATTAGTCTTTTTTTAAAATGTATTTTATTGATTTTTTACAGAGAGGAAGGGAGAGGGATAGAGAATTAGAAACACTGATGGGAGAGAAACATCAATCAGCTGCCTCCTGCACACCCCCTACTGGGGATGTGCCCGCAACCAAGGTACATGCCCTTGACCAGAATTGAACCTGGGACCCTTCAGTCCACAGGCCAACGCTCTATCCACTGAGCCAAACCGGTTAGGGCCATGTCATTAGTCTTGTACTGACTGTTTGGTGTGTGCAACAGGAAATATTTCGCTTTTGGAGAACAAGAAAAATAGGTTTACTTGCATTATGCTTATTAATTTGTGTAGTTACTCAGTGCCTGGTAAGTTAATGTTCAAGAAAAAATATTAATTTTTATTAAAATGTTCCATTAGCCCTAACTGGTTTGGCTCAGTGGATAAAGCATCGGCCTGTGGACTCAAGGGACCCAGGTTTGATTCTGGTCAAGGGCATGTACCTTGGTTGTGGGCACATCCCCAGTAGGGAGTGTGCAGGAGGCAGCTGATCAATGTTTCTCTGTCATCGATGTTTCTAACTCTCTATCCTTCCCCCTTCCTCTCTGTAAAATATCAATAAAATATATTTTTAAAAAATGTTCTATTATTTTATGTTAATGATTACTCATTTATTTCAGCCCATTTTATTCAGCATGTCTCTATCGAAATAAACCTGTTTCTATGAAAATTGAAGCTTTTGGTTTTTTTATGGCCCACATAAACTTAAACCTGTTTTATTTGGCCTGTGTTAGCTTTTGAGTTTGACATGATTGCCATATAGTTAAACATAGCTATTAATAAGTCATTCTGGATGCACTACAAGCATGTATCCAAATAACCAAATGACTACAATCTATACTAATAAAAGCATGATATGCTACCTAGACCAGACAGCCATGACCTTCCAGACATCATTCCGGACGTCCTTCCAGAATAAGCCGCGGTGGCGGGGTCCAAGGCAGAGGCAGTTAGGGGTGACCAGGCAGGCAAGGGAATGATTAGGGGTCATCACACAGGCAGTGGTTAGGGGCGATCAGGCAGGCAGGCAGAGGGATTAGGAGTGATTAGGCAGGCAGGCAGAGTGGTTAGGGGTGATTAGGCAGGCCGGCAGGGGTGATCAGGCAGGCAAGCAGGCAGGCCAGTGGAGCCAGCGGTTAGGAGCCAGTGGTCCCGGATTGCAAGAAGGTACAGGCCAGGCTGAGGGACCCCCCTTCCCATACACACATTTTGTGCACCTGGCCTCTAGTCTATCCTATATAATAAAGAGGTAATATGCAAATTGACCCTCACACCCTTGCACAAGATGGCCACCCCCATGTGGTTAAAGATGGCCACCACAAGATGGCCAGCAGGGGAGGGCAGTTGGGGGCAACCGGGCTGGTAGGGGAGGGCAGTTGGGGCGACCGGGCCAGCAGGGGAGGGCAGTTGGGGGTTATCAGGCCAGCAGAGGAAAGCAGCTGGGGGCAATTGGACTGGCAGGGGAGCAGTTAGGCATGGATCAGGCCGGCAGAGGAGTGTTTAGGGGGTGATCAGGCTGGCAGGCAGAAGCGGTTAGAAACAGGCAGGCAGGCAGGCAGGCAGGCAAGCGGTTGGGAGCCAGCAGTCCTGGATTGTGAGAGGGATGTCTGACTGCCGGCTTAGGTCCGATCCCAGGATCGGACCTAAACCGGCAGTCGGACATCCCCTGAGGGGTCTCAGATTGAAGAGGGTGGAGGCTGGGCTGAGAGACACCCCCCCTAGTGGGACACCAGGCCCCTAGTATATATAAAAGCCTAAGTGACCATTACGATCTGGCGCTATGACGACGCAATGACCACCAGTGGCAGATGCTCAATGCAGGAGCTGGCCCCTGGTGGTCAGAGCGCACCCACAGCCAACCTCCCATGGCTGGCCAATCTCCCGCGGTCCCTCCCTCTGGCTAGCCAACCCGATCCCCGATCACTGGCCAGGCCAAGGGACCCCACCCATGCATGAATTCGTGCACTGGGCCTCTCATTTAAAATAATTGTTAATTTCTAGAGCAAATGCAATTACTGGCTTCCACCTCATAGTTAAAGGCTTAAAAAATATTTTAAAACTTCAGTCATTAAATATTTGTACTTGAAAATATGTTGGAAAGTATGTATAATTTGTAATAACATGAATAAGAAATAAATAAAAGGTAATTCTGGCCATGTGAGCTCCCTACTCCAAAACTAAAAATCAAAATACATTTCACATATGGTAGTTAAGTGGACTTTTTATTTATTCAAGTAAACATTTTGATTATAATACATGAAAATTCACATGTGACACAGTACTGGAGTCTATTGTTTGGTGTAGTCTCCTTGTCTGTAGGATGACTTTCTAGGTGATTCTGCAGGATCTGTCATCAATGCCCAACACTGGCTTCCCAATGGCCATGCACACGTTTAGAGGCCGCTGCCTTCATCTATCTTTCTTCGGATGCCAAATGCCATTTTCTCCCACCCAGTTTATCCTCCATTACTTATAAAAACCCCACTCTAAAATTCAACCTATGTTATAAAGTTAAAAAAAAACCAGGAGTTAGTGTATATTTTCCAACAACAAAAAATAATATTACTAAGACTCTACTTATAATCTCTTTTTTTCTCTAACTTCAATTTTGAAGGATTTATATAATCTTTAAAAAGTCAGAGTAATACACAACATAAAATATGCAAAGAACCTTATTACTGAATGTACATAATATGTTAGAAATTTCTAAAGTACTAAAAAGCTTAATTCTCCTGGAATAGCAATTCTCTACTGGCAGCTATAGTTTACAAACAGAAGACTGTGCTTTAATAAGTGGAAATACAGTACCTGATTTGGTAGAAAGTAATTGTGAGATCTTTTCTCACCAGTAAAGTGCTTAATTAAGAAACATTCTTCCACCACATGATTTAATTTGTCAAAGGCACAAAATATCTCTGTCTCACTGCTTAAAACATTTTTTTTTCACTTAAATTTTACTTAATCTGAAAACTTTACTGTTCTTTTTTTTTTTCTGGTAAAAAGCAAACAAAAGAACTACTTGAAGAAAAAACATTTAATTTTTATTTTCAAAACTTTGCCACAAACATGTATTCAACACTAAATTTGATCCCCTCACGAGATTTCTGTGTGCCATGTAGCTCTTATGACAAAAACATGCAAACTTTAGGGTAAAAGTTACAAGGAATAAAAATTCCAAAAAAGCATGGACAGGGGAATCAATAAATTAAATATCATAGCTTTCATTTTATAAAAAAATAGTTTGAGTAATCTTCTTATAAATCTTTAATACCTACAAAAGCAGGAACTACATTTCAAATAGTTTTTTAAACACAGATTCATTAGTACAATGTGGTTGTGGTCAGAAAAATAACAACTAAAATGGCATTTCAGTCAGCAGTCTAAATTCTCTTTTCAGGAAATTCCACATAGAATTTAACAACTTGCAATTCAAAATGAGGTTTAACTTTCAACAGGTCAGGACTATTATAATTAGTATCTGATTATCACACTCTTTTTCCATTGAATATATTTTACCAAAATTTTAAATACAGCTTGAGGATAGGAACTGATAACAATACTTGACTGTGTGGTTACCACTCATGGCTACTGCTTTACTGCCTAAAAAACACTTTGGTCAGTAAATTAAAAAGATATAAATCAAACAAGGCCTAAAAAGTTGTTTTAGAACCAATTTCCTGACCTTAAGTGAACTGTAAATACACTAACAAGTCAAGGAAAAATATAATCATGTATGCAGAGAGGTCTCTATTTTTTAACCATTTGGCATTTTATAGCAATAATTTCCTTGTTTAAAATAACATTTTATACTCTTGTTCACTGATTATCATAGCTCTCTGAATTAAAACTAAACTATAGTTACCTTTCTTAGAATGTCCAGTAATAAATGCATTAATTGTTCCTTTTGCACTTCCATGAAGACAGTCCTTCATCCTGTAACTTTTTAAATTTTGGACCAAAACAGAACCACCACCCAAATCCAATAAGCACACAAATAATGGACTCCACATAATAGCCATCCAGCGCTGTAACACATGAGCCACCGAGTTTTTTGCAAAGCTGTAAAAATAAAACTATAATAAATATTCCATAATTTCAAAATGGAAGTATTTACAAACTTACATGTTTCTACTTTGTAATTTAAAAGATTGATCATAATTTATTTTTGTTACATGTTAATATATCTTAATCTCTCTAATGCTACTGACAAGGGTAGAGCAATTTTCAGCTCGTGCTATAAACAATACTCCAAAAGTCAGCTAATGGTTACTTTGAAATAATCAACAAACTACTAACCACTTGGTTTTACCTACAATTGTTAAATGAATAGCCAATGAAATTTCCCTTTTGCTATCATTAAAAAACTTAACTATTAATAATGCATTTATTAAGTACCTATTGTGTATGACAGCGATCCTCAGGTGGGAAGAGTGACTGCTCCTCCCTTGCTTAGAAGCATCCTCAAGTAAACTACTCTTATTGATTTCAGTTGCATTTAAACCCTTAGTTATGATGGGAAAGACGTAGATTTCTGTATGAGAAACTATGGGCAGACATGATTTTAAAATAGATATAGTACTTCTAGAGGCAAAACGAGGTAATTAATACCTTAATATTAGTTTAATGTTATTTAAAATTACAACATACCTCAATAGTATCAGGTGTTCGACAACTCTGGTTTGATGCTCCTACACACTCTTTCACAGTGAGGGGATCCACTAGCCAAAGGGCTACTGTAGAAGGCCAGTTTCCTCCCAGATTGGACACGGTGTTTAAAAGGGTCATATATGTTCCTCCAATAAGTGGATCACTAACCTTTGCATTAAAAGCCATTATGGAAACATACATACTGTACAATGTAACCTACAAGGAAAATGTAAAACATCTTTAATACAATTAGGCTTTATAAACTATAGTCTGAATTAAGAAAATCAAAATTATAAACCTTAAAATTAATTTTCATGACCCTTATTAAACTCAAGTCAAAAAACATTTATTGAACATTTCTTATTGACTAGGCTCTAGGCCAGATCATAACAATATAAAGATGACTAAGACAGTCTCTCTGTGCCATTCAAGAATTTATTCTAGGCTGGGAAAATAGGGAATAAATAAATATGATGAAATGCAGTAAGTATTCTAAACATAAGTATACAAATTGTACTACTGGGGTCTAGATAAATGAGAGCTTAATTTCCTGTAAGTAGTCAAGGAAGGATCAAATGAGAAAATGACAGATGAGGTGGCCTTGAAGCAATATGCAAAACCCCATATTTGTACTGTACCTAAATATCTATATATAAAAGGCTAATATGCAAAGTGTCCCCTCGGGAGTTTGACCAGGACACCGGGAGTTCAATTGCTCGCTATGATGTGTGCTGACCACCAGGGGGCGGTGTGGAACAAAGGAAGGCCCCGGCTGGCAGCCCGAAGGCCCCAATCAGCCCTGATTGCCGACCAGACCTAGAGACCCTACCCGTGCAGGAATTTCATGCACTGGGCCTCTAGTATCATATATGTGTGTATATTTATTTTATGTATATATGTATTATACATGTAAGCACTCAAATATAATTTTTGTCTATATACATAGAAAAAAGCATTTCAAAATGTATGTGACAAATTGAAGAAAATAAATCTTAAAGGCAAAAGTGCTTAAGAGGCAAGAATTAACTCTCCATTTAGGAATATGGAAATAAACCATGCTTCCAAACAGCATTCCTGTGATTATTGTCCCATGGGATGTTACAATATCAAGTAAGACTGAGAAACACTAAGTTACATAAAATTAAACAGGTCCCTTTCACTGTAGGCCCTTTGAAAGCCTTTAGGATATAAACTCCTTAGGGTAGGGATTTCGGCATGGTTTATTCACTTAAACTTTAGTACTTAGGATGTTTTCTATCATGGAATCAGTGTCCTCTTAATATTTGTTGAAGGAATGATTAAGATGCTACATTAAGAGGGGTTGTGTCATGTGTCATTTCTCAAATTTACTTGGCCTTATACCTTTTCTCCCACCAAGCATCTAATTGTCTGGGTTTCAGTGACTACACTTTACAAAAGTCTCTAATGAAATCTAAAGCCAAACGAATGATTTTTGGACTACTACATCATAGTTTTCTTTTACTTAGACAGGTAGTAAAGCATTTGCTAAGCTAACGCACTTCTTTTAACTTTTATTTAACTAAGTATGTGCAAAACAAAAGAAAATTACATTTGACATCCTGGCCTCGATGATTTACATAGTCAGACATGATCCACTATGGAGATCTTTTAAATGAGACAATTGCATGCAAAAAAAATTACTGAGATTATTTGGTAGCCATATTTTTAGTTTCAGTTAAAAACAAAGTGAGGAGTTGATAATTATAACTTTCAAGATGTAACTATAACTTTCAAATGTTTAAGCTAGGTTTCATTGAAAAATCCAAAGCAACTCTAAAATACACATTAGCGATAACTACAGTTGAGTCCCAAGGATACTGCTGGGCATCTGCCATTTACTTGAATCACTTGCCCCCAAACAAAACCCCATTGTGCAACAGTAGCTTAGGTGAGGCTATAGCAAAGTGGGTATCACTATTTTTAGGGATTACAAATATATTTAATAAAGAAAGAAAAAGCAGATTGACACACAGCTTCCAAAATCACAAAGAGTAAGTTATAACTTTCAAAACGATTCTAAACCAAAAACCTGTAACCTTTAACCTAGTAGCTATCCTTATTTTTTAATACTTTCAGAAAGAAACAAATATTTGGACTAGAAGAAAGAAAGAACCCAAGTCTAGGGATGGACTGAGAAATACTTAGCAAGGATAGAATTACTAGTTTGAAATAAATTCTGAAATGTAAAAAATATTTGTCAAATGAACAAAAAAATGAAGTGAATAAAGAAGAAACTCTCTTTCCATGAAGAGAACTCATTAAATCAAAAGTAGTAAGGGTTAAAGTACACTGTCAAATAATTTCATTGTCAGATCTGTGCTTAAATCTTAAAATTTATTATCATTATTTTAAAGCCACTGTAGAAATATGTCTTCTTTATTTTACCAAGAACAGTTTACTTCCTCAGAAAACTACAACAAGCTTACCTGGTGTAACGCATAACTCAGCAGCAGTATGATATAATAATATATCGGGAATCCCCCTTGATGTTCTACTTTAGGAGTCCACCAAACCAGCAGAGCAAACTCTAATCCAAGCAATAATCTATAGGGGGGAAAAAAATGGAGCTGACTTCCATTTTAGGTTAAAAAACAACTAAAACAGAAATCTGTGTGTCTACCACAGGAAAAAAGCTTGAATCTAAAATCTATTAGGCTAAAAAAGAGAAAAGTGTATATAAATGATATTAACCTTTTTTTAAAAAAATATATTTTATTGATTTTTTACAGAGAGGAAGAGAGAGGGATAGAGTTAGAAACATCGACATCGATCAGCTGCCTCTTGCACACCCCCTACTGGGGATATGCCCGCAACCAAGGTACATGCCCTTGCCGGAATCGAACCTGGGACCCTTGAGTCCGCAGGCCGACACTCTATCCACTGAGCCAAACCGGTTTCGGCAATGATATTAACCTTTTGCACTCGGATGTTGAGTGTGACTCGACACGTTCAGCATCGGTAGCAGGAATCGAGAAAAAAGCAAGCGAGTGCAAAGGGTTAAAGTTAAAGATGCTTTTCAAGCCTTTTCCATATAAACTCTACACACAGATATTAGTGACACTAATGAATGTTCCTCATTTAACCTTTCTTATTTAAAAAGATTCTACTTTTTTACCTGTAGGGCATGGCTTTGTAAAATACATCTAGTGGCCGGGGACCTGAAGTGTATTTGCTGATAATCAGAGGCAATATTATCTGTAAAGGAACCATTGGAACTGCCAATAAGGCTAAATGTTCTTTAGGTACTCCCTCTTCTACCAATTTCAGTCCTGTTACCGCATCTGCTGCTGAAAAACCAATCTGCAATATAAAAACAGAAAAATATTTTAATTTGTGACTTAGGAAGTATTTTCTTCCAAGCATATGTAAGTTCTCAATAAACTCAATTTCACGATTAACCCATGACAGTTACAAGTATGTTATTATATCTGGTACAACAATCAAGTTAGAGAAGGTGCACTTTGCCCTATGGTCTACTGACAATATTCAGTGAAAACAACTCAAAATTCAGCACTCTTAGGAACTGTAGCTGGCTCTAATTACAACAAAATTTCCACTTCAAAAGTTCAATCTCTTATAATAAAGTGTCCAAATCCAAACTTACTGATTTGTTTGTTTTTTTAAAAAGTCATTAATTGACTCCAAGTAAATCTGGTTAAAATGGAGAATCACTGCCACATATACACATTTTTTATTATTTCTGACTGACCATAATAAAAATTTCAGGTCTCCTCACATTTCAAAAGTAATTCTGAGAAAACATTATATCTGAGAAGTTGAATAAAATGAGGGAGAAGAAAAAAGTATAGTTAGATTAATTCTTAAAAACAACAACAAAAAGGATGGTAAGAGTAGTAAGTAAAGGTTGAGGTGAATTAAGATATTTAGATAATCTCAAAGTATTTCCCCATATATTACTTTATAATTACAAAAGGAAAGTAACATTATAATGGGTTAACAAAGTAATCAAAGTTAACAACAGTTATTGGAATAAAGGAACATGAAATGCCTTCTGGTGTAACTCTTACTTCTGTGATATTTCTGACATATTTGTATAACTGAGCCTAGAAATAAACATCAGACAAACATAAACGAAAGGCCAATATTCTTTAAAAATGTCTAGGTCATAAAGGTCAAAGAAAGGCTCATGTCAACTAAATGTAATGTATGGTCCTGGATTGGATTCCTAACAAGAAAAAAATATGTTATAAAGGCTATTATTGGGACAAGGGGAGAAATTTAGATATGGACTACGATTAGGTATTAATATTCTATCAATTTAAAATATCCTGGGTGTCTCAGTTGATTGGAGCACTGTCCCATACAACAAAAGGTTGGCAGTTTGGATTCCCAGTCAGGGCACATACCTAGATTACAGGTTCCATCCTGTAACAGGGTGGGTAGGGGAGGCAACTGATCTATGTTTCTCTCTCACATTGATGTTTCTCTGTCTGTCTGTCTGTCTGTCTGTCTCTCTCTCTTCCATCCTCTCTCTACAAATCAATGGAAACATATCCTCGGCTAAGGATAAAAAAACAAAACCCTGATTATTTTATTAAGTTGTGGCTTTGCCATTCTTAGGAAATATATACTTATGGTATTTATGGATAAAGGGTCATGGTATGTACAAATTGCTCTCAAACATTTCAAAAGAAATAGGTAATAGAATGCAAATTTACAAAATAAAGGGGAACTAAATGTTAATAATTAGAGAACTTGGATAGGATATATGGGAATTCTTTAAATTAAACAGTAAAATTTTAATATGTATGAAACTCTATCAAATAAAATAATTGTTTAAAGAAATATACTTTAACTTACTGGAATGGAGCCAAAAAGCAAATTTCACCATGAAAACATTAAAGGTCAAAGATATTTCACTTCAGTCTAGAAAATAATTTCACCCATTCTCTTTGTTTGTAAAAATCAGATATACAAACTCACTTCAACATTTACTCTGTCTTAAAACTGGTATAGATATTTGTTATAGACACAACTAACAAAAACCTCAAATCTAGGATATATAAAAAATCAAAATTCTACAAATTTAAAGAAAAAGGCAACTCTGAATATTCATATAGCCATAACCATATAAAAAATGCTCAACTTCTTTAGTCACCAGGGAAATGAAAATTATAACCATAATGAGATGCCTCTACATACCCACCAAAAAGGCTAAAATTGAAAAGACAATCTGTTCTCAAGGCTGTGAAGGAACTGGAACTCAAATACTGCTGATGGGAGGAGAATTGAAACAACAACCTCTTTGGAAACTTGTTTGGCAGTATATACTAACGTGAATATTTATGACCCAACAATTCTACACTTAGGTATTTACCCATCTAAAGGTTCACCTAGGTTCACAAAAGTAATATAAAAAATATTCGTAGAAACACTATTCATAATAGTCCAAAAGTAGAAATAACCTAAATATTTGTTGATAAAATAAATTGTGGCAAATTCATACAATGGAATGCTATAAGCAATGAGATGAACAAACTACTGCTAAAATAACAATACAGATAAATTATACAAATACAGGGTGTCCCCAAAACTATAAATATTTTGAATACTATTATTAATTCCAATGGCTTATATCTGAAAAGAAAGAAACATCAATTGTGCCATCAGCTGTTAAAGTGTGTTTTGGAACACTGTATAATGTTGAGTAAAACAATACAAGAGCTAGACATAAGAACACATACTGGATATTTCATCTATATAGAACTCAAGAGAAGGGAAAATTAATTTCTGATACTAAAACTTAAGAGAGATGTCACTTTTGGTGAGATTTACTTTAAAAGGAGAACATGGGATTCTAGACTCTGTAACGGAAGCACCTCTTTACACATTACTGGGGACAGTAAAAACTATTACAATCTTTTAAAAAGTAATTTAGCAATTATATTCACTGACCCACTAATTGCCCATTGAAGAATCTATTGTTAGGAAACAACATCAAAGAAATACTTATGCAAAAAGTATTCACTATAACATTTTTATAATTAAAAACTCTAAGCAAATTAAATATGCAACAGAAAAATGACTGAATAAATTATGGTAAATTTATACAATGTGACAATTATATAGTTACTAAAAAGTTTTCAAATATGATTTAATGATACAGGCACATGGATATTTCATCTATATAAAACTCAAGAGAAGGGGAAACTAATTTCTGATACTACAAATTTAAGACAAAATCCTGATGATTATGGAATCATAAGACAAAAATATGATAAAAATTTATATACAGTATGATCCTATTATACTTTTAAAGTGTTTATGTATAAATATATATAGCATTAATATCAAATTGATTATAAAAGTTATATTTCTGTATATAAAGTATATGTATACACACACAGGGGGAAATATACCAAAAATGTTACCAAAGGTGATTTCTACGTTATGTAATTAGTTAATATAGTCTTCCTTGAACCTTTTAGCATTTCCTACACTTGAACCTTAAGTTCCTAAAGTTTAAGCCTCCTTCTAGGTTTCCTTAAAATTTAACCCACCTTATCATTAGAGAGGAGGAAACACTACTTCAAAACATTGAAGCTACAATTTTTACCTCAGAGTTGTCAAAGATAGTTGTAAAGTGTTTATGTAGATAAGTTTAAATATTAATATGAAATTCCTATAACTGATTTTAGATTTTTAGAGGAGTATTAATTCCAACAATAGCAATAGCTCATTTTAACAAAGTATACTCATCTTTCTTCTAGCATATGTCTTTAAAATGTTTTAGAGCTATAAGATTAGGACATCTTAATACAGAAAACATAAAGAATAAAATCAACATCACCAAAATCCCCATTTCTTTTATGGTTTAAATAAACTTGTAATAGTCATATATTTCTATATCATTGTAAATCACATCTTAAGTAAATAATTGTACTGTCTCTGACGTTAAATGTATACTCATTATAATAGTTATTATTTTTTTCAAGGCAGTCACTTGTATACCAAGCATTAATATCATTCATTAAATAAGATTTCACTTTTATTAGACTTACTTCAAATTGGTATAATTCTTTTCAAAATCCCAAACATTTAGCTTACTTTGAAATTATATTTGATATCATCACACCTTTTAAAACACATTTAATAAACTGAAAATTGCTTTTTATTGTTAAATTCTAATAGTAGTGGAAAAGGACCTATGATATGAAAAGGCAACAGAAGTATTTTACCATATTGTTAATTATAGCAGAATGGTAAATTAGCTTTATAAACCTCTTACCTTTGCAGTTAGAATCAGAAGGCAAAATGTCAGAACTGCTGGCATTTTTATAATTGCAAAAAGCAGCTTGTAAGTATCTGTGATACCTTGGGTTTCTTCTTTTCCTACTGACACCTCTTTGTTTTCTTTTTTCAGAATGGCAACTAAAGTTGTTGTTACCAAAAATACGGCTCCCCAGAAAAAAAGGAAATCTGAAATTTAAAATGTTAAAATCTATAACTTTTGAAATGCCATAACTTCATTGATAGTATATAATTCTGTATACAACTTTTCCTCACAAAACCTTGGTTTAAAAAAAGTAACACAATGTGCCTATCATGTTTAAGGTACCACAAGTACCAGGCAATACAGATGAATGAGGCAGTCCTAGCTCTGTTAAACATATACAGCACAGACTCAAATAGACAGTGATACTTAACAATAGGGGTACAAGGGGGTTACACACACTTAATGGGTTGAATGAAACGAAAGTCTGTCATTTTATTCAAGAAAAGTTCTAGGACTCCCTACCCAATTTGGCTCAGTGGATAGAACGTCGGCCCATGAACTGAAGGGTCCTGGATTCTATTCCGGTCAAGGGCAAAAACCTGGTTGCAGGCTCAATCCCCAGCCCTGATCCAACCAATTGATGTGTCTTTCTCACATCCATGTTTTTCTCTCTCTGTCTCTCCCCGTCCCTTCCACTCTCTGAAAATCTATGTTACTCCCCGGTAAGGAGTAACAAAAGAAAAAAGAAAGAGTTCTGGGAGATGATTTTCATATCCCATAAGCACCATCAGTCATAATTCTTAAGCACTTAAACCATTTTAGTTCTTTATTAAATCATGACAATTTAGACAATAAACAGGTGACATTTTTACTTTTAAACTTTTTAAAAAACTGTTTAAGAATAGTCTTCTCTTTTCAATACGGTGGCGGGGACCTCTCCCGCCTTTGCTGCAGGAAGGCGGTAAGGAGGGGTCCTGGACTGCGAGAGGGATGTTTGACTACCAGCTTAGGCCCGATCCCCCCCACCCTCCGGCAGGCGGACATCCCCCGAGGGGTCCTGGACTGCAAGAGGGTGCAGGCTGGGCTGAGGAATCCCACCTCTCCCCGCCCCCCCCCCCCCCGCACAAATTTAGTGCACTGGGCCTCTAGTTTACAGATAAACAGGCTTAGAGAAGTTATGCCTGAAGTTACATTCTAAGTCAGTGATAAAATTGTGATTTTATGCCTTATATAATTAATTTCAAAACCTGAATCTCCTTAACCACCCTGAGAAATGCATCTTAGTTTGCTACTATAAAACTTACTGGATAACCCTATCCGGTTTCCTCATCTATAAAATAAGAGGCCTTGGCTAGAAAATCCCAGAAGCTTTCTAGCTCTAACATTTTAAATTTATACTCAGTTTTATATGTGTTTACTTGTTGTGCTTTTTTTTTTTTATTGCTCATATAGCACAACTTACTGTTCATGGAGTCTAGTCACCTTTTTTCAAAAACAAGTAGAGCATTCTTCAATCAGGGCTTTTCCTTTGCATTTAGTCTTGCTTCCCTGCTGTGCTAGCTGAAGGTGATCACTACCACTTGAACCTCACTTATGATGGAGGCATATAGCAATATTTGGTTAGACCAATTTTCACTTTAGTACTTAAATGCTCCTTTCTTATATGCTATCTGATTTGATTTTCATAGCAAATATGTGAGTCAGGCAAAGCAAGCATTACTATTATAAAGACATGAGGAAAAGAAGCCCAGAATATTTAAATCTTTGCCAAAGGTACAATTATTAAGAGGCAGAACTTGAACCTAAATCTGAATTTGAGTTTTATAATCTTTCAATTATTTCACACTATGTGCATAAAATTTTAAAAAAAAATTAATGTTGAAATAAGAACTTACTTGAATTGGCTAATTATTTAATCTCCACAACCTCAACCAAAAACAAGGCTATACTATAAAAAATGACACAAATTAAAGAAACTAAAATGCTTCAATACATACGGAAATCTGTATTCCGAGGTGAATTCTTTCTCCAACATGGAAAAGTTATACTTGATTTTAGATATTAGAAGAAAAACACACAACATTCTTAAACGCAATGGTATCACATTTTAAAATAGTAATCTATACAAGTTATGATTAAAGTTAATCAAAATAGCATCTTTACAACTTCTAGTTAATAAAACATTTGGAATCTGATTCTAAAGGAATGAACAACAATTTAAGATTATTCTTTAAATAAGGCTAATGTTCATTATTTTTGCATCCTTAATATCATCTGTGAAATGTGACAAATAATGACTTGTTTACAGAATTTCACCTACATTATTTTTTAATTTTTACATGTTGTTATTGATTTTTAGAGAGAGAGGAAGGGAGAGGAATAGACAGATAGGAACATCAATGAGAAATAAACATCATCGATTGGCTGCCTCAAGTCCACAGTCCACAACCTGGGCATGTGCCCTGACCGGGAATCAAACTGTGATCTCCAAGTCAACTACTGAGCCACACCGGCTGGGCTCATCTACATTATTATTCTCATCAGAAAGATTTTGTTCCTCATTTGGTTTAAATGAACTGTTTAAGAAACCCTAAAAACATGTATTATTATCACCGTCACCAGAAATTTCAATTAATGGTCTGTACATAAATGTTAAATGAAAATTAAAAGTTTGTCAGTTATATACCACATTAAGAGTTCCAGTTCTCTTTTTTAAAAAATTTGCTTAGTATATACCTCAATTTTAATGAACAAAATCTTCATCTAGAATTTAAAGTCCTTGATACCAGTACCAGGAAAAAGAAAAAAAGAATAAGAACAAGTTAAACAGGTTTCAGTATTTGCTGGTAGGATTATTTGTAATTTCTTTGTGCTTTGGGGATAAAACAACAGTGCACATGAAAGAAGGAAGCAGTAACAATGCATGATTCAGAGACCTAATTTAAAGCTTTTCCATAGCTCACATGAACAGAATAAAGCTAATAGCTCACAAAGAGAAGCATTACCGCTGCCAGAAAATATGCTAAGTTTTATGGACATAATTAACATAAATACTGACCATTAGACTATTGGCTATTATTTATTAACATTGTTTAAGGCAGTGATGGCGAACCTATGACACGCGTGTCAGCACTGACACGCGTAGCCATTTCTGATGAAACATTTGCTGCTCCTGAGGATGAAACATTTGCGAAATAATGTTTTTTCCTCAAAGTGACACACTATCCGAGTTATGCTCAGTTTTTTTGGCGAAGTTTGACACACCACGCTCAAAAGGTTGCCCATCACTGGAAGGTAATGGATTTTTTTTTTAATGAAGGTTACTTTTTTTCTTAATACTCATCTGAGGATATTCTTTTCCATTGATTTTTAGAGAGAGTGGAAGGGAGGGAGTGAGGGAGAAGCAAGAGTGTGGGGGGGGGGGGGTGAAGGGAGAGAGAGAGAGAGAGAGAGAGAGAGAGAAACACTGATGTGAGAGAAACACACTGATTGGTTGCCTCCCGAACACACCCTCCACTGGGGCCAGGATGGAACTGGCAACCCAGGATGTGCCCTGGACTGGGAATCAAATCCTCAACCTTTGATGCACTGGCTAACACTCTAACCATTGAGTCACCCTGGCCAGGGCTAAAGCTTAATTTTTTAAATTATTATACAGAAATTAGCTTTTAAAGAAAGGTTAGGCTTTTTATTTGTATAATATTTACCCAGATATTAGCTTTTAAGATAATGAATTAGTTGTTTAAATAACTTCTTACTTTATCATCATACAATAGAACTAAATATTTTTAGTGTACAGTTCTATGAGTTTTAATACATGTATCAATTTCAAATCACAACCATAATCAAGATTCAGAACAGTTCCATCACTCCCCAAAACTCCCTCAGGCTATCCATCACCTTCTTCTCACCCACAGCCCCTAGCAACTACCAATCTGTTCTCCATCTCTATAGTTTCATCTTTTGAGAATATAAGGTGTTTTAAGCTTAGATATAGATGCTAAAGTATGTATTACAGCCTATATAAGAATAACCAATCTATCTAGAAATAAGTCAGTCAGTTCTACCCAATTCTAAATAGCATTGTTCGTTACATAAAATATATTAATGAATACTGCTTCAGAAAGCAAGACAAATAATTGGTCCTGCTCTCTTCCTAGTTCATAGCATACATATTTTTACTATTATCATCACCAGTTTGATTAGCTTCACACTTAGAGCATCAATTTTTCAAAGCAACAGTTCATTTTCTGTAACTCCTAATGTGTATGCCTATCTATAAACAAGCTGATTCATAAACTGTTAATATGTTTAACTGTCTTCTCTGGTATCAGACTATCCTTCTCCCTGCACCCAAACCCATCACAATCACTTATTTTATTCATTACTAGAGGCCTGTTGTATGAGATTCTTGCACTGGGGAAGGGGGGGGGGGTCCCTCAGCCCAGCCTGTGCCCTCTCACAGTCCGGGAGCCCTCAGGGGATGTCCAACTGCCAGCTTAGGCCTGTGGGGAGCACTGCCATCCTTAGCACTGCCGTGGAGGCGGGAGAGGCTCCCGCTGCACTCGCTAGCCATAAGCCCAGCTTCTGGGGTTCTGGCTGAGTGGCACTCCCCCTGTGGAAGCACACTGACCATCAGGGGGCAGCTCCTGAGTTGAGCATCTGCCCTCTGATGGTCAGTGTGCGTCATAGCGACTGGTTGTTCTGCCGTTTGGTCTATTTGCATATTACCCTTTTATTATATAGGATTGTCACCACTTTTTGTAGAGGAATTGGCCTCAACTACCAGCTGGACCTAGCCAAAACACATATTTTATATGAATCAAACTAGTGTTTTAAAATTAGGAGAGAAAAAAAAAAAAGAAAATTTCAGCTTTTGAATACTCATAAAATCTAGCAATCCTAGGATCCTGTTACCATAGGCAACAATTTATTGGGGTTGAAACTCCCTGCCTTTATATTTTTTTATGTTTTAAAAAATTGATTTCAGAGAGGAAGGGAGAGGGAGTGAGATATAGAAACATCAATGATGAGAGAGAATCATTGATCAGATGCCTCCTGCATGCCCCACACTGGAGATCAAGCCCACAATCCAGGCATGTGTCCTAACCTGACCAGGAATCGAACTGTGACCTCCTGGTTCATAGGTTGATGCTCAATCACTGAACCATACCGGCTGGGAAAAACTCCCTACCTTTAGATGGGCATCGGTTTTCCATGTCATCATTGTCCCTTCCAATCACTGCATTCTTGCCCCAACCCACTCATTTACATTATCCATTTATCCCTCTCCATTATTTTGGCTTACAAACCTCCATTATAGACTATAGAAAGATTCCTTAGGAGCAGAGAATTCCCAGGTCTTATTCATTAAATTATAACACTGGCTAGCACCAAATAGGCACTCATGGCTGGGTAAATGAATAACATGCATCACTTAAAAAACAAACAAACAAAACTTTTAAATCTGTCACTTCTGGGCATTAGGTATTCCAGGAGTAGGTTGATATTTTTTAGGCATCAGCAGTCATAGTGCTACTTTTCTCTAGTAGAAAAGCCCAATGACATGCACATACTATATTTTAGTATTACATTACATTACACACATATTATATTTAAGGAGTCAGGAAATTTAACCCTGTAGATATATCTCTACCTCTAATTAGCCACTTGGCTGCAGTTTTCTCATCCATAATAAAGGAACTGAAATATATTCTTCTTTCAAGTAATAAAACATTATGTTCTTATCTCTATGTTCTTGCAGCTTAAAAAGTCATCCCTTTTTGCTGAGACCCTTGAAAACCAAATGTGGCAGGACAGAAAAAGTCCACTTCTGAGTTCAGTACTGTCCTGGACCCTTGAAGGTACCAAAGCCAATCTCAGCATAGTCGTGGTTTTGTTTCTAAGGGGTTCTATCTCACCCTGAACTTCTTGTTCCATATTTATTCTTTAGAATGCTTTCTAGATGGCAAAAACTGTTCTTTCTCAATATTTTCCACCTCCATGTATCTGTAACACTCAAAGCGTTAATCACAGAACATATTTTAGAATTTCACAAAAAAAGTATGCCTACTTTTAACTTCCTGATTTTCTAGTGTTTGGCTCTTCTTTTATTACCTAAGCAATTTTATTTCCTTCATGATTATTTCTGTGCTCTTTAAATTCCTCAAAATCACTGTTTTTTCTTAGTTATACTAAGTTTCAGAAAGTACAAGGCTACAAATGTGATATGTGCAGTCATAAAGAGACAAATGAAAATTCAGAAACTCTTCAACTCTTAACTTACTAAAATGTTTGAACCAGAAACAGCAGTCCACTACAGACATAAAAAGTTAAATTCAATAGTAAGCTATTTCTACGATTTCCTGGAGAACAAAGTTCAAATTCCACAGAATAAACAGCTATTCAAAATAAAAAATCAGTGTAAATAAAACTCCAATAGCACAATTTCAATCTTCCCATTAGGGAACAGCTCTGGATAAGGGAGGATATAATTATAACTAGAGGCCCGGTGCACAAAAATTCGTGCACTGGGGGGGGGGGGGTCCTCTCAGCCAGGCCTGCACCCTCTCCCAGTCCAGGAGCCCTCACTCCTTACCGCCTGCCTGCTCCTTACCGCCTGCCTGCTCGCTGCTCCTAAAGGCTCAGCTTGCTGCTCCTTAGCACTGCCTAGGAGGCAGGAGAGACTCCCCCCACGGCTGCTGCGCTCACCAGTCCTGAGCCCGGTTTCTGGCTGAGCGGCACTCCCCCTATGGGAGCTCACTGACCACGAGGGAGCAGCTCCCGCATTGAGCGTCTGCCCCCTAGTGGTCAGTGCACGTCATAGCAACTGGTCATTCTGCTGTTCGGTTGATTTGCATATTAGGCTTTTATTATATAGGATGGCTCCTGAATGCCATTCTCCAGAATGATGTTTTATCAATCACTCTTATATCATATTTAAGAGAAAGTTATAATTTACCTTGTTAGTAATTTAGTTTCCATAGCCTCTTAAATCTTACTTTCTCTACTGAGACTTTTGTATATTAAGTAACACATCATCTCATTAATCTTTCCTGGTGGCCTGAACAGTCCAGTACACAATGAAAAGCAAGACATATAAAAAGCAACAAGGTGCCAATTTGATGCAGTCACACATTATTTTTAGGCAAAGATTTATCCATAGAGCAGGGGTGGGGCCCCAGAACATTCAGAGACAAATCTATCTATTGCAAAGCAACGAGCTCCCAAACATTTTTGGCTTCAAACCAACTGATAAAAAGTACAATTATCATTTTATCACTAGCAATTTGAAGTGGTAGAAAGGGGATTCTATAGGGGAATATAGTGAGCCACTAGCAATAATGAGCTTTCCTTCAATGTCACGGGGATTTCAGGGAACGAGTAGTTCAGTTGTGGATCCCTCCCTCCTCAAGACATTCCCCAAATATTATAACTCTTACACTTGCCTCACCACACATCTACCTGACATTTATGCTGTTGGGAATTCCTAATCTAGTACTGGGAAGATGAAAGTTTAGCTGTTTAAATTCATCATCACTACCAGAATGAAGAATTCTACTACATTCCTGATGTAGGTTATTACTGATATTGGTAATTTTACTTCTGCTTCCCAGTTGTTAGGGAAGTTTAAAAAAAATCCTCAGAAAACCTTACAGAGGCATGTATTTTACTCATGCAGAAAAAGAGGAAATTTTGTAGAACTTATATCCAATTTCTTACTAGATAAACTTCAAACTCTTTCTCATAGTATTTAAATGAAATCTTACTCATTTGGTCACTACCTTTCTTTCAGCACTATTTCCCAAAGCCAGTCCCCACAATTACTGCTTCAGGCACTTTGAACATCATTGGCATCCCGTACTTTTTTGTACTTTGCTTCTTCACAGTGCATTTTCACCTGGTGTTGGGCAATCTGGAATTCCACTTACCCACTTCATGGACTCTTACAATTGAACAAGGTCAAATATCTGCTTATGAAGTCTGACTCCCACAAGCAGTTAATAAGCAGCAACTGTGTGCTCCCCTAAAATGTCTCTCTCCTGTTCCTTGTGGGTTGGACTCCGCTTTATAGCAGGCCCTTAGAAGTCTGTCAATTAGCCCACTAGTTAATGTTTGAATAAATTAAGCCTATTCCTTTCACAAGAGGGCTAAATAAAGATTCTTGGAGTAAGAAAAGGGGAAATGGACCAGAAAGCACGGAGCTAGAAATCTCAATCCAAGGAACAAGAAAAGTAAAATGTGAACCATGGATGTCAGATTAGATTCGTGTCTTCACACTAGCCATACTTTTAAAAAATGTGTATTAGTCAACAGATTCCTACACTGAGTTGTGTATGCCATTCTACAACAATGTTATTGCATACGCTGTCTCGCCCTGCTTACTGCAGAGTACTGATCAATTAAGATTACTCCAGTGTAGTCATTATGGCTGAAGCTTATTTTAGTGGAACGGGAAACTTACCTCGGGTCATCTCCCAAAAAATGATTTCTAGTGAATTAAGTAATGAGCTTCCCTTCCATGTCACACACTGTCAAAAGGATTCATAAACGTAAGATTAAACCTAACAACATATTCGTTTAAATACCTGAAAGAGTAACGATCCCCCTGGGTTGAGGCTGAAACCGC